>NW_020174472.1:261542-360169 GCF_003031525.2 Neophocaena asiaeorientalis asiaeorientalis | reverse complement strand
GGAGGGGGGGAAAGGAAGGAGAGGGAAGAAAAGAAGGAAGGGAGGGGGTTGGGAAGGAGAGCGGGGAGGGGAGGAAGATGCAGGAATGAAGAAGGGAAGAAAGGTATTGCTTCAACAATACTGAAAAAAACAACAAGAATTGATTAGGACTGGTTGGGAGACAGGTCTGCCCGGTTCAAATCCCAGCTCTGTGTCTTTGGACCCGTGTCCTAATGTTCTGAGCCTCGGTTTCCTCGTCTGTAAAGAGGTTGCAGTCGCGAAACCTGCACTATAGATGGGGTTGTTGTGTGGATGACGTGAGTTAATTAGCATAAAGTCCTTTCAAAAGGAACTGGGGCCCGCAAAACAGCGCTGTCCTACCCAACTTTATGCACAGATGCGGAAGTTCTGTGTCCGCGATGTTCAGTGTGGTGGCCACTTGACCACGTGTGGCTCTTGAGCACTTGGCATGTGGCCATGGAACTGAATTCTTAGTTGTACATAATTGGATAAATTAAAGTTTTCATAGTTGCTATGGCTACTGGCTACTGCGTTGGACGTTGCAGTTCTAAAGCCTTAGCTGTTTTCGTGACATATACTAAGCTTCTCGTGTTTTATAACAGTTTGATGGGACCTCTTAAAATACCCACAGCAACCACAATAGCAACAGCACTTTGGGGGTCTTTTTTAAGTGCCAGGGATTGTCCTAAGGACTTGACGTGGATTAACCGTTTGAATCTTCTCATAGTCATGAGACGTTGCCTCTCACTGGGTATAACAACTCTTACTACTATTATCATTTGAGTGTGTACTCTGCTCTCCCTGAAACTCTTGACACACATGTCATTTAAGTGCAGGAGGAGAGGCTTAGGTATAATATATTTGGGAAAGTCCACAGGACAGGGTCAGCAAGATGGGAGTAGAACGTGGTTGCGTTTTGTCTTTATTTGGATCTGCGCTGGAAGGTCCTGAAGCTTGCAGAGATGGAGGAGGCGGAGCAGAATCTGCCTGCCCTGAAGCTGCGACCACCGTCCCAGGGCATGTGTGTGGTCCTAGGACTGGGGCCCTCACGCTACCTCTTCCCATAAGCCGTAAAAAAATTTTTTCTTTTTATTGCTCCTCTTTTCCCCCCATATCCTTTTTCCATTAAAAAATTTCTCTGGGAACCCCCTGGCGGTCCAGTGGTTAGGATTCTGCGCTTCCACTGCCAGGGTCCTGGGTTCTATTCCTGGTCAGGGAACTAAGACCAGGAACTAAGATCCCACAAGCCAGGTGGTGCAGCCAAAAAACAAGCATACAAATATATAAATGAATAAATATATTCTCATTTTCGATATTAAAAATGGCTGTGATTTTTTGCAGCTTCTGCTCTCAGGAGCTGGACTCTGTTTTCCCATTCCCTGAACATGTGCTGTCTTTGTGGGTTGCTTTGACCAATACGATATGGCAGAAGTGATGCTGTAGGATTTTGGAGGTTAGACCTTCTGATTCTGACACCAGTTCCAGTGTGTGTGTGTTTTTCCCAAAACCACCAAGCAGTTCTCTGACACCAGCTGGGAGTCGGAGACATTATCTACCTGGAGATAGCATCAGTTAGCGATACCAATACACCTTCCCAGAATGATTTCCCTACTGGCACTCCCCCTGCCAATGTATAAGAATGTCTGTCTTAATTACTGCCTGGCCCATTAAGTGGGGTGGCTGGGCTGTGCATTCCCTAGTTTTTGGATCTGAACTACATGAAAGAAATCCAAGGTTAGGGGTGAGCTGGTAGCGACTGCTCACTGTCCCGCAAAACATGTCTCTACTTCTATTGTGCCAGAACCCCTAAGTTTTAGCTGCATTTCCCAGTCTCGCTTGTAGCTGGATGTGGCCAGGTAGCTAGGTTCTGACCAACGAGGTGCAAATGACAGCATCAGGTTATAGCTTCCGGGGTGGACTGCTGCATTCAGATTCTGGCTTTGTTGTTCCCCTGTTAAGGAATGTTGGGAAAGTGACTTAATTTCTCTGCACCTCTGTTGCCTCATCTGTACAATGGGGATAAGGATAGTATCTACCTTATAGTGTTGTAATGAAGAGCAAATGAAGTAATACAGTGAAGCAATTAGAACAGTTCTTGGCACAAAAGTGTTCTATTATGTGTCATAATTATCATTATAATAATCTCATTATCACTTCCTAAGGTTGATGTGAGGTTCAAGTGCAACCATGTTCCATGCCTATTATCAGAACAAATTTCCCTGGGGTTTATTGGTCTCCCACGACCAGGGAGAAATATTAGGAGGGAATTAAATCCATCCATCTCCCCACCCACTCACCTTCACCGGCATCATCACCCTAGGAGGCTCCATAGATTTTCCATTTCCTTCATCATAGATACTCATTTACCCAACCAATATTCTCCAATGCATGAAAATTCATAGAGGGAATTTTCCTTTTGCCGAATTTTCCTTTTGCCGAAGTTTCTTTAAAGAGCTGCCTGCAGGGAATGTGAGTGTTTATTTATGTGACCACCTGCTTTACAGAGAGAGGCAGGTGTGAAGTTGCCGTTTTTCACTGCTGAATTCAATGTATCACAGGGAGGTTGGTGTGAGCAGAAGTGTGTGGAAAGGGGGAGAAGAGAATTAGGTCAAGGAGCCTGAGATTTTTTCCTTTCTTTCATCCTTAGTGGTGGAGGAGAGGCGGTTTTAAGTATGTGAATATGGAGTACCTCTGCATCTTCTGATAATCAGGCATCTCAAGAGACAATAGGCTTCAGGGTGAGTGGAGAGTCATTCATTCAGCGAATATCTGAGCAGCTCCTCTGTGCCAGGCACTGTTCTAGGGGCTGGGAATCCAGCAGTGAGCAAACCAAAGCCCTTTGTCATATGGAGCCATGAGCACTAAATTCTGAGCGTGATCAGAGGTAATTAGGTGGAGGGTGAAGGGGAAGCCTACTTCAGCTTGGGCAGTCGGGGAGGCCTCTCTGAGGAGGGGATATCTGAGCAGAGCCGCAGTTAGCAAAGACCACTGTATGCATATCTGGAGGAAGGGTAGCCTCCTCTCACCCAAGGTTCACTGGAACCTTGCTCAGAAGACAGGAAATATAGGCAGCACCCAAGAATCTGTCCTTAGAAAGTTGGCTAAGTAGCTTAGGTTCGTCTGGGTAAGAAATGGTGAGGAAGACTTGAATATACTGATATGGAAGGAGCTCTGGTTACAGTATTAAATGAGAAAACAAATGAACAATTGACCACAGTATATCTTGTGTATTATCATTTATGTTTTTAAAAAGTATATATATACATTATATACATAGTGCATATATATACTGTACATATATAACTATGTAACTATATATAAAGTATATATACTTATGTCTATATAATTATACGGCCTTATATATATATAGAGAGAGAGACAGAGAGAGAAGTATCGATAGAAGAAACACTACTACTTCTGTACAGGTTGTTAATCTATTGAGATGCTTCTCTGAAAGTTGGTAAATAGCTGCTGACTGAAGGCCTCTGACCCTGCTGCCTTGTCCTGTCCTACGTATCACCCAAAGTGTGCCAGATGTTGGTGATTAAAATTCTCAGACTGACTCCTACTTCTTTACAGGCTGCTAATTTATTGAAACACCTCAGTGAGAGAGACAGGGCAGAGTGTACTTACTGTACCTCACCTGAAACTGGGACCCGCCTGTTGCCCTTCAAAAAGTAATGGTGAAAAAAAAAAAAAAAAAAAGTAATGGTGAAATCCTACAAGCCTATGGGACAGTATAGAGAATAAGACAACTTACCTCCCATGTATTTTTTTTATTGACATATAGTTGATTTACAGTGTTTTGTTAGCTTCTGCTGTACGGCAAAGTGATTCAGATATACATATGTATGCATTCTTTTTATGTTCTTTTCCATTATGGTGTATCCCAGGATATTGAATATAGTTCCCTGTGCTCTACAGGAGGACCTTGTTGTCTATCCATTCTCTATATAATATTTTGAATCTGCGGATCCCAAACCCCCACTCCATCCCTCCCCCATTACCTCCCATGCATCTGCCACTCAGAACTATTTGATTTTTTTTTAAGTATGTGGGTACATGACTTTGATTTCAGAAAGAAGTTTTTTTTTAAGTAATTTAATATTTTATTTATTCATTTATTTTTGGCTGTATTGGGTCTTCGTTGCTATGCATCAGCTTTTCTCTAGTTGCAGCGAGCAGGGGCTACTCTTCATTGTGGTGCGCGGGCTTCTCATTGCATTGGCTTCTCTTGTGGAGCATGGGCTCTAGACGTACGGGCTTCAGTAGTTGTGGCATGCAGGCTCAGTAGTTTTGGCTCGCGGGCTCAGTAGTTGTGGTTCATGGGCTCTAGAGTGCAGGCTCGGTAGTTGTGGCGCACGGGCTTAGTTGCTCTGCGACAAGTGGGATCTTCCCGGACCAGGGCTTGAACCCGTGTCCCCTGCATTGGCAGGCAGATTCTTAACAACTGTACCACCAGGGAAGTCCCATAAAGAAGTTTTAAATCACTGTACACCTCATGTCAAAATTGTATCCCAATTCTTTATTCATTTTATCCTAATGTTTTAAAAACATACATATTTTCCACCTTATGCCTTTATTATTTATTTAAGAGCTTATTTGATACAACACTCAAAAGGGACAGAGAATATAAGACAAAAAACAACGTTCTCCTAATCTTCCAACACCGGATTCTCTTCTGGTAACCACAATTATCAGTTTCTTTAGAAACCTTCAAGAGATACTGTACACACACATGCACACACACAGCCCTCATCTTATCCTATCAGGCCCAACAAACCAGGGAATCAAAAGGTAGGACTGTCTTTCCCATCGCTGGTGGTCTGGATCTTTGGGAGGATGATGTGGGTTTCCATGGCAATCAACTGTCTCCCAGGGATGGAAAGAAAAACAGGTTGGCTGCCCAAGGATGGATCCAGGATCCTCTCTGGGAGGAGAGGACTCTTGTGGAGAACTGACCGCCATCCCCCAGCCCCCTCCCTGGGGAATTTACAAACCCTATTTTGGGGTGAGGCTGGGAAGGGGAGGGCTGTCTCTTGTGGTGTTGAAAAGCCTTCTGAAGTAGGCTGTCTGTGGGGTGGAGTAGGTTTTAGAGCCTGTGAGTTTCAGGTCTGAATCACAACTCTGCTACTTACTGGCTGTATAAGCCAGGTGATCTGGTTTAATAGGGATCAGAAGGGTGACTGCTGTGTGCTAGACAGTGGGAATTAGGGTGGGCAAGACCATTCATAGTTCACCTCTCAGAGAGGGACTTACCTTCTCCAAATCTCTCTTTTAAACTTATTATTTTATTTTTCTTTCTTGACAGTCAACAAGTACAAACATTTTCTCTGTCAAAGATCAAGATTTCCTGCTGATCTCACTTCAGCAACCCCAGTCTCTGCTCTAGAGGTGAGTGACTGCTGTGGATTTGGGGTGCACTGGGAGTGTGCTTTTACTTTTCATTTACATACATCTCTGTGCCTACAGAAGGAAATGGAATTTGTGTGTGCATATCTGCAAATACATTGATACTGGCCTGACTTTCCTTATCTTGGCTAATATTACCCATCCCATAATAACAATGTCAAATGCATATCAGCCTCTTACTATGATATACGCACTGTTGTTATTGACTAAGTTGTCATAATTAAATCGATATGTCATATTTCATTGATGTGAAGGTGCACTTTTACTTTTTTTATTGCTAACATCTGTGACATTGAAATACAATGGTCAATGTTTGGATTTTAGGATTTTTAACTTCTTATTTGGTAAGCAGTACACGTGGAAGCAAAACTGTCACATTCACGGCGTGCCATAATCCAGGAAGAAAAATTAATTTACACCCTGAGATTAACCAAATATAACAGGGTCATCCTATTTAGTCCTGATCCCCCCAAAACAAAAAACTTCCTGTAAACCTGGAATTTAAGCAAAATCAACCTTATCCGTGAGTTTTGCCATGCTGAAATTTGAGGGTCTCTCATGAACTTTCTGACTGTGATAATCGTTTAACAAAATTAGTGGTTTTTGGGGGGAAATTCACTGGAAGTTCAGCGACTCGAGTCCTTCAGTGAAAGGACTCAGTGCTTTCACTCCCGGGGGCCCGGATCCAATTCCTGGTTGGGAAACTAAGATTCTGCAAGATGTGCAGTGTGGCAAAAAAAAAAAAAAAGTGGGTTTTCATCATGAACAAACAAATGTAACCTTGATAAACTCGGTAATGTCTTGTGAGCTTTTTCTTTTAAATACGTTTTGTGTTTTAAATTTGGCAAGCCTTTACATACACATCTATGCATCCACAGAAAATATCTGACATTGTTTTACGTGTTGTTGGTTTTTTCATATAAGGGATGTCAGACTCCATCTGTGGCTTTGCAACGTGCTCTTTTCCCATACAATGATGTGTCTTTGAGACCTTTCCATATCAGTCCACAAAGATCTATTTTGTTCTGTCAAATGAGGATAATAACATCCCCCTATGGATAGTATCTTGTTGAGGACACGATAAGCTATCAATAAATGTTGCTTGACTTATAAAGATTCTGTCTTTAGAATGTGAACCCCATCCGTCAGACCACAGAAAAGCTCTGTGGGCACGTATTTCTCTAAGCAGACGTGGGAACTCTGTCACTTTATATTTCACCCTAGACACCCCAAGTGACTGGATGCTTTAAGGTTTTTGGCAACTAAGTGAGTTTTTCTCACATCAGTCATTTTACTTTTTGCCTGCAGAGTAAACTGAAGAATCTTCAGTAGTTGTGAAACAAGAAGGTCTTTGGCAACAGATTGCCCTGGGTTAATTGCCCTGGATTGTGTGGTTTACAGTTGAATTTGGGTCTCTCTCAAGGGGTCTGAGGCTTCCAAATGATTACTGTTTGGAAATAGCCTAAGTGTCTGCTAGTTGGGGGAAGGGCCACGGTAAATAGATGCAACCACACAATGTGATTAATTTTCCCTGAAATTGTTAAAAGGGATAAAGTAAGTTCTTATCCTTGTGGGGTGATCCTTACTGACCAGATTCCACACTTGGTGGCACACAACCCTGCCTTCTGGGCCACCACTGACGGACTGGAGGAGGGAACATCACTTCTCCTGGCCATGACGTGGTCCCATGGCAGAGTCTTTCTCAGTAGGGATTCCATGACCTTGGAGGACTTAACCGGGCAAATCTTGGGCTGCATCCAGCCAACTGATGTGCTTAGTTCAGTTCACTCATTTTCTTTTTAATTTAGTGAGTTACCAACTTAAAATATTGGGATATCTTGTGTTTACAAACATCACCTTTCATTCATTTAACCCTTCGAAAAATTCATAGACCATCTAGAAGAAGTGTCCTAGATGCTGGAGGCTTGGGGATGAAATAGAAACAGATAGTCCCTACCATCATGGAGCCTAAATTCTAGAAGTTGAGACAGACAGTAGGCAAGAAAAATATATAACGTAATGAGCTACAGCTTCTTTAGAGAATTTGGAATATCAAAACCCACTGGGCTGACAATGCCATGAGAGGACAGAAAAGTATGTAAGAGCCAGATTTCAGTGGCTCTACCTGATCAACGAGCTCAAATCAAAGCCGCAAACCTTCCTCCCCCTTGAAGAGGTGTGGAAATCATCCACTTAGGAAAAGGGGAAATGCCTCAGGTCTCCTGGGTGTCCCCTGCAAAACCCATCACATAGTGGGTGCTTTGTGAATGTCTGTCCTTCATAGTAGTGGGAAAAGCTGTGGCTTCCCTGGTGACCAGATCTTTGGGAATGACAAACGTGTTCATTCATTCATTCATTCATCAATCCAAGAATGGTTGGATTTTACCCCAGGGACTCATTTTTTAAGATCTTACACAATTCAAAACCTACATAATTGAAGACTAATCCTAACAAAAGATGGCCGGCATGTTTATTCACCAGCTAAGATGATACGAAAATAACAAACACAGTTTACACAATTGATCATATTCGCAAGTGTGGATTTTTGAGGAATATTTTTTTAGTTTTTTTCTAAATTAAAAAAATAAATATATATAATTTGGTTGCGCTGGATCGTAGTTGCAGCAGGCAGGCTCCTTAGTTGCAGCATGCGAACTCTTAGTTGCGGCATGCATGTGGGATCTAGTTTCCCCAGGGATCGAACCCGGGGCCCCCTGCATTGGGGGTATGGAGTCTTAACCA
The DNA here is from genome assembly GCF_003031525.2 of Neophocaena asiaeorientalis asiaeorientalis. Taxonomy (NCBI): domain Eukaryota; kingdom Metazoa; phylum Chordata; class Mammalia; order Artiodactyla; family Phocoenidae; genus Neophocaena; species Neophocaena asiaeorientalis. The sequence continues at coordinate 352,015 of NW_020174472.1, read as the reverse complement.
CTGCACCATCAGGGAAGTCCTGAGGCATTTTTAAATCACAAGGCTTCTTGTCATTTCAAAAAGTGCCACCCAAAGCTCATGATTTCAAATGTTTGAAATTCAGGTTGGCATGAAATATAGCAGTGATGTATTTATATAAATCTACAATAATATCCCTCTTGTAGCCCCCACGTCACAACATAGAAACGAAGGGCTCGTCACTCCCCATCTCATTTCCATGCCTCCCCCAATCCAACGTAACCAACAGCCTGAGTTCTGGCACATCTTTCGATTGTTTTCCTATATTCAGAGATGTTTTGGAAACTTCGTGTTAATAGTAAGATGTAGCCAGGTCCTGCAGTCCTAAGAGCCAAAGCTGCCTCTTAAAAATGACTGCAGATTTTTTTCCCCTCATTTGCTTTCATTCTAGAGCGCTTTGTTTCCAGGCAACAGCGGGGCCTTTCCCAGGAGGGTGGGTACTTTGAAAAAGTGACAGAGAGAGATGGAGGGAAGGAAGGAGGGAGGAAGAGAGAGGGAGAAAGAGTCTCCAGCTCTTGTTCCTAGAGGTTCAGTACCACGGACAGCTCAGGAACGGCCGGTTCAGCACCAAGGACAGATCCGCCTGAAGGGTTTCAGAACCGCGGACAGTACCGGGAGCCTACTTTTGTCACTGCCCCTGCTAGATGCCTGTGCTCTTTGAGCAGATTTCTGAGCCCACTCCTAACCCTCACCCCCAGAGTCTTCGAATCCTGATATCTGAGTAATCCAGGCTCTCCTGGTGCTGACCTCAGAAACTCGGGTATCGAACACTTAACATGCCCCAAAGGGAATTTTGGATTTTCTCCACACACACACAAACGTGACCCTACTTAATGCACTGCAGGACACTCAGCTGGTCAGCTTCATAGCCCCAAAGTCATCCTTGATTCCTCCCTTTCACTCTTTCTATTCCGACCATCTGTGAGGGCTCTCAGCTCCACCTCCAAAGTATTCCCTGAATCTGTCCACTGCTTTCCACACACACTGCCACCACCAAATGCAATTGTTTCTCACCTGGTGTACAACAGCCTCCTAACTGATCCTCTGTACCTATAGCCCCTTCTGTATCATTCCTTACATAATAGTTTCAGTGATGCCTTGAAAATCTAAATCAGATTATATCACACCTTTCCTCTACCCTTCCATCACTTCCCAACACGCCTACAATAACATTCAAAGATGTTACTGTGGCGCTTCCCTGGTGGTGCAGTGGTTGAGAGTCCGCCTGCTGATGCAGGGGACACAGGTTCGTGCCCCGGTCCGGGAAGATCCCACATGCCGCGGAGCGGCTGGGCCCGTGAGCCATGGCCGCTGAGCCTGCGCGTCCGAAGCCTGTGCTCCGCAACGGGAGAGGCCACAACAGTGAGAGGCCCGCATACCGAAAAAAAAAAAAAAAAAAAAAAAAAAAGATGTTACTGTGGGGGACTTCCCTTGTGGTCCAGTGGTTAAGACTCCACGCTTCCACTGCAGGGGCAACGGGTTCAGTCCCTGGTTCGGGAACTAAGATCCCACATGCCATACAGCACGGCCAAAAAAAAAAAAAAAAGATTTTACTGTGGCTTTCAAGACCCTGGATGCCTCTCTGACCCCATCCCCCATCACTGCCTCCTTTGCCTGACTGCTCTGGCCACACTGGCCTCCTTGTTGTCCCTCTGGACCTTTGCACATGCTGTTCTCCCTGCCACAGATTCTTGCATAACTGGCTCCTTTCCACCTTTCAGGATTTAGCTCAAAATGCCACCTCTTCAAAAAGACTACCTCCCATCGAAAGTGGCCTCACCATATGTCATGTACCTCATAGAACTAGCACAAACTATATTTTATTTTATATTTTTGGGTTTATTTGTCCATTGTCTGTTTTCACGACTAGCAGGTAAACTTCATCAAGTCATATATCTTGATTGTCCTAGTCACCCAAGACAGCATCTGCCACGTAACAGCTGTTTCATAAGTCGTTGTTGAATGAATAAATTGTCAGCTACTCATGGAGCCCCAAAGAGATGTCAACAGCACTCAACTTCTGGTAGAACGGTGGTCATCTGTGCTGGCCCAAGGTTTGAGAGCTGTGTTGCCAATCCCCAAGATGACCCCCAAGTTTGGTGATTCACTAGGAGAACTCACTGAACTCATCACGGCTGTGGTTTATTCCAGTGAAAGGATACAAAGCACAATTAGCAAAGGGACAAGGCTCATGGAAATAATACATCTTTACCCTTTACCACAGCCTCACGGTAACCAGAGTTTACTTCTCCACGCCCTGGCTTGCCATGAGGCTACAGCAAGAGGAAAATGTGTTATGCTACAGCAGGAAGATGAAAAACGTGGGCCAGTAATTCAATTTACCACACCAAGCAGCAGCTTCTAGCTATGATTTATTAATCCTGATTTTATTTCCTTTTTTTTTTGTAATGGCACATGAAACTGGCTTTCGGTTTATAAGGCTGCTCTAAAGTTTCCTTTGTAAAGGTCCTTTTGAAAGGGTTTTACAAAACGAGATCATTTACAATAAAAATGTTAGATAAATGACTATTTACTTATATTCAGATGTCATGTGGAAATGGAAACAGTCATAAGGTGGTATCCATTAATGCAGAGACATGGCAAACGTTGATAAAGAGATACATGAATGACAGAAGTTTGAGAAAAATGAGAGTAAGACATAGAATGAGATTCTAGACACTGTCTCCTCACTGCCTTCTTCTCTTTTGGGAAGAAATCTTCACCCAAGAAGTCATTCAGCAGCCTTCCCCAGCTCCCCAGGGCCTTGAGGGAGCTCCTCAAACTTGAGTCTCTTTTAAGAACAACCTTTAATTATCTGAACTATCAGAACCACTTGTGGAATTTTCCCCGTGTTGAGCCCCTGGTGCTTAGTAATAATGATAACATGATGACATTTCTTGAGCAGTCAATATATGTGAAGCATGTGTATTATTCACTTGATGTTCACCATAGCCTGTGAGGTAGGAACTTCATTGTCCCCATTTTACAGATAAGGAAACTGAGACCAAGTTAATTCACTTCCCAAAGTTGCACAGCTGGTTTGTGGTAGATCTGGGTCAGGAGGCCGAGCTCTCAACCCCCTGAAGGCTCCCCGACCTGGTCTCCTGCACTAAACGACTGGTTATTATAAGAAGTAGTGAGGGGTTGGGAATTCCATGATGGTCCAGTGGTTAGGACTTGGCTCTCTCACTGCCACGTGTTTGACCCCTGGTCTGGGAACTAAAATCCTGTAAGCCACTCGGTGCGGCAAACAAACAAACAACAAGGAAATAGTGAGGGTGAATTAAGAGTCTTACTCTAAAATCTATCTCTCCCCTCTTCATACTGACCTATCCTTGGAATGCCTGGAAACCCACCTCCTAAACAGCTAAACAAAGGAAGTTTCCCCTCCCAATTATGTGACATAGATGGATACTCGTAAGAAAACCAATCTCAATTCTTTCAGTCTTGTCATGTATCCTCTGGACAAATGATTTAATTCCTTTACGCCTAGTTCCCTTCTCTGGAAAAAAACAAAACAAAACAAAACAAAAAAACCGAGGCTAATAACACCTACCACTTGGGGCTGCTGGGATTAATAAGATAATTTACATACGATGCATTTGCTCATCCTATCTGTTGGATAAATTAGTTATTTGGGCTGTTTTTCTGAGTAACCAGGATTATTCAGTTGTCTCTCCATTGGGAAAAGAAAGTTAAATCCTTACCTCACGTCATTCAAAAAAATTTCAGAAGGTTCAAGCAACCAAACATCTAAAACAATACTGTAAAGTATGAGATCTTACAGGAAAGTGTGTTTATGAGAGTAAGGTGAGGAAAAGCATTTAAAAATTGATTTCTTGGACTTTATCAAAATCCAAGACTTCAGGCACAGTGTAAGCAAAGTGAGGAGAAAAGGGACGGGCCAGGAGAAAATATCTGCCACAGGCAGAGTAACAGGCAAAGGGTCAATATCCAGAATAAAGAATTCCTGTAAATCAATAAGTAAAAGCTAAAAAAAGAAACAAATAGAATAATGCAGGGAGGGTACAAATGGGCAATTCACAGAAGGGAAGATAAATCTGGCCAACAAACATGTACATTTCCTCCGTCTCCCTAGGAAATGAAATAAGACTCTAAAGGGAGACTATTTTCCCCCCATCTATGGCTTTGTCAAAAGTTTAAAATTTGGGGGCTTCCTTGGTGGCACAGTGGTTAAGCGGATGCCTGCTGATGCAGAGGACACGGGTTTGAGCCTTGGTCCGGGAAGATCCCACATGCCGTGGAGCAGCTAAGCCCGTGCGCCACAACTACTGAGCCCACGTGCCTAGAGCCCGTGCTCCGCAACAAGAGAGGCCACGACAATGAGAAGCCCACACACCGCAATGAAGCCCCCGCTTGCCACAACTAGAGAAAGCCCATGCGTAGCAACGAAGACCCAACACAGCCAAAAAAAAAGTTTAAAATTTTGATGTAGCCTCCAGGAGAGGCGGTGGTCATTGCATTGTAAAGATGAATAAACAATAATAATACAGGTAATAGCTATTAAGCAGTGTATATGCGTTACTTACTTTTTACCTTCAAAGCAGTACTGGATGCTCTGTTTAATCCTCTCTGCTCAGTTGTCTTTCTCCTCCAGGAGATTGTGACCTTGCTCAACTGATCCTCAGATTCTCCATGCTCAGCACAGGCCTGGCACAAAGTTCCGGCTGAGAAATAGTTTGAAAAAAGTCATTTCCATTCGAGCACTTTATGGGTGGCAAATATTCACGGGGTCTCCCGGGGTGGTGATGTGTCAGCTCAGCTTTGAAGTACGGGCAGGATGTCTAGAAGCCCACACAGAAGGGCAAGGACGAGCCAGGAAGAGGAAAAAACCTTTTCGTTCATTCATTAGGTACTCACTGTGTATGAAAGCTCACAATGACTCTGGGAGGAAGTTGCTATTATCATCACCACCCTCGTTTTATTTTATTTTTTAATAAATTTATGTATTTATTTATTTAATTTTGTCTGCGTTGGGTCTCTGTTGCCATGCGCGGGCTTCAGTAGTTGTGGCACACGGGCTCAGTAGTTGTGGTGCACGGGCTTAGTTGCTCCGCGGCATGTGGGATCTTCCCGGCCAGGGCTCGAACCCGTGTCCGCTGCACTTGGCAGGCGGATTCTTAACCACTGCGCCACCAGGGAAGTCCCACCCTCATTTTATTTTATGTTTTTTATTTATTTATTTTGGCCACACCGCTGAGCTTGTCGAATCTCAGTTCCCCAACCAGGGATCGAACATGTGCCCCCTTCAGTGAAAGCACAGAGTCCTAACCACTGGACTGCCAGGGAATTCCCAGCACTCTCATTTTACAGCTGAGCACACTGAAGCTCAGAGAGGTTAAAGTGACCTGTCAAAGTCACACAGCTAATGCATGGCAGAGCGGAAATTCACGCCGCGCACTCGCACCCACACCTTGCTCTTAACCACTCTGCTGTGATGGCGGCAATTAGCATCTTATTAACACCAGCCCTTCTTTCCCCACCTTCGAGATTACTCTCTCATTCTAGCTCCCCAACTAGGACTTACCCCTCTTTTTCCTTTAAATTACCTCCCTTCTTTTCTAGCAGTAATGTCCTTGAGGACCCTCTGCTAAGTGAAATAAATCGGTCACAAATATACTGTGTGATTCTAGTTATACAAGGTGCCTACAGTAGGCAAATTCAAAGAGTCAGAAAGTAGTCTGGGGAGTTCTCTGGTAGTCCGGTGGTTAGAGCTCTGTGCTCTCCCTGCTGAGGGCCTGGGTACAATCCCTGGTTGGGGAACTAAGATCCCATAAGTATGGTAGTGGCCAGGGGTTGGGGGAGGAGGAGTGGGGGGGGGATCCTGCGTTTAATGGGGACAGAGTGTGATACACAGAGTTCTAGAGAAGGATGGTGGTGATGAGTGCACAACAGTGTGAATGTACACTTTAAAATGGTTAAGATGGTAAAATTTCTTGTTATATGTACTTTACTTTTTTTTTTTTTTTTTGGCCGTGCGACATGTGGGATGTTAGTTCACTGACCAAGGATTGAACCCGTGCTCCCTGAAGTGGAAGTGCAGCGTCTTAACCACTGGACTGCCAGGGAATTCCCTACTCTTTTTTTTTTTTAAAGATTTTTTGACATGGCCCACTTTTAAAGTCTTTATTGAATTTGTTACAATATTGCTTCTGTTTTATGTTTTGATTTTTTGGCCACAAGGCATGTGGGATCTTAGCTCCCTGACCAGGGATCAAACCCACAACCCCTGCATTGGAAGGCAAAGTCTTAACCACTGGACCACCAGGGAAGTCCCTACTCACTCAGCTTTTTAAAAAAGAAATTTTAAAGGGTGCTGAAGAGGGGGAATTATCTCCCTAGGATTCAGTGTTCTGTAGTCCTGGGTGTGTTAAACCTGCCTCCTGGGCTGACCTGATAATGGGCGAGTGCAGGGACTGTGGTGGTGGAGGGTTAGAGACCAAGAAAGGAAGCTGGCCTCTGCCCCGCATGGGATGCCTTGAAAGCGTCTTGACCAGCGAAAGTCTTGTGGAGGATGAAGCTGGGGGGATAGACTGGAGATTGGGGTTAGGGGACAGGATCGGGGTGGGGGTTCAGCTGTGGAGTGGACCACAGGGGGCAGAAGCAGAGAAAGGACAGAGCAGGTGGGCTCAGGGATTGATCAATTGGATGTAAGGGTGAGGAAGGGGTCAAGTTGCCAATGAAGCCTGCAGAGACTGATGAGGAAGATGGTGGAGCGGGAGTCCCAGGGGACAGGGCGTGCTGGGGGGAGCGGACAGAGGTGTCTGGGGAATGTGTTTGAATTTGGGTTTCAGGGGCCTGTGAGCCAGCCCTCTCTGTAAGGAAGACCTACATGATGATTGGTGAGGCAGAAGAAAAGAAGATATGCTGCATATTTGTAATTTATATGTTAAGTTCTACTATGAAAAAGCTTCATATCTACTCATGGGTACAAGGACAGCACTGCCTGCCACTGTCTCTCCATTCTTGGGCTCAACAATCATCATTTGCATGTTTGCCCTGATCCCCTTTTGTCTCTTTATCTCTTTACAGAAGAATTTTAAAGCAAATCTCAGCCATCCCGTCAATACACCCCTGCATACTACAAAAACATCTCTAAGAAATAATAAGATGGACATTTTCTTACCTATTCATAAGGCCACTTCCACACTCAACAAAACCGTTGAGAAATCCTTGATATTATCAAACACCCAGTCCATAATCAAATTTCCTTGAGTGTCTAAAAATTAATTTTTTTCTTCACAGCAGGTTTCCTTGAGTCTGACCCCAAACATGGTCCCCACCTACATTTGATTGTTGAGTCACTAACTTCCCTTTAAATCTAGAGTATGTGCTCTGTGGTTTTAAAATCTGATAAAATTTCTGTTTGCATAAACCTAAGCAAGGAAGATCACACTTACAAAAAGCTTTTTCATTCACACCAGGAGAACGTACTCCTTAAAAAAAAAAATACTATTCACGAGGACAGTCAGTGGGTTATATCATGCAACATGGGTAATACATACAGTGTCCTAGAACAAGAACATGAAACCAGCTTTAGAGTCTCAAGGTAAATGGTTATATGTCAAGTTATTTTAGTTCAGATAGCTTCCTGCAAACAGCCTCCTGAATTTCAAGTTGACAAGATATAGAATGAGAATATTTAATTTTTTAAAAATAAATTTATCTATTTATTTTTTGGCTGCGTTGGGTCTTCATTACTGCATGCAGGCTTTCTCTGGTTGCAGCGAGTGGGGGCTACTCTTCGTTGTGGTGCACGGGCTTCTCATTGTGGTGGCTTCTCGATGCAGAGCACAGGCTTTAGGCGCACTGGCTTTGGTAGTTGTGGCACGCGGGCTCAGTAGTTGTGGCTCGCAGGCTCTAGAGCACAGGCTCAGTAGTTGTGGTACATGGGCTTAGTTTCTCTACGGCACGTGGGATCTTCCTGGACAAGGGCTCGAACTCGTATCCTCTGCATTGACAGGCGGATTCTTAACCACTGCACCACCAGGGAAGCCCTAAAGCATATTTAATTTTAAATTGGATTTTTTAACCCTTATTTGGCAAATCCTTCTCCTTCTCCTTCTTCTTCTTAATGACAGCAGAGGAGAAAGTCATGCTATAGGGGGCTGGAGGGAAGAGTAGGATCCTTCTCTCTGTAGCTACAGGGATTATGGGGGTAACTCTCTTTTCCTAAAAACTTCTAGCTCTGTACTTTGGGTTGTGGAATGTGTGTATGTGTGTGTGTGCATGCTGTCATTTGGCATGCTGTCTGTCTCTCTCCCCCCACTAGAATGTAAGCCCCAAGAGGGAAAGGAGCTTTGCTTCCCTCACTGCTGTATCTCTGGCACCTAGGAATAATGCCTGATACAGGGCTGGCACTCTGTAAGTATTTGTTGAGTGACTAAATGTCTGTCTGTCCTCAGGTTCTGAATCCTGTTCCCTGGGAAACCCAAAAGAACCCTGGACTGGGGAGAGGAGAAGAAGCCTGCCTTTAAAGTTGAGCCTCCTGGAGAGATGCAGTCTTAGGCCTGAGAAGATGCAGGGGCTGCTGTCTCAGGAGGACAGGGCCTGGGAGAAGCGTGCTTCCCTCACCAAGGACTGCGTGGCTGTGGAGGTTGGGGCCTCTGGCTGTGACAGTGACAAGAAAGGTGAGGGGCAGGGGTTCTGTGGAGGGGGGGGAGGTCATGGAAGAGCCTAGGGAAAGACATGACTTCATTCCTTTGCTCCTTTCAACACAGTTTTATGGAGCCTTGTGTCAGTCAGCTTTTGCTGTGTAACAAGTCAGCCCCAAACTGAGTGGCTTAAAGCAACAGTCATTTAGCTGCTAACAATTCTGTGGGTTGGCAATGTATGTGGCCTCAGGGGACAGTTCTGTTGCCCTTGCCTGTGTCGGCTCCTGCAGTGCAGCTGCAGTGAGCTGAAGGGCAGCTTGTTCATCTAAGATGGCTTTACTGGTGTGTCTAGCTGGTTTGATGGTGCTGACTTAAAGCCATGTGCCTCCAGCAGGCTAGCCCAGGCTTATTCTCACGGGGGTGGTTGCAGAGTTCTTGGGACCAGCAAGCAAGGGAAAACCCCAGGTCACAAGCACTTTTTTAGCCTCCACTGGCAACCCAGCTCTTCACCGGCCATTGGTCGAAATAAGCCATATGGTCAAGCTCAGAATCAGTGGGGCAGAGTGGGGAGGGCAGCCCAAGGGTGTGGACACAGGGAGCAGTGAACAAGCTGGAGGCCACTGGGGGCAAAAATCTATCACAAGCACCTACTATGTGCCAGGCGTTAGGGTCTTGCCGTGAACAAGATGGATTTGTAGAGCTCCGATTCTTTTTTTCTTTTAATATTTATTTATTTATTTCTGGCTGCATTGGGTCCTAGTTGCATCATGCGCGATCTTTCATTGTGGCGTGCAGGTTCTCCTGTGGCATGCAGGCTTCTCTCTAGTTGTGGCATGGGGGCTCAGTAGTTGCGGCACATGGGCTTAGTTGCCCTGCGGCATGTAGGATCTTAGTTCCCTGACCGGAGATGGAACCTGCGTCCCCTGCATTGGAAGGTGGATTCTTAACCACTGGACCACCAGAGAAGTCCCAAGCTCCAATTCTAGAGGAGAAAACAGGCACTAAAGAAAGAAGTTACAAAATAAAGAGAAAGGTCATGTCTGACGAGACCTATGGAGACAGTAAAACAGGATGATTGGTGGGGTGTGACAGTGTGATTGGGGAAGGTGGGAGAAGCACAAGAAGGATCAGTTGTTCCAAAGATGGGGGAACAGCTTCAAGGGCAGCCAGAGCTGCACGTGCAAGGACCCCACATTGGCAGCAAGTTTGCTGTGTTCAGGGAGACCACGGGGAACAGAGCAGGGAGATGGGAGGGAAAAATGATAGAGATCATCTGGGACCAGTGATGGGGCATCTTGTCGACGTTGGCAAGGAGTTTGCGTGTTACTTGAGTATTGAGAGAGCACTGGAAAGTTTTGAAGAGGAGAAGACAGGATCTCATTTGTATTTCAAAAGATTCTTCTGAATCAGTAGTTCTCAACTGGGGACAATGTTACACCCCACTGTCCTCCCCAGGCAGCATAAGAGATCTTGAATTATCAGAACTGGGGAAATGCTGCTGCCATCTAGTGGGTGGAGGCCAGCAATGCTGCTTAGTGTCCTACGCTGCACAGAATAGAACCCCCCACCACAGGGATTTCGCAGCCTGAAATGCCAGCAGTGCCCATGTTGAGAAACTCTGCGTCCAGCTGCGTGTGAGAATGAACCGTAGGATTAGGAGGTCAAGAGTAGAAGCTGGGAGGCCAGTTGGGAGATTCCTGCAACCGTCCAGGAGTGGACAGGGGAGGAACAAAGAGATATCAAGGGTGACCCCTGGGATTTTGGCCCAAACATCTGGCGAAGAGTGGTGCCATTTGCTGAGATGGGGACACCTGAAAGGCACCCCCACAGGAGAATGGGGGCTGGACCTTCTACTAGGAAAGGTCCTTCCTTCCACAGGAGATGAGCAGATCTGGGACAGAAGTTGTGGGAAATAGAAATGTCAGTTCTGGCAGTGAGGAGGAGGTTTGGGGCTCCCGGCAGGACCTGGGTGCAGAAAGAGTGGAAAATGGCCGTCTCTGGTCCAACCCCCAGTTCTATCCAGTTGAGGAGTGAGAAGGATGTTGAGGTTTGAATATGGGGAGATTTCTTCACCAGAGGCTGGAACCTGGGGAAGCCTTGTTCCTCCTGGTTTAACTCTGTGGCTTTTTCTTCTGCTTTCTCACTCAGTTTTTGCCAGAGGCCTGTAGAGAAGGAACTATTGTACCCATTTGACAGGTGAGGGAATAGAGGCTCAGGTGGTGGATCACATCAGGTGACTCACTTTAAGTCTCCCAGGTAGTTACTGACAGAAATGGGATCAGAATTCAGGTCTCTCCTTCTCTCCACCCCACCTGAACCACATGGGCAGAATGTGTGTGTGTGTGTGTGTGTGTGTGTGTGTGTGTGTGTTTTAGGATATCAGCAGAAGAGAGTTGGCAGACAGGAAGAAAGCAGAACCCATCCAGCTGGCCTGGTCACTCACTCATGACTCCTTTCTCCTCCATTCCTCCCCTCACCCAGACCTACCTTCTCCCGAGACTGGGCATCCCCAGGAGTGGAGCTCGGTGGAGGAAGACGAAGAGTCAGAGGACTCCCAGGTAAGCTGGCAATTCCTTCCTCTTTTGATGATGCCCCACTCTGCAGATCTCAGTGGGTTGTCACACTCCCTTCCTCAGCTTGGAATTTCCCTGCCCCACAAAAGTCTGTTTGGGGATGTGAGCCCCAAGAGGTCTCCCATGGGAAACAGGACATATTCCATGGTAGTCAGACATGGAGTGGAGGGTCTCAGGTGGCGGGGGCAACTCCACTCATGTGTACCCTCCAACCCTTCACTCATAAATCCTTCATAAATTAACCATTCATTCATCTGTCCTCTCATTTATTCACCCAAGCATCCATCTGTCTACTCACCCATATACCCATCCATCCATCCATCCATCCATGTGAGGTCATCTGTCTATTGACTTATTCATCCATCCATCGACCCTCCCAACTACTCACCCTTCTACCTATCCATTCATCCATCTACCCATTGAACATCCACCATCCATTCATCTGTCCTCTGATTCATCCACCCAGCCTTTCATTTACCTACTCATCCACACACCCATTCCATCCATCCATATATCCAGTTATCTATATACCCAATCATCTGCCCATTCATCCATATGCAACCACTCCATCCATTCAGCCCACCCACTCATCCATCCATCTATCCACTCATCTATCTACCCACGCATTCATCTATCTACTACCTGTTGGCTGTTGGAAGGATGTGGCTACTATTCATCCACCCATATGCCTACTCATCCATCCATCCATCCGTCCATCCAACCATCCAACCATCCAACCACTAACTACCTACTGGGTTTTAATCCAAGTACTGCAAATAAAACCAAAAAGAGTTATCAAGCACATTCCTTTCACTGAAATACCTAGTGTTTTCTGTGGGGGGCATAAGACATCAACATGTGAAATAATAACAGTGGTTCTTTTACTTACATATTTATCTTATACATTAGGAAAAAACCACATAACCACTCTTGGCAACACATGAGGGTCCCATCTGCCAATCGTATATCAGAAATCCAACTTGGACTGGCTCAAGCCAGGAAAAGGTTTATTGACACAAGGTGGGGGGAGGCAAGCTGAACAACCAACCATGATAGTGTAGAAATAAGTGCTGGCTGCACGTGAGATAGCTCAATGGAAGAAGAAAGTAACTCTGTGGGCCAGGAGGTTTATTCTTGAATACCCAAGAGACACCATACCTGAGATTTTAGGGATGAGTAATTTCCTAGGCAGAGCAGGGGAGGAAACAGCATGTTCAAAGACGGAGGCATGATGTAATAAGGCACATTTGGGGAAACACTGGAGTTAGGGGCATAGCAGGGACTGGGATGAGTGGGATCATTCATTCAGTCCATAACTATTTGTTGCACACCTACTATGTGCCAGGCAGTGTTCAAGGCAATGAGGGTGCAACAGTGAATGGGAGAGCGATGGCTCCTCTTTTCATGGGTTCACAGTCACCGAGGTAGACAGACAATTGGCAAAATGAGTAGCTAACCCATACTTCATGCTGGATGGTAATAAGTGCTATGGAGAAAAATTAAGCAGAGTTATGGGCGTACGAGGCGAGGGTAAAGGTTGCTATTTTAAGAAGATTGTCAAGGAAGTACCCCTGAGAGGGAGCTATTGGAGTACAGACCTGAAGGAGGTGGGGAGTGAGACTGGCAGATATATCTGGTGGGGAGAGGTTCTGGGCAGAGAGGGTACAGCAAGGGCAAAGGCCCTGAGGTAGGAGTGCGCCTGGAATGCGTGAGGAACAGCAGGGCTGGGGGGTGTTGGTTGGCTGGAGAAGAGTGGAAAGGAATAGTAGGATATGAGGTCATGGTGGTGATGGGGGTGTATGATGTAGGGTATTGTCAACCATGCTAAAATGTTGGCTTTCACTCTGAGTTGGGTGGATACTGTAAGGCAGAGAAGGTTCCAGCTTACGTTTCACAGGACCCTCTCACTGCTGAGTTCCACGCCAAGGAGGTTGGGTGTATCTTTTTTTTTTTTATTTTAAAGAAGTGTTTTTATTTTTATTTATTTGGCCGCGCAGCATGTGGGATCTTAGTTCCCCAACCAGGATGGAACCCTCACTCCCTGCAGTGGAAGCGCAGTCTTAACCACTGGACCGCCAGGTAAGTCCCCAGGTGTATCTTGTAGGCGGTGAGGAGCCTCTGGGGATTTGGGGATCTACAGAAACCACTCTGTTGGCCTCTGAGGAAGGAAGGGAGATTGGATGAGGCAGAGGGAGAGGCAGAGGTGTAGAAACCAGTTAGGAACCTCCAGCTGGTTGGAAGTGATCCAGGTAAGACACGCACTGATGTCACATGTATTATGGGACTGACATGATTCTAAGTGGTTCTTGTTATTTTATTTTACATTTTTTAAAAAAAAAATTTTATTGGAGTAGAGTTGATTTACAATGTTGTGTTAGTTTCAGGTGTACAGCAGAGTGAATCAGTTATACATGTACATATTTTCATTCTTTTTTAGATTCTTTCCCCATATAGGTTATTACAGAATATTGAGTTCCCTGTGCAAGACAGTAGGTCTTTATTAGTTATCTATTTTGTATACAGTATAGTGTGTATGTTAATCCCCAACTCCGAATTTATCCCTCCCCTCCCCTTTCCCCTTTGGTAACCATAAGTTTGTTTTCTACATCTGTGACTCTATTTCTGTTTTGCAAATAAGTTTATTTTCATCACTTTTTTAGATTCCACATAAAAGCAATATCATATGATATTTGTCTTTCTCTGTCTGACTTACTTCACTTAGTATGATCATCTCCAGGTCCATCCATGTTGCTGCAAATGGCATTATTTCATTCTTTTTTATGGCTGAGTAATATTCCATTGTGTATATGTACCACATCTTCTTTATCCATTCCTCTGTTGATGGACATTTAGGTTGCTTCCATGTCTTGGGTGGTTCTTGTTATTAACTCGACACTCACTAGCTCTCATTATTAATTCATGAGCCCTGTGAAGTAGTTAGTATGGTTTCCCTCCCTTTAAGATGAAGCTAGGGTGGGCAAGGTGCCCAGAGACCTCTGTGACATCATTCATTCATTCACTTATTCACTCCGTCATGGCTCATTCAACCAACATTGATGGAGCACAGGCTGGGACCCGGTAGGGGTGGGCGGTGGGTCCTGACCCAGCTGACCTTTCTGCATGGACTCAGCCTCCTTCCTATAGGTGGCCCCCTTCCAAAAAATAAAAAAGAGAAGATCAGGCCATATGGGACCAGAGACCTTTAATATCAATAAGAGGCAGGCTCCACAGCCCTCACCATGGGGCTAAATCAATTTATTTGATTCTCTTAATAGTTCTTGATGTGGGATCTGTTACAATTGTATTTTACAGACAGGGAAACTAAGGCACAGAGAGGTCAAGTACACTTTCCCCGGAGCACCCAGCTTGTAACTGGTAGGGGTGGGATTTGAATCCAGTGCCTTTCTTAACCACTAAAGTATCCTGTCTGTCTGGGGACTTTATCCTCCCCCAAGAGAGGACTGGGGATAAGGGGTGAGGGCTTCTTCCCATCCCACTACTCAGTTATGTCCCTCCACCCCTCAGGTGGGGAGGAGTGAGTGAAGGAATGGAGGGGAGGAAAGGAGTTACTTTCCTAATATTTCTTTTTTTTTAATTTATTTTACTTATTTTATTTTTGGCTGCATTGGGTCTTCGTTGCCGTGCGTGGGCTTTCTCTAGTTGCGGCGAGCGGGGACTACTCTTCGTTGTGGTGCGCGGGCTTCTCATTGTGGTGGCTTCTCTTGTTGCGGAGCACGGGCTCTAGGCGTGCAGGCTTCAGTAGTTGTGGCACATGGGCTCTAGAGTGCAGGTTCAGTAGTTGTGGTGCACGGGCTCAGTAGTTGTGGCGCATGGGCTTAGTTGCTCTGCGGCATGTGGGATCTTCCCGGACCAGGGCTCGAACCCATGTCCCCTGCATTGGCAGACAGATTCCCAACCACTGCACCACCCAGGGAAGCACCCTGATATTTCTTCGTGTTTTTTAAGATTTTTTTATTTGATGTGGACCATTTTTAAAGTCTTTATTGAATTTGTTACAATACTGCCTCTGTTCTATGCCTTGGCTTCCTGGCCAAAAAGCATGTGGTATCCCAGGTCCCCGACCAAGGATAGAACCCACACCCCCTGCATTGGAAGGTGAAGTCCTAACCACTGGACCGCCAGGGAAGTCCCCTGACATTTCTAAGAGGCAGAAATTCCCACTCTATGGCCCCAGACATAGGAAAGCAGGGAGGAAAAAATAGTCCCATCACTCCCATACCATAAAATACAAGCATGCGTCACAAATGCAAACCTTCTCAGAGTATGAGGTAAGGAAAGAAATAGACTTGGTAAAAGTTGCTATAAAAGCAAAACTCATCTACAACATTAGAAATCCAGATACTGGTTCCCTTCGAGGTGGGGTAAATGAGGGAGCATGAGAGGGGGACATTTTGGGGTGCTGATAATGATCTGCGTCTTCTTCTGGGTGCCAGTTACACGATTCACCTTCCGGAGATTCATCACGCTTGTAGGATACATGCAATTTTCTCTTTGCTTATTATACTTCAACAGAATGTTTTTAGAAGGTTGTCCCGTTTCCTTGCAGGCATTTTTTTTTCCTGGAAGTTGAGACTGAACTAGGATTCTTGTGCAAGGGATTTATTGAGGAAGTGTGTTCTCGGGTAGAACCCGTAAGGGGTGAGGGAGGCTGGGAAGGAGGAGAGGGAGTGAGGCAAGTATTATATGGGTTTAACTGAGGTCCGGCTTCAGTCTGATCCCACAGGGAGCTCTGGAGTGTGAATAGTACCAGTCCTTCTCTGAGCCAGTGGGGAGGCTTTTATCTCCCATCGCTGGTTGTGGACAGTGAGTGTAACCTTGTAGGTAACTCTCTAGAGAGGTGGCTCCTCTTAGCAAAGGGCATTTCTTAGGAGAAAGGGGGCAACCATAAATATAAACCATAAACCATCAAGTTAGCAGCCAACACTCACAGCAGCTGGAGGAGAAACAAAGAGGAACTAAGTGAGGCGCTGACGGGTCCATTACGTGTGGTGTCGTGTGCGTGTGTGTATGTGTAAAATTTTTGGATTTCAGATGAGCCATATTAACTACATTTTCTTCTTTTTTAAAACTTTTTTTTTTTTACATTTTCCTGAATTTATACTCTGCTTTTTAAAAATGGAGGAATACCTGGGACTTCCTTTGTGGTCCAGTGTTTAAGACTCTTTGCTTCCACTGCAGGGGACACGGGTTAGATCCCTGGTCGGGGAAATTGAGATCCTGCATGCCGCGCAGCACAGCCAAAAAAAAAACAAAAAAAAAAAGGAGGCATAATTATTTCCAATAAAATGCACATGTCAGTAAGTGTCGACACATATGCTTGCGTAACCAACCTGCCATCATCCTAGAAAATGCCTTCATCTTCCTTTCCAGTCTGACTCACTCCCTCATCCCAGTTCTGATTTCTGGTTGCATAGATTCGTTTTGCCTTCGTATAAATAGAGTCCTACAGTAAATGACATATATTTCTTAACCCCCGAAAAAGGAAATTATAGCAAGATTATTATTCTGCCATTTGGTGTTTTCACAACAATATCGTCTGGATAACTTTCCATCCTGATCACTTTCATCCTTTTTAAAAATTACGTTTTACAGCTGCCGAATATTCTATACAGCAGTTGTGTCATGCCCATTTCCTCAACAGATGAATTGTTAGGTTATCCTTGTTTTTGTTGCCACAGGAGAATGAATGTTTATCCAGTTGGCTTCATTTTCTGTAGTGTGGATTATTAGGGACTTCATAAGATCTCTGAATGTAGATCCACTGAATCCAAAATTCCCACGGTAGAGCCCAAAATATGTGAAAAACTCCCCCAAGAGGTTTCTGATGCTCTGCCAGGTTTGGGAACAGCTGACGTGGGTTATTCTCTCCAGGTTGTAAAAGGAAGTTTTGAAATGAGGTGGCATCCAGTGGGGGAGAGCAAGCTAGAGGGAGGAATTGGTCCTTTCCCGAAGATTAGAGATGAGAATCCCATTAATGGTTTATAACATGCTTTAACATCTCATAGTACGTGTCCCCTTCATTTCTCTCCTTTAACAGAATTTTTTTAATGTTCACCACTGCCTAGCTCTCCAGATAACTCATTCATGCCCATTCCCAAAACTTCCCAGATATTTTAATAGCAATTGCATTTAACTCATCGTTATTTTGCAGAAGAATTGTCACCGTTTTAAACATTTTGTCTTCCCATCCTTCGTTGTGGTATGTCCTTTTTGGGGGGGGGCGTGCCACGCAGCATACGGGATCTTAGTCCAGGAATCAAACCCGTGCCCCCTGCAGTGGAAGCACAGAGTCCTAACCACTGGACCGCCAGGGAAGTCCCTGTCTTTCCATTCATTCATTCATTTGAGAAATATTTATAAACTTGGACTCTGGGTCAGGCACTGGAGATACAGCCACGAGCAAACTAAAATCTCTGCCCTCTCTGGACACGGGAGAAAGAGAGCTGGGGAGGGCAGATGGGTGGTCTACCGTGGGGAGGTATTGGGGGATGCTGTTCTATACAGAGTGGTGCGGGCGGGGGTTTCTAAAGTTGTGGTGGAAAATGTGGAGCTGGAAGATGTGGCGGAGATATCCAGGCAGGAGAAAGCATAACTGCAAAGCTTGGAGGTGAGAGTGGCTGGGGCAGAGTGACTTTAGCTTTGGAGGGATCGCTCTGGCTGACGCATACAAAAGAAATTGGGGGTGAGGGGAGTGTCAGGATAAGAAACAAGAGTGCCCAGTTTTTAACCCAATTGTTTGGAGGTTTTTTTGTTTTGTTTTGTTTTTTGATATTTAGTTGCATGAGTTCTTCATATGTTTTGGATATTAACTTTTTGTCAGATGTATGATTTACAAATATTTTCTCCCATTCAATAGTTTGCCCTTTTGTTGATAGTTTCCTTTGCTGTGCAGAAGCATTTTTGTTTGATGTAGTCCCACTTGTTTATTTTTGTTTTTGTTGCTTGTGCTTCTGTTGTCGTATAAAGAAAAAATCATTGTCAAGACCAATATGAAGGAACCGTTGCCTTATGTTTCTTCCATGAGTTTTGTGGTTTTAAGTTTTACATTCAAGTCTTTATTCCATGTCGAGTTAATATGGCAGTATGGTGTAAGATAGTGGTACAGTTTCCCATAAAATAAACTCTGAAATTGAATTAAAACAAAGAAAGAAACAAGAGTGATGGTGACTTTGACCAGTGTGGTGGTACTGGGGGGAGTGGATGGAAGTGGTCAGCATCTGGATGTATTTGGAAGGTGAAGCCAACAGCATTGGCTGGTGGGTTGGAGGTGAGTATTGAGAGACAGGAGTCAAGGGTGCCACAGTTGGATGCCTGGAGGGACCTGAGGGGTAGACTCGGGGGAAACTGCAAGAGGAGCTTTTTTTTGGCCAGTGGGGAGAGATATTAGGATATTTGGGAAATGTAAAGTTTAAGATGCCCATGAGATATTCAAGCGGAGATGGCAGGTATACAGTGAGATTTATGTCAGGAATTTAAGAGAGGGGTTGGGTCAAGAAAAACACACACACACACGTACATGTGAAGATCATTAGAGTACAGGTGGTATTTGCAACTGTGAGAATTTATATATCATTTTGAAATTTTCACCACATGTATCATCATTCTGATATTTCCTCTGCTAGGACATAGGTATAGTACTTACTTTTGTATATTTATATCTGGTCACTTTGTTGTATACTTTTTTATTTGTTTTTATTGAGGTATAGTTAATTTACAATGTTGTGTTAGTTTCAAGTGTACAGCAAAGTGATTAGTTATACATATACATAAATTTTCTTTTTCAGATTCTTTTCCGTTATAGGTTATTACGAGATATTGAGGATAGTTCCCTGTGCTATAGTTTGTAGTTTTTAATTCAAACAGCTTTACAGCTGATACACTGTCTCATTCCCAATCCTGTAATCCCATTTTCCTGCACGTGACAATGGTGGCTCCCCCTCTGATATTTATAGTTTTTCTTTCTTCTTTTTTTTGTGTGTGTGTGTGTGTTTCAGGGCTTTGTGGAGTGGTCAAAAGCTCCGCAACAAATGACCATAGTCTTGGAAGTGTGTGTGCTTTATTTTTTCCTGGTTTTAACAGGGATGCCTATGATGTTTCACATTTAACTATAAAAGTGGCTATTGTTTAGAAATAGATGCCCTGTGTCATGTTAAGGAAGAGCCCTGATTAAAAATCAGGAATAGGTCTTGAATATTATCAAATGCCTTTTAAACATCCATTGAGATGATTTTTCTTTTGTATTTAACCTTTTTGTGTGAGGTTTTGAATTACTGTATTTCACTGACCTTAAGACATCATCGATTGTAAAACACGCATTATTTTGTATACCCCTGAGGAAAAAAAAAATGCTACTTAAATGTAAGATGCCACCAAGTGGAAGATGCATCCTGACTTCAGAGAAGGTGAACACGTGCAACTTAGGAGCGATAAAATCTGGTAGATTTCTTAACTACAAATCATCTTTGCATTCTTAGGATGGTGGTACAGCAGTCTTTCCAGATATTGAATTCTATTTCTTGATATTTTCTGTAGGATTCTTGCCTCTATCTTCTTATGTAAGACTGGTGCTATCTTTGTTAAGTTTTGGTATCGTGGCTAAGCTTGCATCGTGGAAGGACTTGAGTAAAGTTTAACCTTTTTCTGTGCTTTCGAATACTTTCTGTAGCTTGAGAAGTATCAATTCCTTGACATTTTGAAAGAATTCACCAGTAAAGTAATCAGGTCCTAGAGCTATGGAGGGGACGTTTCAGTGAGTTGTTGGATGGCTTTCTCCATTTCTTGTCATGTTGTTAGCCTATGAATACTTCTTACTCCATTAATTTTTACGATTTACAGTGTTCTCTTATCCCCTAGGCTAGGCTTCATTCCACTAAGCTTCCCCCCAAGATGACTAGCTTATTTCTGCACAGTATTTTATAATTAAACAAAATCTTCTCTTTATTTTATTCTGTCCCCTTTCTGCCTTTCAACTTCGGTTTGTGGTTATTAGATGTGTCAAAGTTTTATCTAGTTTATTATTAAGTTTCTGAAGAACCATCATTAGGATTTATTTATGTCCATTATTTCTCTAGTTTATAATTTGTTTTCCTTTAACATGTATTGGGTTTATTTATTTATTTTTTATTTATTTATCTTTGCCGTACGCGGGCCTCTCACTGTTGTGGCCTCTCCCGTTGCGGAGCACAGGCTCCGGACGCGCAGGCTCAGCGGCCACGGCTCACGGGCCCAGTCGCTCCGCGGCATGTGGGATCCTCCCAGACCGGGACACGAACCCGTGTCCCCTGCATTGGCAGGCGGACTCTCAACCACTGCGCCACCAGGGAAGCCCAGTCATTTTGTTTTAATAGGACTTTCAGTGGCCTCCCCGAGTTTGCTAGAGAAATCAGGGCAGGAGAAGTATGGGCTTCTCTCTCTCTCCATTCCCCTCTCTGGATGATTGCACCCAACAAGCCAACAACTGGCCCTTAAAAGAAAGAAACACAAGCCTCAGCTGTTTCATTCATTAGTATTTTATTGGTTGCAAATAGGAGAGTCTCAATTCAAATGAACTCAAGCAAAGAGATTCATTATAGATTCACTTACACCAAAGTTCAGGATGAAATCAGCTTCATTTAGAGCTGGAATGAACTGTTGTGATGATTGAATATGTAAATGAGGATATGTAAGCTGTGTTAAAGAAGTTACTTGTAAAAGGCATTGACCAATGCAGAAAATAATTTAAAATAAAATATCTCTTTTCAGGAATGGTATTCTTGGAAATGCTGGGAAAAGATTCCTGGGTCTTGGAAGATAATTACTAGAAATATGCAGGGGAGGTAGTATATCTTTTTTTTTTTTAATGTATTAAGTATTCCTGGAACAAAAGCAGTGAGTTGGAAGGGGAGGATTGTCCAAGTAAAGAATGGATTTATAAGGAAAAAAGTTTAGAGCTGGTTCTCCAGGTCTAAAAATATTGCTGAGGACTTTCCGCTGGCCTCCTAGTTACCTTCCTTTTGGGGGTGACCTCCTTCTCCTTCTCCACGTGCCTGGGAGAATAGCTACCACCCCCATTACCTACTTGGCAAGGCGGGGAGGCGGGGGTGGTTTCAGGGCAGATTCTCGTCACACACACCCCACCTCCCATCGCTGCTTGGCTGCAGGGACCAGAGTCTTGCAATAAAGGATGCAGAGGCCCGAGGCAGGAACAAGCTGTTGGAGGAGCAGGCGAAGAATGATGCGCAGCTGGGCAAGAGTGGAATGGCGATGCCTGTGGAGACCATCATAGATGTCCAGGCCAAGGGGCTGTGATTAGCTCAGACGGAGCCGGTATTCTTAATCACATTTGTGACATATTGAAAATAATCACGCTAGTAATAGAAATCATATTAGCAGTGGTTATTTATTTGGGCTCTACCACATGCCAGGAACCTAATTTCATGGATGATTAAAGTCTCCACCAGCACCGCTGATGCTCTGTTCTCCACCCAACAGCCAGGCAGATCCCATTAAACCATAATTAAGACCATGTATAATGCACACCTCAGCAAGTAAAAGCTAAAGTCCTCACAGTAGCCGGGCCAGCCGCACGCAAACCCGCCTGCGCCCCCATCTCTGCTTTTTGCTCCCTCCGCTGCTCTAGCTGCTGCTCCAGCTGCACTGGCCTCTTTGCTGTTCCAACAAGCGCATCGTGCACCAGCCTCAGGACTTTTGCCCCAGCTCTGGAATGGACCTCTGCCTGGAATGCTCTTCCCCCAGAAGCCCACATGGCTCCCTCAGTCCTACAGGTCTCTGCTCCAACGTTCGCCTCCTTAGAGAGGATTTCCTTGACCACCCCCTCCG
This sequence comes from Neophocaena asiaeorientalis asiaeorientalis, assembly GCF_003031525.2. Lineage (NCBI taxonomy): Eukaryota > Metazoa > Chordata > Mammalia > Artiodactyla > Phocoenidae > Neophocaena > Neophocaena asiaeorientalis. Next base: position 329,970 of record NW_020174472.1, on the reverse strand, counting down.
CAGTTCACTCTGATCATCCTTATAGCCCGTATCACCACCTGACAATTACGGATTAATGCGGCTCTTTTCTGGCGTCCTCCTACTCGGGTGGCTTTCCCCAGAGAAACTTGGTCTTGGGAAGGTTGAATTGGAGAGGGCTGCAGAGATCAGGCTCTGTCTCCCAGGAACCCTTCCTACACCCACACCACCTTGTGGGGCCCCAGCCTCTTGGACCCTCTCCCCCAAATGCTTGAAGCTGCTCTGTCCCCTCCTGGAACGGAGATGTTGGACCCAGGGTAGTATCTGCATATAGTATGTGGGGTACGTGGTGGAGGGGGAAATAGGTCAAATAAGTTGGCAAATATGGCAAATTTAAAATCATACGGAAATAGCTGGGATGCCCAGCCGCTGGTCCATAGCTTGTAATTCTCATCATGAGACTGCCTACTCCGAGGATGGGCAATTCCGGTTGTGAGAGTGGTTTTGGGGTCGGTGGGCTTGCTGCAAGCTGCCACCAGGGAGCGGCTTCAGCATCCAGCACCGTGGTGTTCACGGACTGTCCACTTCTCTTCCTCTTGACCTTATCTGTATCCCTAAATTTCAAAAGCTCCGAAACAAACATTTTCGATGACTGCTGCTCCAGGGGCTCAGCTCCTTCTGCAGCTGTAGACACTCAGACTCTGACCTCGCGGGGGCTCCATTCTTTCCGCAGCAGGAGGGTCTACAAACTCCTGCTTCCTCTGGGGGCTGCTGACTGCAGCAGGAGGGACTCAGGGCAGACTCGCCACACACATCCCTACAGCCCATCCCTGCTCCTGGGCAGGGACAGGAGGTCACAGCCGGCCAACCAGCCTACACGCGAGGCCGGAGCAGCACAGTCCCCCACGAAGTCAAAATCAGCTTGGGAGCCCTTCACCCAGCGAATACAGGCTGGTGCCTGTGGACTCAAGGGGCGCCGGAGCCCTCTGCGCCTGCGCACTCGAACCAGGTAGGCTCTCCCTGAAGTCTTGGTGGGAGGGCTCAGTGGACAGTCCTGTGGCCCCGCCCACGGCCCTGTGGCCCCACCCCCACACAAGGCGGGGCTGACCCGCAGCTCTTCAGCTGCAGAGGGCCTGTTTCTTCTGTTCTCTCGGGTCATTGAACTCAGCACCATGTCTGTAAACTAGGTTCCATTTTACTCATTCACCCATTTCACCTGGCACTTACTGAACACCTACTGTGTGCATAGGCCTGAACTGAGCAAAGGTCAGAGGGAGGAGCCAGACTGTGTGTGGTCCATGACCCTGAATGGCTCTAGGGCGGGGGCTGGGCATTTCGACTATCCATTCAGTCACTCAGTATTTCTTGAGAACCTACTGCGTGCTATGGCCTGAGTGATGTCTGGGGCACACAGAGGAACCAGCTCTGTTGTCCCTGATTCTTAATGACTCCAGGGCTGACGCTGGGATGTATAAACTACTCATTCAGTCACTTGGCACTTCTTGGAGACCTACTATGTGCTGAGGTCTGGGCTGGGCAAAGTTTGGATCACAGGAATGGACCAGAATTGCATGGTCTCTGACCGTGAAAGGCTGCAGGGGTGGTGCTGAGGATGTTCGCCTACTCATTCATTTACCTGACCTATTCATTCATGTCTACTGAGGACCTACTGTGTGCTAAGGCCTGGGTTGCATGATATCTGCGGCACAGGGAGTGCCAACTCTGTGGTCCCTGACTCTGAATGACTCCAAGTGCTGGTGCTGGGGCTATACAACTGTTCATTCAGTCACCTGGCACTTCATCAGGACCTACTGTGTGCTGTGGCCTGGGTGATACCTAGAACACAGGGAAGACTCAGACACTGTGGTTCCTGACCCTACAGGATACCAGGGCCAGGTCAGGGGTTTTTCTCTTATTTATTCATTCACCTGATGTTTCTTCAGGACCTACTGTGTGCCAAGGCCTGTGAAGAAAATGCCAGGACAGAAGTAAAAAAGGCAGACAGATTCTCTCCTCCCAGGCCCCTCACTAGCTTCTTTTGTAGGGCTGGGAGCTGAGGGAGCTGGTGGACTGGGAGGCAGATGTGTCCCCATTTGTTATATGTCTGCATCTCTCCCTTCCTGGCTTAGCTGAAGATCACTTGTGCTTGAGTTGTTTTCAAGGCTTGACGTATCAGTTTCTGATAAATTACAACAATTTTTCAACCTTTCTTGGGGGGCCAAGGAAATCTAAATATGGACTGGTCACTGGCTGATATTAAGAAATTATTTATTTCATTATGTGATAATAATATTGTGGTTGCAAAGATTTTCTTTATTTCTTAGAGATGCAGGCTTCGGTATTTACCAGTGAAGTGAGATATGTCTGTAATTTACTTTAAAATAGACCTGAATAGATAGCTAGTGGGAAGCAGGCGCATAGCACAGGGAGATCAGATTGGTGCCTTGTGACCACCTAGAGGGGTGGAATAGGGAGGGTGGGAGGCAGGGAGATGCAAGAGGGAAGAGATATGGGGATATATGTATATGTATAGCTGATTCACTTTGTCATAAAGCAGAAACTAACACACCATTGTAAAGCAATTATACTCCAATAAAGATGTTAAAAAAAAACAACTAGACCTGGAAAATATACATATAGACATATTTTCATGACCTATTTTAAAAGCAAATATATGTTATAAAATGCAGTATATTTCATTATTTAAAAAATTGTAGGTATTATATTTTTATGTTACCAAAATTATGATTATTATTATTATTTTTGTGTGTGTGTGCAGCACGGGCCTCTCACTGTTGTGGCCTCTCCCTTTGCGGAGCACAGGCTCCGGATGCGCAGGCTCAATGGCCATGGCTCACGGGCCCAGCCACTCCGCAGCATGTGGGATCTTCCCAGACCGGGGCATGAACCTGTGTCCCCTGCATCGGCAGGCAGACTCTCAACCACTGCACCACCAGGGAAGCCCCCAATATTATTTTTTAAAACACATCTTTGTTGGAGTATAATTGCTTCACAATACTGTGTTAGTTTCTGTTGTACAACAAAGTGAATCAGCCATATGCATAAATATATCCCCATATCCCCTCCCTCTTGAGCCTCCCTCCCACCCTCCCTATCCCACCCCTCTAGGTGGTCACAAAGCACTGAGCTGATCTCCCTGTGCTATGCTGCTGTTTCCCACCAGCCAACTATTTTACATTTGGTAGTGTATATATGTCGATGCTCCTCTCACTTCTCCCCAGCTTCCCCCTCCCCTCCCCCGTGTCCTCAAGTCCATTCTCTATGTCTACATCTTTATTCCTGCTCTGCCACTAGGTTCATCAGTACCATTTTTTTTTTTAGATTCCATATATATGTGTTAGCATACGGTATTTGATTCTCTTTCTGACTGATTTCACTCTGTATGACAGACCCTAGCTCCATCCACCTCATTACAAATAACTCAATTTCGTTTCTTTTTATGGCTGAGTAATATTCCATTGTATATATGTGCCACATCTTCTTATCCAGTCATCTGTCGATGGACACGTAAGTTGTTTCCATGTCCTGGCTATTGTAAATAGAGCTGCAATGAACATTGTGGTACATGACTTTTTGAATTATGGTTTTCTCAGGGTATATGCCCAGTAGTGGGATTGCTGGGTCATATGGTAGTTCTATTTTTAGTTTTTAAAGGAACCTCCATACTGTTTTCCATAGTGGTTGTATCAATTTACATTCCTACCAACAGGGCAGGAGGGTTCCTTTTTCACCACATCCTTTCCAGCATTTATTGTTTCTAGATTTTAAAAAATTTATTTATTGGCTGCGTTGGGTCCTCGTTGCTGTATGCGGTCTTTCTCTAGTTACGGCGAGCTGGGGGGGCTACTCTTCGTTGTGGTGAGCAGGCTTCTTATTGCGGTGGCTTGTCTTGTTGCAGAGCATGGGCTCTAGGCGCGCAGGCTTCAGTAGCTGTGGCACACAGGCCCAGTGGTTGTGGCTCACGGGCTCTAGAGTGCAGACTCAGTAGTTGTGGCGCACGGGCTTAGTTGCTCCGCGGCATGTGGGCTCTTCCCGGACCAGGGCTCAAATCCGTGTCCCTGCATTGGCAGATGGATTCTTAACCACTGTGCCACCAGGGAAGTCCCTGTTTCTAGATTTTTTGATAATGGCCATTCTGACTGGCGTGAGGTGATACCTCATTGTAGTTTTGATTTGCATTTCTCTAATAATTAGTGATGTTGAGCATATTTTCATGAGCCTCTTGGCCATCTGTATGTCTTCTTTGGTGGAATGTCTATTCAGGTCTTCTGCCCATTTTTTAATTGTTTTTTTTTTCCTGATATTGAGCTCCATGAGCTGTTTTTATATCTTGGAGATTAATCCTTTGTCCATTGTTTCACTTACAAATATTTTCTCCCATTCTGAGCGTTGTTTTTTTTTTGTCCTGTTTATGGTTTCCTTTGCTGTACAAGAGCTTTAAAGTTTAATTAGGTCCCATTTGTTTATTTTTGTTTTTATTTTCATTACTCCCGGAGGTGGGTCAAAAAAGATCTTGCGGTGGTTTATGTCAGTGTTTTTCCTATGTTTTCCTCTAAGAGTTTTATAGTGTCTGCTCTTACATTTAGGTCTTTAATCCATTTGGAGTTTATTTTTGTGTACGGTGTTAGGTAGTGTTCTAATTTCATTCTTTTACATGTAGCTGTCCAGTTTACCCAACACCACTTATTGAAGAGGCTGTCTTTTCTACATTGTATGTTCTTGCCTCCTTTGTCATAAATTAGGTGACTATATGTGTGTGGGTTTATCTCTGGGCTTTCTATCCTGTACCATTGATCTATATTTCTGTTTTTGTGCCAGTACCATACTGTCTTGATTACTGTAGCTTTGTGGTATAGTTTGAAGTTGGGGAACCTGATTCCACCAGCTCCGTTTTTCTTTCTCAAGATTGCTTTGGCTATTCAGGGTTTTTTGTGTTTCCATACAAATTGTAAAATTTTTTGTTCTAATTCTGTGAAGAATGCCATTGGTAGTTTGATAGGGATTGCATTGAATCTGTAGATTGCTTCTCTGATCTTCCAATCCAAGAACATGGTAAATTTTTCCATCTATTTATGTCATCTTTGATTTCTTTCAATAGTGTTTTATAGTTTTCTGAGTACAAGTCTTTTGCCTCCTTAGGCAGGTTTATTCCTAGGTATTTCATTCTTTTTGTTGCAGTGGTAAATGGGAGTGTTTCCTTAATTTCACTTTCTGATTTTTTGTTGTTGGGGTATAGGAATACCAGAGATTTCTGTGCATTAATTTTGTATCCTGTAGTTTTCTGGTGGCATCTTTAGGATTTTCTATGTATAGTATCATGTCATCTGCAAACAGTGACAGTTTTACTTCTTCTTTTCCAATTTGTGTTATTTTACTTCTTTTTCTTCTCTGATTGCTGTGGCTAGGACTTCTAAAACTATGTTGAATAAGAGTGGTGAGAATGGACATCCTTGTCTTATTCCTGATCTTAGTGGAAATGCTTTCAGTTTTTCACCATTGAGTATGATGCTTGCTGTGGGTTTGTCATATATGGCCTTTATTATGTTGAGGTAGGTTCACTCTGTACCCATTTTCTGGAGAGTTTTTATCATAAATCGGTGTTGAATTTTGTCAAAAGCTTTTTCTGCATCTATTGAGATGATCATAATGGTTTTTATTCCTTAATTTTTTTATGTTCTGTATCACATTGATTGATTTGCATATATTGAAGAATCCTTGCATCCCTGGGATAAATTCTACTTGATCATGGTGTATGATCCTTTTAATATGTTGTTGGATTCTGTTTGCTAGTATTTTGTTCAGGATTTTTGCATCTATGTTCATCAGTAATATTGGTCTATAATTTTCTTTTTTGTGATATCTTTTTTGGTTTTGGTGTCAGGGTGATGTTGGCTTCATAGAATGAACTTGGGAGTGTTCCTCCCTCTGCAATTTTTGGAAGAGTTTGAGAAGGATTGATGTTAGCTGTTCTCTAAATGTTTGATAGAATTCGCCTGTGAAGCCATCTGGTCATGGATTTTTGTTTGTTGGAAGGTTTTTAATTCCAGTTTCAACTTCATTACTTGTGATAGGCCTGTTTATATTTTCTAATTCTTCCTGGTTCAGTCTTGGAAAATTGTACCTTTCCAAGAATTTGTCCATTCCTTCGTAATTGTCCATTTTATTGGCATATAGTTGTTTGTAGTAGTCTTATAATCCTTTGTATTTCTGCAGTGTCAGTTGTGATTTCTCCCTTTTCATTTCTAATTTTATTGATTTGAGTCCTCTCCCTCTTTTTCTTGATGAGTCTGGCTAATGGTTTATCAATTTTGTTTATCTTCTCAAAGAACCAGCTTTTAGTTTTATTGATTTTGCTGTTGTTTTCTTCATTTCTATTTATTTCTTCTCTGATCTTTATGATTTCTTTCCTACTACTGACTTTGGGTTTTCTTTGTTCTTCTTTCTCTAGTTGTTTAGGTGTAGGGTTAGATTGTATATTTGAGATTTTTCTTGTTTCTTGAAGTGAGATTGAATTGCTACAAACTTCCTTCTTAGAACTGCTTTTGCTGCATCCCATAGGTTTTGGGTCGTCATGTTTTCATTGTCATTTGTTTCTATGTTTTTTTGTTTTTTTGTTTTTTTTGCAGTATGTGGGTCTCCCACTGCCGCGGCCTCTCTTGCTGCGGAGCACAGGCTCTGGATGCGCAGGCCCAGCGGCCATGGCTCACTGGCCCAGCCGCTCCACGGCATGCGGGATCCTCCCAAACCGGGGCACGAACCTGTGTCCCCTGCATCGGCAGGCGGACTCTCAACCACTGTGCCACCAGGGAAGCCCTCTATGTATTTTTTTATTTCTTCTTTTATTTCTTCAGTGATCTCTTGGTTATTTAGTAGCGTACTGTTTAGCCTCCATGTATTTGTGTTTTTTACAGTCTTTTTCCTGTAATTGAATTCCAGTCTTATAGCATTGTGGTCAGAAAAGATGCTTGATATGATTTCAATTTTCTTAAATTTTCTGAGGCTTGATTTGTGACCCAAGATGTGATCTATCCTGGAGAATGTTCCATGTGAACTTGAGAAGAAAGTGTGTTCTGCCACTCTCAGTTGGAATGTTCTATAAATATCAATTAAATCTATCTAGTCTATTGTGTCATTTAAAGCTTGTGTTTCCTTATTTATTTTCTGTTTGGATGATCTGTCCATTGGTGTGAGTGGGGTATTAAAGTCCCCTACTATTACTGTCGATTTCCCCTTTTAAAAGCAAATATATGTTATAAAATGATAAATTTCGTTATTTAAAAATATTTAGGTATTATATTTTTATGTTACCAAAATTATTTTTAAAGGTATTGAATACGGGCATTTATTGTATTTTATACCTTTCTGTGTAATTGAAAATCTCCTAACAAAAATTTTTTTTAAAAGGAGTCCTATGCTGCATTACAACACAGGACAATTCATTGGTCACACTCGGCCGAAAAGCATTCTTCATTCATAACTGAAAAATATTTTCATCGGCAGGCGGACTCTCAACCACTGCGCCACCAGGGAAGCCCTCAGTGATCTCTTTTTCTGGAGCCAAACAAATCACAGTGAGATCAAAATAATCATAAGGAATTCTTTTAATAAATCTTATGCCCAAACTTTGTGAAATGATAACATCCACCCCCCTTGTCTAAGGACACAAGGGGTCTCAGATGACAATGGATAAAAGCAAGACGGAAAACTGTTCCACATGTTACCATTTGTGTAGAAAGGTGTACTATACAATTTTTTGGAATATTTATGTATATAAAAAATCCACATAAATATTTGCTTATATATGCATAGAATGTTCTGGAAATATACCAGGAAACTGTTCGGGGTGGTTGCCTCCAGGGAGAGGAACTTGCTGGCTGTGGGGGAGGGGGAGGATGGGGTAAGATTTTTATTTTTCTTTTACTTTATAAATTGGGGACATATGGATTACATAAAATAATTTTTAAAAATAATTTATTTTTGGCTGCGTTGGGCCTTTGTTGCTGCGTGTGGACTTTCTCTAGTTGCATCGAGCGGGGGCTACTCTTCATTGTGGTGCACAGGGTTCTCACTCCCATGGCTTCTCGTTTCGGAGCACGGGCTCTAAGTGTGCAGGCTTCAGTAGTTGTGGCACGTGGGTTCAGTAGTTGTGGCTCATGGGCTCTAGAGGGCAGGCTCAGTAGTTGTGGCGCACGGGCTTAGTTGCTCCATGGCATGTAGAAACTTCCCAGACCAGGGCTCGAACCCATGTCCTGTGCATTGGCAGGTGGATTCCTAACCGCTGCACCACCAGGGAAGTCCCATAAAATAATTTTGTAGAGGTCATGCCATGTGATTGACACTTGTCTTCCACCGAAACAGCAGATGGATTGCATTAGTGATTACCATGTTTCACTCTTCCCTGTAGCCACACCATTGCGTAGGCCCTTCCTAGGCTATTCCTGGCTTGGCCATGGGGCCTGCTTTGGCCGATGGGATTAGAAACAAACTTGAAGTTGTGCCTGTGTGTCCCCACTCTCATAAATCCCTGCTCTGTCCATGAGAGCACACCCAGGCAAGATGTGAGTCAGCTGAGCCCTTCTGTACCAGCCAGCCCCCATCCAACCCACAGCTGACCACAGATGCATAACTGAGCCCTTCATGTGTTACAGTGGGGTTTCAATGGCCATGCACCTGCTGTGAGCACACCAAGAGTGAGGGTGCTATGGCGCCCCCCCTTCACATGCCCCTTAAGAGTGGTGCTTCGCCCCTGTGGTGGGCTTGGGTTTCTTCCCCATACACCCCCAGTTGCACGCCTCTTGGGCTGGGAAGTGCAGCTTGGTAGCACAGACCCTCTATGTCAGTCTCTCTCTGTTCTGCCTGCTGCCAACCAGCTGCTGTGCTCTCCTCCAAGCTTCTGAGGCTCCCTTTCTGTCCCAGCTGAAAGGGCTTTGAAGGGGCTTCCCAGGGTGCAGGAACCTTTCCTCTTTCACAGCTCCCTCCTAGGGGCACAGGTCCTATCCTGCTTCCTCCAGTTTGTTGGTTTGTTTTTGCTTTCTTTCGTCCTACCCTGCTACATGGTGATATTTCCTGCACTTCTGGTGTCTGAGTTCTTCTGCCAGCATTCAGTAAGTTATGCTATGAGAACTGTTCCACGTGGAGATGTACTTTTGATGTATTTGTGGAAGGAGGTAAGCTCCACGTCCTTCTGTTCTCTTCTATTCTGCTATCTTGATTCACCTGCCTCTAGAGCTTTCTTTATCCCAGGAGCTGAGAACATTGTTGGCTCAGTGAATGACCTCACAAACAACAGCCAGGCATAATGCTATTATTACAGTCATCATCAAAAATTCTAAGGGCTACATGCTGTGTGATTCCACTTATGTGACACCCTATAATGTTATATAAGACAGGAAACAAAGCAGTGGTAGCCAGAGGCTGGGGGCAGGAGGAGGAGACTGACTACAAAAGACGTAAGGGAATTCTTGGGTCCTCTACATCCTGGTTGTAGAGGTTACATGCCTGTATGAGTTTGTCAAAGTTAGAATTCTACACCCAAAATGAGTACGTTTTACTGTATGAACTTTAAAAAAATTTTTTTTATTGTAGTATAGTTGCTTTACAATGTTGTGTTCATTTCTGCTATACAGCAAAGTGAGTCAGTTATACATTTACGTATATCCCCTCTTTTTAAGATTTTCCCATATAGGTCATTACAGAGTATCGAGTAGGGTTCCCTGTGCTATACAGTACGTCCTTATTAATTATCTGTTTTATATATAGTAGTGTGTATATGTCAATCCAAGTCTCCCAATTTATCCCCCTCTTACCCCCGGTAACCATAAGTTTGTTTTCTACATCTGTAACTCTATTTCTGTTTTGTAGATAACTTCATTTGTACCCCTTTTTTAGATTCCACATATAAGTGATATCATATGATATTTGTCTTTCTCTGACCTTACTTCACTCACTATGACAATCTCTAGGTCCATCCATGTTGCTGCATATAGCATTATTTCATTTCTTTTTTATGGTTGAGTAATATTGCATTGTATATAGTACCACGTCTTCTTTCTTTCCTCTGTTAATGGACATTTAGGTTGCTTCCATGTCTTGGCTATTGTGAATAATGCTGCTATGAACATTGGGGTGCATGTATCTTTTTGAATTATAATTTTTTCTGGATATGTGCTCAGGAGTGGGCTGCTGGATCATATGGTAACTCTATTTTTAGTTTTTTGAGGAACCTCCATACTGTTCTCCTTAGTGGCTACACCAGTTTACATTCCCACCAACAGTACAGAGGGTTCATTTCTGTCCACACCCTCTCCAGCATTTGTTATTTGTAGACTTTTAAATGATGGCCCCTGAATTAACTTCTTGCACCTGGCAAGTTGCTGCTATCTGGAGCTCAGCTTTCCTTGGCTCCTGCATTTACGGGAGTTCAGAAGCAGCCCCCACCCCAGTAAGCCCAGCATCTTAAGAATGACCATAGGGCTTCCCTGGTGGTGCAGTGGTTAAGAATCCACCTGCCAATGCAGGGGACATGGGTTCAAGCCCTGGTCCGGGAAGATACCACATGCCACGGAGCAACTAAGCCTGTGCGCCCCAACTACTAAGCCTGCACTCTAGAGCCCACAAGCCACAACTACTGAAGCCCGCGCACCTAGAGCCCATGCTCCGCAACAAGAGAAGCCACCACAATGAGAAGTCCGTGCACCACAATGAAGAGTAGCCCCCGCTCGCCACAACTAGAGAAAGCCCACGCGCAGCAACGAAGACCCAACACAGCCAAAAGTAAATAAATAAATTTTAAAAATACTTTATAAAAAAAGGAATGGCCATAAAGCACTTTCTGAATATAGTGATGCTTTCCCCGTGGCACGGATTCAAGGAAAGGCATTTGGCCCTGTCTCACGGAGCCTAATGATAGAGTAAGAGAGAAACTCAGTAATAAGAAAGCAAATTCAGCATCCCCAAGTTTTCCCAGGTCCTTCCTGTGTATCAGGCAAGATCGTTTCTGGTCGTTCAATGTCATTTAGTTATCAGTTAGGACTTAATAGATTGCATTTGTCTACCCAGAAAACTATTGGAAAAGCAATAAGCTGCACAAATTAGCAAATTGAATATGTAATTCCTGATGTGTAAATCTATAAATAAATCAACCCAGCTCAAAATTTTATTCCAACTTCTGAGGCCAAGCACTATTAAAACCCATTCCTGAGGCCATTTTCGCGATTCTGATATGAATGTTGATAAATACTTTGGGGAGTCCTTCATCCATTTCCTAATCTCTTTTCTTATATCAACCTCTAGACCACTTGAGAATCAGACCTTTCTTTCTGTCTTTTCTTTCTTCCCTTCCTTCATCCCCCCATTCTTCCTTTCTTGTTTTTAAATCAGTGAAGCCATAATATTGGTAAGCTAAAAGGGAAATTGGTTAACCTTCATCCATGGCTATCTCAGGCAAATAAATGTGAATTAGTTGGTATGTTTTTTGTTTTAAGGTTTCTTAGCGGCTTAGAGTTTCAAAATCTCAAAATTCTCCCACAAGTCCTCATTCCAATAACCAGGATACCAACTGTTCCTAATTAATATCAAACATTCTACTTAAGAGACCTGCCAAAATTGTGAATTAACCTGGCACTGTAGCTCATTCTTTGATAGTTAGCAAGCACAGCCTGATAGCTACAAGCAAGTCTTTCAACTATGTTACAAAAATGGCTTGTGTTCTACTCCATGCCTTAAAGCAAAAATTTTAAGAAATAAGCCCTTTTTTCTTCTTGCTTTATACTATTCAGTTCCACTATGAACAAACATCATACATATTTCTTGGACTGGCACTTCTTGTCCTCTTTGAATTCGTCCAAAGCAAAAGCCATCTAGACTGCAGCTGATCAGCTGTTTTACAGTTGCTATGAAGGCATATTACTTCCATGGCACAAAATATGATTAGGAGCCGTACACTGCTTTGCTCCATTTCATCCAAAAACCGTACTTTAATAATAATTCCACATTTTCTAAGGATCTTTTGCCTAAAACCCACTCAAGGTTACCAATTTCTATATTGGTAGGTTTCCTTGTTTGACAGCAAAAGAACTTAATCTAATTTTAAAATGAAAACAAGGGACTTCCCTGGTGGCACAGTGGTTAAGAATCCGCCTGCCAATGCAGGGGACATGGGTTTGATCCCTGGTCTGGGGAGATCCTACATGCCACGGAGCAACTAAGCCCATGTGCTACAACTACTGAGCCTGTGCTCTAAAGCCTGCGAGCCACAACTACTGAGCCCACACACCACAATTACTGAAGCCCGCATGCCCTAGAGTCCATGCACCACAACTACTGAGCCCATGTGCCGCCACTACTGAAGCCTTTGTGCCTAGAGCCTTTGCTCTGCAACAAGAGAAGCCACCGCAATGAGAAGTCCGCACACTGCAACAAAGAGTAGCCCCCGCTTGCTGCAACTAGAGAAAGCCCGTGCACAGCAACAAAGACCCAGCACAGCAAAAAATAAATTAAATAAGTAAATAAATAAAATAAAATGAAAACAAAATGCTTGTGGGAAACAACCTACCAGAACATGAAACAGGTCAGCTCTAGCAAGCAGAGCAGCAGGAACTCAGGAGCCATCTTAAAATTGTGGCCAAAGGATGACTCATATTCAGCTTCCTCCTGAGTCCCAAGGAGAGAGTATATGACTGGATTAAAGTGAACTGTGTACAGCTGGCAATGCAAACAAAACCTCAGCGAATGACATCAGAACAGCCCAACCAACACAGCTGGGGGAAGGAGTCTGTATTTGTGTATGCATGGTTTCTATTTGTATTGTAGACAAAAACAACACATTTCATAATTTTAACTTTAAAAAGTTTATGTGTTTACAACTATGCCATATTATATAGTTATGAAAATTACATTCTCAATAAACTACAAAGCATTGTTTTGTGAGCATAGACATCCACCTCATTCCTTCCAGTGACTGTTTAATAATCTACTGAACTGATTTTCCACAATTAAGTAACAAATTTACTACTGCTGGACATTTAAACTGTTCCAAGTTTTTTACAATTCTGTAATGAATGTGCTTATGCATCTATATTTCTGCACCTGTGCTTTTCGAGAAGATAAATTCCTAGATGTAGAATTGCAGCAGTGATTAATTACATTTTAAATACTGACAGGTTACACCATATTGCCTTCTAAAATGGCTTTCCACCTATTTACCCTCCCAATGTAATATAAAAATATGGTTTCTCACATCTGCAATCTTCATTTAAGATTTGCTGTTATACTGTGTATCTCATCTTATCAGACTTTGTCAGACTGTGTATCTTACCTTATCCTTGCTGCTTTCCAACAGCCCTTTTTTAAGGGCTATATGCTTCGTAATATATGGTTAAAATATATCTCAGTCTGGGGGCTTCCCTGGTGGCGCAGTGGTTGACAGTCCGCCTGCTGATGCAGGGGGCACAGGTTCGTGCCCCGTTCTGGGAAGATCCCACATGCCACGGAGCGGCTAGGCCCGTGAGCCATGGCCACTAAGCCTGCACGTCCGGAGCCTGTGCTCCGCAATGGGAGAGACCACAACAGTGAGAGGCCCGCATACCGCAAAAAAAAAAAAATATATATATATATATAAAATCTCAGTCTGTCATGTGCCTTTTAACTTTGAATACAGTGTCTTAAACCATGGAAAAGTTTAAATTTTTTACATGGTCCTATCACTCTGTCTCTCTTCATGACTTCTGGACTCTGTGTCCTGCTTACCAAAGCCTTCCTGAACTCAAAGGGATAGAAATATTCTACATTCTCTTCTAGAATCTTAATATTGTTTCATATTACATCTTTAATCATATTGAATGAACTTCTCTGTAAGGGGTTAAATGTGGATCTGACCTTATTTCCAGTTGGATAACTGTCAAGCACCATTTAAGTAATCCATCTCTCCCACCGACACATCAAAAATAATTACTTTTGCAATAAACTAAATTCATGGGTATACGATCTTTTTCAAAAATTTCCTTGTGATGCTTTCCTATTTACCATTCTACATGATTTTCAGAACAAAACTGTCAATGTAAAGATATCCTATAGGGATTGTGACTGGAATTGACTGTACAAACATGTTAACAATATTGAAACTTCCATCTGGAAACACAGATCTCCATTTATTCAGAACCTCTATTCTCCTTAACAGAGGTTAATAATTTCCTTCCTATATATAAAACCATGAGTAAATTCATCTATAATTTTTTTTCTTCTGGGTTTGATATTAGGGTTGAATTAGCCTCATGAAAGAAGTATTCCAAATACTGCAAAATAATCCATTTCATTATTTTTTCTACACTCTAGAACAGCTTAATTATGATTCCTTGAAGGTTTAGAATTAATCTGTTAACCCAGGTGTCTTAGAAGAGGGCTACACTATTCAAGTTCTGTTTCTTCCATTTTAAATGTTAGGAATTTTTACTTTCTGCCTTGAATAAATATAGTCTTACATTCTTCCCAGTAAATTCTAGTTCTTTTGTTCCAGTCTTATCCAGAGGTCTAGACATTTCCTAAAACATATTCTATGTATCAGGTCACACTGAATTTCCTCATCAACAAAGGAACACAGCCTTATTTTGTGGTGATCTCAAGCTTTAAACATACTACTCATGCTAACCCTCATCATATACATTGTTTCAGTTCCAAAATTGTTATGATCTCCAAGTACATATACTGCCTTCCAGAGTTCACTGTTTAAAAATAACTTTCAAGCAGACTCTGAAGGATACTGAGCTAACATTATGGAGCACTTAGTCTGGGTCAGGCACTGTGCTGAGTACTTTGTATGCATCAAGTAGTTCAAAATTTCATAGCAAGGGTTTTAAGGGAGTCATAAAATTACATTTACATTTTGAAAATACCACTGTGGCAGTAGTGTGAAAAATGAACTTGAACGGGACAAAAGAGGATGCAAGGAGACAGTTATTAGACAGTTGGAATAGTCCAGATGAAATGACAGTGTTTTGGACTAGGACAACGAGAATGGAAAGATGTGGATGAATTCCAAAAATATTCAGCAGACATATCAACAGGACTTGGTGACAGAGAAGGTGAGGAAGAGCTGGGGGCCCGAGATGACTCTACAGCATGAATTTTCTGATGATGAGCAAGGTGCGCACTTTGTCTGAAGACCTTTCTGCATTCCTTACATTCATAAGATCTCTCTCCAGTGTGGATTCTTCTATGTAGATTAAGGTGTCCAATCTGGCTGAAGGTTTTCCTACATTCCTTACACTGATATGGTTTTTCTCCAGAGTGAATTCTCTGATGAACGGTAAGGGATTGCCGATAGCTAAAGGCTTTACCGCACATGCTACATTCATAAGGTTTCTCCCCCGTATGACATCTTTGATGACAAATGAGCAACGATTTTGTTCTGTATGCCTTCTCACACTTAACACATTCGTAGGGCCTTTGGCCAGTGTGAAGTCTCCGATGCTGAGAGCGGGATGAGCTATCACTAAAGGCCTTCCCACATTCAGTACATTTATAGGGTTTCTCTCCTGTGTGAACTCTCTGATGTTGAATAAGGCGGGTAGTCTGGCTGAAGGCTTTTCCACATTCAGTACATTCATAAGGTTTCTCTCCGGTATGAATTTTATGGTGCTGTGCAAGGTGTGCTCTCTGTTTGAAAGCTTTGCCACATTCCTTACATTCATAAGGTTTCTCTCCAGTATGAATTCTCTGATGAGTAGCCAGCTGTGAACTGATGCTAAAAGCTTTCCCACATTCTTTACATTTATAGGGTTTTTCGCCAGTATGAATCCTCAGGTGACTAGCAAGGTGTATGCTCTGCCTAAAGGCTTTCCCACATTCCCTGCATTCGTAAGGCTTCTCTCCAGAATGCACTCTTTGGTGCTGAGTGAGTGAGGCATGATGGCTAAAGGCTTTCCCACAGATATCACATTCGTATGGTTTCTCTCCTGTGTGAATTCTCTGATGGACAGTCAGGGATGAGCCATAGCTGAAGGTTTTTCCACACACATTACATGTGTAGGGTTTCTCTCCAGTATGAATTCTCCTATGCTGAATAAGTCCTATGTGATCACTGAAGGCTTTCCCACAGTCGATGCAGTCAAAGGGTTTCTCCCCAGTGTGATAATACCTCCAGTGACGGATAAGGGATGTGTTCTGCCTAAAAGCTTTTCCACATTCAATACATACATAGGGTCTTTTGCCAGTGTGACATCTCTGATGTCGTGCAAAGGATGAGCCATCACTGAAGGCCTTTCCACATTCCTTACATTTATAGGGCTTCTCTCCAGTATGAATTCTCTGATGCTGGGCAAGGTGTGCAGGCTGGCTGAAGGCTTTTCTACACTCCTTACATTTATATGGTTTTTCTCCAGTATGAATTCTTTGATGTTGAATAAGGTGAACATTTTGGCTGAAGGCTTTCCTACATTCCTTACATTCAAACAGTTTCTCTCCAGTATGTATTCTGTGGTGCTGGGCAAGGTGTTGACTCTGGTTGAAGGCTTTCCCACATTCCTTACACTCATACGGTTTCTCTCCAGTATGAATTCTCTGATGAACAGTAAGGGATGAGCTCTGGGTGAAGGTCTTCTCACATTCATTACATTTAAAAAGTTTCTTTCCTACATAGACTTTCTTGTGTTTTATTACCATGGAATTTTTAGAAAAGCTTTTTTTATCTGACTTGTGATTATAAATATTCTCTTCTATATTGTCCAGTGAGACAAATTTCCCAGATTTGTTATATTTGTGGTCTATTTCCACTGTAAGGGTTTCTTTATGAGTGATTGTTTCTTGCCTGATAAATGTCTCTTGGCTTAACCACTGCCTCTCAAAAAGATCTTCACATTTCCAATCTTCTCCAAAAGTGGGACACTCAAGTCCATAGCTAATAATTCTCTCCATTAATACATCATCACACACAAATTGCTTCAGAGGTAATTCTTGTGTCTCATATACAGATTCCCAATCTGAAAGATTCAAAAAAGCAAATGTTTCCTTTATCATGGGCTATAACAAAGGAAACATTTAACACGGAAAAGGTGAATTGAAAATAATGAATCCCACAAAATGTATGATACACAGGCATGTCAACTGAACAAATATGCAAGCAGACCCTAGAGAATGAGACCTCATAGAGGAACATGGAAAAGGTGATTTAGAAAATTAAATGTAGGATAACAAAGTCCTGAAGTAGTAATGCAATGGTAATAATATGTTATGCCTATATTAACATAACAGACTATAAATGAAACTTCCTCTATTCTTTCCCACTTCTGGGAGACTTGCATATATAGCTAGGCTAACTTTGTTTAAAAACCAATATCATCACATAACTACTGCCACTCAAAAATCTCTGTAGATTCCCAGAAATCACAAATACTTTGTGCTTTGTGACTTCCCTTGGGATTTAGGTAAAATCTTAAGAGTCATCTCTTCATAATCAGAAAATAGTGTCCCTATGAACCATTTCCATGTGTCTTAATACAGTAAACTCTCTTCACTTCTCATAGATCCCTGAACTTCAGGCTGCATATTAAGGGATTTTTCCATTCACCTTCTCACTTTCACCAGGAAAAGTGGAAAGTAGGAAAAGTGTCACATCTTAATAGGGTTTTGCCATGTGTCTTTTTTGTAGAAACAAGTCTTACAGTGATATGTGGGTTGATATCACTATTATTAATCACGTTCTTATTTCCTGCCACATAAGTACCTGTCTTGCCTTGTGAGCTAGAATATAAGCTTTGGGGAAGGACTAGATGAGCCTTACACACTACTACTAAGTCACTTAACATGCATCACAGAAACTCAGGCATATATAAGAAATTCTCGATAAATCTATAAAGAAGAAATTTGTATTGAAGAGGTGACACTAAGAGAAAAATTTAGGGGAGAGGTGATATCAAGAAAGGGCAAAGGAGAAAGTGCTTTCCTTTCCCATCTTGTCCATAGCAAATTATGGACTAATCCAATGCTCCCTAAATAGTTTTCTATTACATGTCAAGCATTAGGAACACTAATTAGACAGTTGCTCTTGAGAAGTACAGAAAGTGATTAGGAAGACAAGGCCAACAAAGGAAGTAATCTGAGAAGAAGAAAATATGGAATATCAAATGCGAACCCATGTGGTAAAAAAGTAAAATTGGTATAAAAGTTCAGAGATGGGAGGGATCAAATCTACCAGAGAAGTTAAGAAAGACTCTGAGGTGTTAACAAGCGTCCTACCCCAGGTCATCTGTGGTATCAGAAACACCCAAGCTTCAAGAATTCTAGAACTGAGGCCATAAGAGTTCAGTGAACCAATCACCTACAGTTTTTCTTACATAGATGGGCTGAGGGGAGAAATACTAGAAAGAGAAAAACAGAAACCTGATGGCATCATCTACTCCTCCCTCAAATTCTTTCTTTCTTTTTTTTTTTTTTTTCAAATTCTTTCTTGTCTGTGAAGGCTGCCTTCATCTCCAGCCTCCCATGAAGAGTCATGGTTGTCCCTTATCTTTTGGGCTTTTCTCAACACAGATGCTGAAATATCTTAGTCACTGAATTATACTTACATCTATACTGTGACTCAACGTCCCAGCAGATTTACAGGCTTCTTTATCCCCTTTCCCTCATCCTCTATCTATTCTTCACATGGCCAACTATTACCTCTTATCAGGAAAGTTCCTCTTTCTCTTTTCCTATTTAAGGCAGATGGTAGCTTCCTACATAAGCAAAGTATAAAGTGTGTCTAAGCACAGCTTATTTCCCTCCTAATATTTGGGTATTTGGAGGATCCTAGAAGTCTAGGGTCCAAATCATCTCCAAATGTAAAGATCAAATACTGTTATAGAAGTGAAAGGAGAATTTCATAAAGGCATAATTATCACATGTGATCCCAATATTCCCTTGTGTTTGTGAATTTTTGGTTCATTGGGGGAGGCAGAAAATAAGCATGTACACCAGAAAAAAGTTAATTATAGGCTCTCCTAAGTGTTACAAAGAAAATAAACAGTGGCTTAGTAGAGAGTAATTGGGTTGGAAAAGGGAAAGGTTCACTATACAATGTGGTTAGGGACGGCCTCCAGTGAGATGATTTTTGAGCTCTGGCCTGATAGCCAAGCATGGACAGAGAGCTGACAGAGGAGTCTTCTAGGCAGAGAAAATAGGGAATTCAAAAGCCTGAGTCAGTAAAGAGCTTGGTGAGTTCAGAAAAGGTGACCAGTGGGCTAGAGCAGTGCTTTTCAACTGTATGTC
Organism: Neophocaena asiaeorientalis asiaeorientalis; assembly: GCF_003031525.2. Classification (NCBI taxonomy): domain Eukaryota; kingdom Metazoa; phylum Chordata; class Mammalia; order Artiodactyla; family Phocoenidae; genus Neophocaena; species Neophocaena asiaeorientalis. The sequence continues at coordinate 310,752 of NW_020174472.1, read as the reverse complement.
AGGCACTCATTGATAATGACATTTGTAAGACACATGGCACTGCTTATGATCCAGAGGCAACCAGACTTGGAACTCAGACTGCTGCTAGCCCCATGTGGTCTTCCAAGGCTTAGAGACTCAGGATATTGGCATACCTGTAACAAACTTGGAACATACCTGTATACCTTGCATAGTTTAGAAAACTCTGGGCTAAAGTATAGTGAAAAAACTACAAAGTGATAGAAGATAGGGTTGGAGAAGTAGGAAGGAGCTGGTTACATAGGGGCTGATAGGGTTTGGATTTTTCCTATTTGCAGCAGGAAAGCAAAAAAAGATTTAAGCAGCAGGGTATGTTATGATTTTAGGTAGCATCTAATTTTAGAGTTAAGCAAAGATGTAAGGAGAGAAACTTATATAAGTCTGTATGGCACAAGAAAAGAGGATGGGAAGGAGCTGGATAAAGATTTTTGCAAAATGAGTTATTAGAGAGAAGAGAGTCAAGTAGAAGAGAAGATATTTGGGGAGCCCATGCTAAGTAGTCAAGTTTCAGTTTTTTCCCAGGCTTGAGTCAAGGCATGACTCAAGGCTTGAGATGTTTCTAAGAGCATAAGAAAGCAGGAAGTATCACCTTGAAAAATGGCTGAGCCATTACCTAGAAAGAATTCCCTTATCTGGTTCTTCCACACTCACCTGGGAATGGGGTTCTTCTCATCTCACTCTTCATCTCCCAAGGCTCTTTCCCTTGCTCCAATAAGGAGATGACATATGGCTTAGAGATACAAAGTCCTGCATACAAAAATCGATATGAAAATTGGCCATGTTTTGGGCATTTCAGCTGGTTCCTTAATTCTGATGGAATGACATTACAGGAATGAATAGATCAAGGGGTGACAGACTATATAAAGCTTTTGGCATAGTTTAGTGGGACGGCCAACAGTCAATTCTATAAAAGTTAAACCATTTTCTAAGGGGCCGGGGCAGAAATTCAGCCCAGCATTTTCGGAGGATCATCAGACAGCAGTAAGTGAGGTAATACAAAGGACCCCTAGAGGACAGGGTGTTCGACCCCTGGTCAGGGAACTAAGATCCCACATGCTGCAGGGCAACTAAGCCCGCTCGCCACAACTACTGAGCTTGTGCACCTCAACTAGAGAGGCTGCATACCCATGCACTCTGGAACCCATGTGCCACAACTACAGGGCCCACACACCCTGGAGCCTGCATGCCACAACTAGAGAGAGAAAACCCGCAAGCCACAACTAGAGTGAAGCCTGTGCGCCGCAATGAAGAGCCCACACGCCTCAAAGAAGATCCCACGTGCCACAACTAAGACCTGATGCAGCCAAAAATAAATAAAATAAATAAACAAATAATAAATCTTAAAAAAAAAAAGAGGGGGCCCCTAGAGACAGTTTGGAGTTTGAGTCAGGTCAACTGCCTGATTAAAAAAAAAAAAATCAATATTCTTCAGAAGAATATAACAGAATCCAGAGTTTCCACAATGCATTATTTACAGTGCCAGGATGAAAACCAAAATTACTACATAAAAGGAAGAAAAAGTGAATCAGACTCAGAAAAACAATTAATGGAGACCTAACCTGTGATAACACAGGACTGATAACACAGAATCAGTAGACTAGGCTTTTAAAACAGTTAAAATATCTATATTCAAGAATGTAAAGGAAAATATGCTTGTAATTTCTCAGCAGCGAAATAGAAATTATAAAAAAGAACCAGTAAAAAGTCTAGAATTGAAAAATACAGTATCTGAAATACAGAAATTCTCTAGATGGGCTTAACAAGACATTGAAGAAGACATGGAAGGAATCAGTGAACTTGAAGACACAACAATAGAAATTATCTAATAAATCAATAGAAAAAATTAGTTGAAGAAATAATGGCCAAAAATTTCTCAAATTTGGTGAAAGACATATTTAGTTTCAAGAAGTTCAGTGAACCACAAGCAGGTTAAAAGGGGCCTCTAGGCTGAAGCCCACGCACCTAGAGCCCGTGCTCTGCAACAAAAGAAACTGCCACAGTGAGAAGACCGGGCACTGCAACGAAGAGTAGCCCCTGCTCGCCACAGCTAGAGAAATCCCAAGTACATCAACAAAGATCCAATGCAGCCAAAGATAAACAATAAATAAATAAATGTAAAAAAAAAAAGGGGGCCTCTGGAATTTTGCTGGTGGTCCAGTGGTTAAGACTCCGCCCTCCCAATGCAGGGGGTGTGGGTTCAATCCCCGGTTGGGGAACTAGAATCCCTCATGCCATGCAGCACAGCCAAAAAAATAGTAATATAATAAAAAATAAAGATAAAACACCCTCCTAGGGGAAAATGAGGAAAAAAAAGGGGGAGGCCTCTAGACAACAGAGAGCTAATCCAGCCAATGGTGGGCCCCAGGGTTGAGAAGGGTCCATTTTAGTTTCCCTAAGAACATCTGAAGCAATTTTCATAGTTTGTGCCTCGCTAGTTCATTTATTGCAAGCTAATAAAAATATACAGATTTTAAAGCAATATTCTGAATTTTTAACAATCCAGCTATACTCTTTGTGAACTTTGTTATGGTGGTAACAATACCATAGGACAGAGGAAACAAGGCAGCACAGGAGACCAGTGAGAGTCACATCACATCCTGTTCCCAACTGACTAAAGGGCACACTCATGAAATATCTGATACACACCAAATTCACTTATTAAATCTGAAATTTTCATCAGTTCCTGAATACCCTCTTTATTTCCCAGATTCGATTCTGACCTACACACAGTAAAAAAAAAAAAAAAAAAGTTTTAATAATTAAACAAAAACCAAAACCTAAAGAGTCCCTAAGGGTAATTCTGAACTATGAGAGGGGAAAAAATTCTCACCCACTGATACCAGGCTCTGATAGTTCTCCAACATCATACTCCTGTATAAACTCCTCTGAGCAGGGTTCAGCCATTCCCATTCCTCCTGGGAAAAGTCTATTGCTACATCCTTGAATGTCACCGAGTCCTGAAATGACACAAAGACATTCTTGATCAACCAATGCTCATGTCCACACGTGACTTCGAGTTGAAGTGTTAAGCTGTCCCTACTTTATGTGAGAAATAGCCCTTAGAGAAAAAAAAAAAACAACTTAAACATATAATATTAAACGCTAACCTAAAATAGTACTTATTGAACTAAAATGCTAACCTAAAATGCTAAACTGCATTGTATATGATGGTGCTAATCCATTTCTCAGCATGGGGAAATATGGACACGTGGCCATAGGGCAGTAAACAAGGGCTTCAAGTAAGGACGTATACCTGTGGTTGAACCTTCCAAAACAGCAAAAAAAGAATATCTAAGTTGATATTTTGTAAATTGTACTCTATGGGATCCTAGTGTTTCAGGGGAAAGAGGCATTGAACTGACATGGCTGTGGTTTTTTTCTTACATAATAAAAATATATATCTAGAATGCAATTTTTTTGTGCTGTACCATTAAGAATTAATTAGCATGCCAGGCCATACCACAGTGACCTGGATAGCAATATGAGAAATCACCCAGCATAAGACTACAACACGGGCTTTCCTGGTGGCGCAGTGGTTGAGAGTCCGCCTGCCGATGCAGGGGACACGGGTTCGTGCCCCAGTCCGGGAAGATCCCACATGCCGCGGAGCGGTTGGGCCCGTGAGCCATGGCCGCTGAGTCTGCACGTCCGGAGCCTGTGCTCCGCAACGGGAGAGGCCACAACAGTGAGAGGCCCATGTACCACACACACACAAAAAAAGACTATAACACATCCAACTTGTGTGCTGAATTTGAGTATAACAAACCAATATATACTTAGACAATATCAAAATGAAATAATTATAATTTTTAGTTTCATAAAGACTTAATGTCCAGTTACCATCACCATCAGGTTGAGACAAATTTTTTTCTTTTTTTTTTAAACTGAGGTATAGTTGATTTACAATAAGTTTCAGGTGTACAACATAGTGATTCACAATTTTTAAAGGTTATACTCCATTTGTAGTTATTATAAAATAGTGGCTATATTTCCCTGTGTTGTACAGTATATCCTTGTGGCTTATTTATTTTACACATAATAGTTTGTATCTCTTAATTCCATACCCCGATCTTGCCCCTCCCCCCAGTAGCCACTAGTTTGTTCTCTATATCTGTGAGGCTTGTGACAATTTTTTTTAAGTATTATGGGCATTTTCATCTTCACATTTATTTCCACTGAAAATAAAAATCTTTGTAATGCTGTGTTGTCATTTGCAGCAACATGGATGGAACTAGAGGGTATTATGCTAAGTGAAATAAGTCAAAGAAAGACAAATACTGTATGATCTCACTTATATGTGGAATCTAAAAAACAAAACAGAAACAGACTTTGTACAGATATAGAGAGCAAACTGGTAGTTGCTAGAGAAGAGGGGAGTACAGTATGGAAAAGTGGAACAAAAAAGAGTAACCTTACAGTGCAGAAACCTGACAAATACTACCTCAACCAGGTAATCAAGGTATAGTAATAACTCATGTTGATAGTATGAACCCCTGATATATGATGAAAATGGAACTCTGTGATCTTCCTTCTAAAAACACATTACTCCAGTCTAACCAGGAAATAAAAAAAAATCAGGTTTGAGAGATGTTCTGAAAAATACCAGAGAACCTCTCAAAACTGACAAGGTCATCAAAAAGAAGGAAGGTATGAGAAACTGTCACAGACAAGGAGACAAAACTACCTAGAAGATAGAACTACTAAATGTAATGTGGTGTCCTGGATAGGATCCTGGAACAGAAAAACGATATTAAGTAAAAACTAAGGAAATCTGAACAAAGAATGGACTTTACTTAATAATAATGTATCAATATTTGTTCATTAATTTTAACAAATGTCCCATACTAATGTAAGATGTTAGAAACAGGGGAAGCTGAGTGTGATGCATAAGGATCCTCCCTGCTATCAGCAAATTTTCTATTATTAAAAACAGTTTATTTTTAAAAATCTATTTTAAAAAGTAAATCCTATAGGGAGTTCCCTGCTTGCCTAATGGTTAGGATTCCAGGCTTTCACTGCATGGCCTGGGTTCAATTGCTGATCAAGGAACTGAGATCCCGCAAGCCACACAGCGCAGCCAAAAAAAGAGTAAACCCTATCAAAAGGAAGACATCAAAGCTTTAAATTTTCTCTAAGATTTTTAAATATACAAAGTCCAGCACTTAACTCAAAATAATGAGGCACATAAGACAAAATTAAGAGGAAAAAAATCAGAAAATAAAAACTCACAGAGGGACTTCCCTGGTGGTGCAGTGGTTAAGAGTCTGCCTGCCAATGCAGGGGACATGGGTTCAAGCTCTGATCTGGGAAGATCCCACACGCCGTGAAGTAACTAAGCCCATGCACCACAACTACTGAGCCTGCGCTCTAGAGCCCGTGAGCCACAACTACTGAGCCCATGCGCCTAGAGCCCGTGCTCCGCAACAAAGAGAAGCCACTGCAATGAGAAGCCCATGCACTGCAACAAAGAGTAGCCCCTGCTCGCCCCAACTAGAGAAAGCCTGCACACAGCAACGAAGACCCAATGCAGCCAAAAATAAATAAATAAATAAAATAAAGTGGGAAGAAGAGGGGGCTCTATGCCTCATCACACTCAGTTTTATTTACCCATTAGGCAGTCTGAGTTAAGGACAGTGCTCTCTGGGAGAAGTGGGAACCAGGCCCTTAGATAAGACCGTTAATCAGGGAATTTTCAAAAGGAAAGCAGCTTTACAAAGTCCTAAACAGTAAGACTGCTTTTCAAGAAGGAGAAATGCAATAACTAACCTGAGGTATGGCTTTCACTAGTTCAACTGTCATTTTCGCCTCCTTTTCCTGGCTTTTCTCTTGGGGAACAGCACTGTCCTGGAAGGGTAAGGCTGAAGGGAGAAAAAGGAGAGTGAAAAGATGAGGCCTTTGCACTCCCAGAATCACCAGCCTAAAAACTCTATCTTCTCCTTCTTCCTCCCAGCCTTCTTTGCTTCCACTGCCCACATAACTGGGAGATTATGGGCAACCGATGGCAGTTGAGATGTATAACTTATAACTCTGTTTCTCTTATGCTCAAGGTCCTAAATTTAATCTTTTTTCTAAAAGTTGCTTTCCCATTCTTTGGTCTTATTATGAATAAAAATAATGAGATGTGCTAGGTACTCTGCATAGATTATCTTCTCTCACCTTATTTTTAAAATGATCCCATGAAATAGCTGTTTCCTCTATTTTATATTTTGTAGGTAAAGGTGGACTCTTTCCCTTCCTGTGTCCCTACTTCATGCTTTGATACAGTCTTCAGTTTGAAAATCTGACTCCTAAATGCCACCAGAGGCCAGGGTTATCCACCTTCTCCTGCCAAACCCCCAGGGGCTTTGCTTTCCTCTCACCCTGGGACAGTGGATCCTTTAGCACCCAATTCTGCCACCTTCACTCTCATCTCTGTCTTCAACCCCTCGGTTTCCCCTCCTTTTTGTCACCCAGAACTAAGGGTGTCTCCTGCTTCAGTCAGGAGCTCCAGTCACCCCACCTCTTGCTTCTCACTGGAACTCTCGGACTGGGAGCAGGGAATTCTACTCCAGGATCCTTATCCTGGCAACACACAATTCCATAAAGCAACACACAAAGAAGCCAAAGCTATCAACCTTCCAAGTAGTCTCCCCACACACACCACAGTCACACAGGGCCAGTTACAACCATACAGGGTAACACACAGACACTGACACAAGACCTCACACACCTCCTGATTACACAGAGGACACAATCGCAAGCACCCAACGGAAGGCACATCATATGCAGTCACATATATCACAGTCTCAGAGAGGCCATGGGTACAAACACACATGGTGATACACAAACATCACACATATACCCCCAATCTTATTCTCTCACACACCCCTCATCATGGCTCACTGCCCCTCATCTCTGTCTCACTCACACCCACACTCTCCGCAACCTCACAGAAGCTATATTTGCAAGCCTTGTGGTGACAATCCATGGTTCACAGTCTCTCTCCTACTCACTTTGGTGTCACACACATCACTAGTTTTCCTCTCTCTCTCTCTCTCACACACATCCTTAATGGCTTCTGTTTCAGAGACACACGGATTTCTCACACACATAGATACACAAACACTGCAACTGCTATCTCTCTCACACACACACAATACACACTGGGGTCTCCCTCACACTCGGACACACACGGACTGTCATACAACCTCACACGCTCACACCAACATGCTTTCGGTCTCTCTCACACACACACCCGCCCCCACGATCTCTCCCTCTCAGCCTCTCCTGGGGCCCCACACACTTGCTGACCTCTCACACTCGGGCACACCCGTTTCCCTCACACACACCAACATGCTCTCGGTCTCTCACACTCACAGTCAGGTCTCTCTCTCTCTCTCACACACACACCCGCCCTCAACACGATCTCTCTCTCTCTCTCCCGGGGCCCCACACCTGCTGACCTCTTACACACAGGCACATCCGTTTCTCTCACACCCACACCAACACACCCCGCTCGCACTCTCTCTGTATTTTTCACAGTCCAGTCTTGTCTCTCACACACACGCCGCTCCAGCCGCCCCACAGCCCAGAGCCCGGTTCGAGCCGCGGCCTCGACGCACCCGCGCGGGCCTCTGGGAAATGTAGTCGGTCCGGGAGAGACGGCGCAGCGGCGCTCAGGCCAGGGCTTCACGGCCGGGTCCGAGCTGCTTGCCTCGCTTGCCCTGCCCCGCCCCGCCCTCGGGCTTGGACACCCGACCACCCAAAACAACCCAGAGGCCTCCCCCCGGAAGCCAGCCACACTCACCCGAAAGACTTCGGAGCCGACGCCCGGGAACAGAGTGCGCAGGCGCCGAATCTCCCAGGTGGGCGGAATAAGGGGAGGGGTTAGACTCGAGGGGCGTGGAACGGGGCGTGGTTTAACGGAGAGGGGCGTGTTCTTAGGCGTGTTCTGGCCCTAGTTACGTGGTCTAAGCGAGGTGCGGCGGAGCCCCTGGTGTGCTCCTGTGTGTACCTGTGATTTGACGCTGTCTGTGTCCGTGTGACCGCCGTGTCGCTCCGAGTGCGGCCCTCTGAGACTGTCTGCGGGAACGTGATTTTCTTTCTGTGCTAAGTTTTATGGCAGCAAGATCAGCGAGGGAACCCCGAATGGGCTCTATCACCTCTGTGATAACAGCAAATTATTACACTTCTCACCTGCAAAATGGGAATGTCGTTATTATCACTGTTCAGAAGTAGTGAATATGAGACGCACCTCTTTGGACCAGATCACTGGGATTGAACCCCATTCTGCCCCTGACCAGACTGTAAATGGTCCGTCGTATGGGAGACTAAGAAAACGGTAAATTAGTAGCTGCCTTGGAAGTTGAAGTAAATAAGGAAAAGCCATTCAGAGGGATATAGCAGAGGAAAAAAACCCCACAAAATCCCCCGACCTCTCAGATCTTACTTTCAAGTGAATGGAAACAGACCACCAAAGAATGAGTAAAATAAATAGTATATCGAATGTTGAAAAGGCTGTGGAGAAAACAGGGAAGAGGAATAGTGAGTAGAGGAAATTAGAATATTTATTGTCAAAAAATGAGTAGTCAGGGCATTGCAACCCTTAACCACCATTCAAACTTTCATCCTGAATTTCAACATCGGCTCATTTGGGGAAGGGGGCGGCGGGAGATTCTTTACGTTGAATCTACTGTTATATTCTACCATTTCGTATTCACTTTGTTTGTAGTAACACTTTTATGTAGTCTTTCGGTTTGTATTTTCTCATTTTTCTATTTGAACTCAGAGACGCCTTAAATATTACCCTCCACCAATTCTGCCGTGGATATCCAAAATATTCTAAGACCATTTACTGAATAAATAGTCTTATTTTCCTGCTGATTTGAAATGTCCAATTCTGTTGTATCGTAAATCTCTATACGTGAATCCAATCCATCTATTTATGGACTCAGTGTCTGTTTCAACCCTCACACCCCCCTTTCCTCTACGGAACAACTATCACACTGTTTTAATAGTGGGAACTTTATACTTCTGTGTTTGATAGTGGGTACCACATTTCCTACGTAAGGGTTCACCATTTGCAAAGTTGTGGTATTTATTCTTGTGGATTCCTCCTTTGTATGGATTTTAAAATTGTCTTGGAAAATCTCCTAATAAATACTATTGGTACGTGGATTGGAATTTTAGTGAATTTATCGATTAATTGGTGGGGGAACAGACATCTTTGAAATTAATAATTTTTCCTTTCAGGAATATAACGTTCCATTTACCATGTTGTTTTCATTCTCCTTTATTAATATTTTATAGGTATATATTTCATTCCAGTCTAGTATTTTTTTCATACTAAATCTATTCCTAAGGGTTATATTGGCTTCATCACCATTGGGAAGGATTTTTTTTTGTTTGTTTTATTCTGATTACATTTTTAACTGGTTACTTGGGTAAGATTGCTTCTTCCTCTGTTCTAGATCAGACCGGGTTTTTAATCCGCTTGTCAGTTCCATTATTTTGTTTGTTGAATCTCTTGAATGTCTAAGCTGTACAACCATATAACAATTTTTTTTTCTTTTTCTATCCAACATTTACCTCTTATTTCTAGATTTAGTGTGTTGGCAAGTTTCTCTGATATAATACTTGTCATGGTAATTATGGGTCTCTTTGTATTGCTCCTGTCTTGACCACAAATACTATCAATATTTACCATTAAAAATCAGGTTTCCTGGGCTTCCCTGGTGGCGCAGTGGTTGGGAGTCCGCCTGCCGGTGCGGGGGGCGTGGGTTCGTGCCCTGGTCCGGGATGATCCCGCGTGCTGCGGAGCGGCTGGGCCCGTGAGCCATGGACGCTGGGCCTGCGAGCCATGGCCGCCTGGCCTGCGGGTCCAGAGCCTGTGCTCCGCAATGGGAGAGACCACAGCAGTGAGAGGCCCGCGTACCGAAAAAAAAAAAAATAATAATAATATTGTTAGGCTTTTGAATCAAACTAAGAGGTTTTATTCCATTTTGAAATTGCAGACAGTTTTCTCTGGTTTGGATGAAATTTATTTGTTGGAACCTACGGAGATGATCATTTCCTCTTTAAATTATCCATTTTCTGAGCTGTGTTAATAATGTGAGCAATCATTTGTTCCTGGACCAGATCAGATCCTTTTTTAGTTATGGTGGGTTACTCTTCAATGAAGTTGGTAGATTAAATTTGTTAACACTGCATTTGGAAGTTCTGCATCTATATTGATAAATAATATTGGTCTATAGTTTTCTTGTTCGATGCCATCCCTCTTGGGTTTTTATAGGTACATTTATGTATGTATGTGATAATATTTACAAAAGTGTCTGGAATCATTCAGACCAAAGTTATTTTTAGTTACTTCTTAGGAAGAATCTTCAAACGGTAAAGACTTATCCAAAGGAAATCTTGCTCCATTTATTGTATATTAGTATATTATTATATAGCATATTATAGTTCTCCACTGGGGCGATATCATCCCCAAGGGGGCAAAAAATGATTTTTTTAAAAAATTGATTCTTGGTGGGGGAAAAATATTCCTTTATTCTTTAAAAGAAACAGACATACATAAACATATACATAAACATATACAGTACTTCTGTGGTATTAAAATTTCATGGAGGTGGGAATGATTAGAAAAAGAAAAGTCTGAAAAAGGTTTCTTGGGAGAACAATACTGAAAAACAGTTTGAGAAGACAGTGATCTCTCTCTATATATTTTGCTCTTTCATAAAGTAATATGTCCTTGTTTTATTTGAATCACTAGAAAATTTAAATTATTGAGTAAGAAAATATCAAAATTAAACTAACCCTCTGGTCAGGTGATTCAGATTTACAGCCAAGTTTGGAATTCACTGTCATCAGAGATGCATAAGACTCCTGGATCTAGGATTAGGCAGGTTGTTGGGAAAACAGGCAGAAACATAAAAGGCATTGTAGTTCTTTGATATAATACTTTGGGTGTGGGGCCCTTAGGACAACTCTGGTAGAACTATGATTATCTTAGAGAAGGAAACCGGTGATGAGATACACAGGCGAGAGTAGGAGTTTTCCACCCAACACTGCGTTTGGTGGACTCAGAATTTAGAATATCCATGTTGTTGACGTCATCAAAGTGAGCCTTGGCAGTTGGGAGACAGAGGTTCCTAATGAAAACGGTATGACATCCTAGAAGAAAAAAAAAAGAACGCATAAAAAAAAAAAGTCACCGTGGGAAATGCTGTTTCGCAGTACGGCAGCGCCACCTTCCGGACAGAGGCCCCAGGTGCAACGGCTCTATGTCCTGGAAGCTGAGATTTCTCTCTTGGAGGCCTTGTGAGTCTCCCCTTGACATCCGCATGCCTGAGCAAGTCGACGAATGATTAGCAAGCAAAGGAACCCACTGGCTTCGCTGGCCAAACGAACATAGTATTTTCAGGGGTGTAGCCGACACGGCCCTGGCGTCATCTCAGTTTTACACGAAGGGGTGACAGCCACCCTTTCTGGGAAATTCTATCCCTATCTCTGCCTCCTAAAGATGCACTAGCTCTAGGGGCATTTTTTCACAGAGGTTCCTCTGAGACTCCTGGGCCCGATTTGTTGATATTTCGGCCAAGAAGAAGGCTGATGGTACCTGCTGATGGTGGCAGCTCTCCAGACCGATGACAACCTCAAAGAGGGAGAATAAAGGTCAGGTAGCAGAACAGGCCAAATGAAAAGCCATCAGCCTGCCTTAGACAACACTCTAAGGACCAGGCCTCACAAAACACTAAGAATCTAGAGGAGCAACGGCCTACTTTCTACCCAAACAGGAGAGAGAAGAAAGGGCAACTGATTTTATTAGTAATTGTTACATACTTTACTTTTTAAATTTTTTTTTGAAGTATAGTTGATTTACAATGTTGTATTAGTTTCTGGTGTACAGCAAAGTGATTCAGATATATATATATATATTATGTATACATGTATTCTTTTTCATATTCTTTTACATTATGGTTTATTACAGGATATTGAATATAGTTCCCTGTGCTATACAGTAGGACCTTGTTGTAATTTTTACATACTTTAAAAATCACAGCAGTTGGCTAAGACAGGGAGAAATAAGTCATACTAGTTGTCTCACATTTTAAGAGATACAATATGCAAATTGATGCAAAACAAAGCTTACGACTGTTAAAATAATCCTGGGATCTTAGATAAGGACTTTCCCCTCCCTAAGAACCAGAAAATATATTTCATATAAAACCATATTTCCTGGGGACCTCCCTGGTGGCACAGTGGATAAGACTCCACGCTCCCAATACAGGGGGCCCTGGTTCGATCCCAGGTCAGGGAACTAGATCCCACACGCATGCTACAACTAGGAGTTCACATGACGCAACTAAGGAGCCCGCGTGCCGCAACTAAGACCCGGTGCAACCTAATAAATAAATAAACGTTTTTTTAAAAATTATCATCATTTATTAAAAAAACCAACAATACTTCCTATAAAATCTCTACTGAGATTGTGTCCAGTGCAGATGGGGGTCCCACTTAATACTCCAGGAAGATAAGCTATTCATGGGTTTTTAAATTTTTTTTAAAGATTCTATTTTGATTTGGACCATTTTAAAGTCTATTTTGAATTTGTTATAATATTGCTTCTGTTTTAGTTTTTTGGCCACGAGGCATGTGGGATCTTAGCTCCCCAACCAGGGATCAGACCCGCACCCCCTGCATTGGAAGGCAAAGTCTTAACCACTGGACTGCCAGGGAAGTCCTTAATGGTTTTAAAATACTGTCAGTTTAACTCTAGTCAACAAATATTCTCTAGGCACATGTTGGATCCTGAGAGTTCAGAAACCAATAAAATAGAGTGTCAGCCCATAAGGAGTTCATGGTCAAGCTAGAAACACAGATAGGCAGGCACTTTGTATTAGTCAGGTTTTTCTCCAGAGAAACAGAGTCAATAGGATGTATATAGACATAGAGATGTGTTGTAAGGAATTGGTTCATTTGATTACAGAGGTTGGCTAACCCAAAATCTGCAGGGTGGACTGGCAGGCTTGAGACCCAGGAACATTGATGTTTCAGCTCCAGCCTGAAGGCCATCTGCTGTAGAGCCAGGAAGAGCTGATGTTTCAGATGAAGTCCAAAGGCCACTGCGAGAGAATTCTCTCTTGCCCAGGGGAGGCTGGTCTTTTTGTTGTATTCAGGCCTTATTATGGAGGACAATCTGCTCACTCAAAGTCCACCAATTTTAAAGCATGATTTTTTTTAAAACATAAATTTATTTATTTATTTATTTATTATTTATTTTTGGCTGCGTCAGGTCTTTGTTGCTGCGCGCGGGCTTCCTCTAGTTGCGGCGAGTGGGGTCTATTCTTCATTGCAGTGCACGGGCTTCTCATGCCAGTGACTTCTCTTGCTGTGGAGCACGGGCTCTCGGCACGCGGGCTTCAGTAATTGTGGCATGCAGGCTCAGTAGTCGTGGCTCGTGGTCTCTAGAGCACAGGTTCAGTAGTCGTGGCACACAGGCTTAATTGCTCTGAGGCATGTGGGATCTTCCCGGACCAGGGCTTGAACACGTGTCCCCTGCACTGGCAGGCTGATTCTTAACCACTGCGCCACCAGGGAAGTCCCTTCACCAATTTTAATGTTAATCCCACGGGACTTCCCTGGCAGTCCAGTGGTTAGGATTCCACACTTCCACTGCAGGGGCATGGGTTTGATCCCTGGTTGGGGAACAAAGATCCTGAATGCTGTGCAGCACAGCCAAAGAAAACATTTTTAAAATTTTCTAAAATGTTAATCCCATCCAAAAACACCCTCACAGAAACACCCAGAATAATATTTGACCAAATATCTGGGCCCCATCCCATGGCCAGTTTTGCAAATTACACGTTCATACATATAGACAATGTGAAGAGAGGTGTGGGTGTAAAAATGTATCTAAGTTTTTCAACAAAATATGAAAAGTGGGCTTCCCTGGTGGCGCAGTGGTTGAGAGTCTGCCTGCCGATGCAGGGGACACGGGTTTGTGCCCCGGTCCGGGAAGATCCCACATGCCGCGGAGCAGCTGGACCCGTGAGCCATGGCTGCTGAGCCTGTGCGTCCGGAGCCTGTGCTCCGCAACGGGAGAGGCCACAACAGTGAGAGGCCCGCGTACCGCAAAAAAAAAAACAAATTACATTTCTATATACTAGCATTAAAAATCAGAAATTGAAATTAAAATACTTATTAAAATAGCACCAAAAAATGAAATACTTAAAAGACCTGTACAAAGACTACAAAACACAGTTGAGAGAAATGTTGAAGAAATACAGAGATATGTTTATGCATTGGAAATCCCAATATTGTTAAAACATCAGTTCTCCCAGAATTCATTTGTAAATTTAACAACATCTCAATCAAAATCCCTGTAGCCTTTTTAATAGAAATCAATAATCTGATTTGACCATTCATATGAAAATGCAAAAGTTGAATAGTCAAAGCAGTTTTTAAGTTTTTTTTTTTTAATTTATTTTTTGGCTGCGTTGGGTCTTCATTGCACATGGGCTTTCTCTAGTTGCAGCGAGCAGGGGCTACTCTTTGTTGTAGTGCGTGGGCTTCTCATTGTGGTGGCTTTTCTTGTGGCACACAGGCTTCAGTAGTTGTGATGCGTGGTCTCAGTAATTGTGGCATGCGGGCTCTAGGGTCCACAGGCTTCAGTAGTTGTGGCACACAGGCTTAGTTGCTCTGCGGCATGTGGGATCTTCCCAGATCAGGGATCAAACCTGTGTCCCCTGCATTGGCAGGAGGATTTTTTTTTTTTTTTTTTTGCGGTACGCGGGCCTCTCACTGTTGTGGCCTCTCCTGTTGCGGAGCACACGCTCCGGACGCGCAGGCTCAGCGGCCATGGCTCATGGGCCCAGCCACTCCACGGCATGTGGGATCTTCCCGGACCGGGGCACAAACCCGTGTCCCCTGCATCGGCAGGCGGACTTTCAACCACTGCGCCACCAGGGAAGCCCGGCAGGAGGATTCTTAACCACTGCACCACCAGGGAAGTCCCAAAGCAATTTTGAAAAAGAGTAAAGTTGGAGGGCTTACATTACCTGACTTCAGGACTCATAAAGCTACAGTCCTCAAGAGAGTATTGGCATAAAGACAGAAAAAGGTTAATGGAACAAACTAGAGTCCAGAAATAAACCTGTACATATATGGTCAATTGATTTTTTTTTGAAAAAGAGCAAAGGCAATCCAGTGGAGAATGGAAAGTGTTTTATCAATTGATGCTGGAACAACTGGATATCTATATGCAAAACAAACAAACAAAAAACAACCAACTTTGATCCATCTCTTGAAGCGTATACAAAAATTGACTCAAAAATATGATAGAGCTAAACGTAAAACCTAAAACTACAAAACTTTTAGGAGAAAATATTTGTGGCTTTAGGTTAAGCAAAGGTTTCTTTTGATATGACACCAAAAACACAATTCATAAAAGATAAAAATGATAAATGACCTCATCAAAAATTAAGAATTTCTACTCCTCAGAACATACTCCTAAGATGAGAAGATAACAGCCTAGAGAAAATTTGCATTTCACAAATGTGAAAAGGGATTTGATCTGGAATATATAAAGAGCACTCAAAGCTCAAAAGAAGGCAAACAAATCAACTTTAAATGGGCCACAGATTTGAACAGATATTTCATTAAAGATTAACTGATGGCAAATAAGTACATGAAAACATGTTCAATGTTAGTCATTAGGGAAATGCAGATTAAAACCACAGTGAGATACCACCACGCATATTAGCATACATAAAATAAAAGGAATGTCCACATACCAACATTATGATACGGAATAAATGTTGGAAAGGATATTGTTTGTAGGTATGTCAAGGTATATGTTAATATAAAAATATACTTGGAAGGAATAATGTCAGTGTATTAGAAGTATTTCACATAATTATACAAGATTATATATGAAATTGACTGATTTTATTATAGCCACTTAAACATTCTGTTGGTATAGTGAAGAAGAACAGTTGTCACAAATCAAGAATAACTGAAACATAATAACTGATTGCTGTAATGACTTCATTCTGATCTTGTCAATTATCCTAAAACGTAACAAAAGTTGGAAATAGAGAATATTGCTTTCTCTCTGTTTAGAAATTTTCACAGAATATATATGGTTGGAAGACTAAAGCAAAAAGAAGAAAAATTATATTGATGTCGTTCATGATGTAACAGAGGAATTTAAGAAGCATATATTTCAAGGACTATTAACATTATTTCCTACAAAACAAAAACAAAATAATACATTTTAGGACTGCAAGCAGTTCTTTCAAGATTCATGCTTAAAGACTTCAGAGATGCTTAAATACAAACTTTAAAAATAAAGCAAAACACTGATATTATGAAATCTTCCTTTTTATACTTGACTGAAGGAAACCTCAAAAGTAATGTTGTCATTTGGATATAGAGGAAGACATAGTTAGAACTGGTCTTCTTGAGACATAGGTTAAACTTGCTTAGCTAAAGTTTTGTTCAATTCTCTTCCAAGGACAGCCTTTACAAACATTTGTATAAGTTATGTAAAAATTGAGAAATGTAACTTTCTACTCATTTTTTTAAATTTCCATTTTAAAGAAGGCTGGGTAAAAGAAGACATTCCACATTTTCTAAAGAAAATGCATATGTCCAGGTGATTCTAAGTTGTTCTTATTTTTTGTGGTCAATAATTATTTTTAAGTGTCACATTCTGATTCTACCTATGTCATCATACCATTCTTCAATGCAAGGATCAAGTAATTTTTAAATATTTTCCTTTTAGTTAAGCTGTGTAAACTGTGGAAGGATAATCAAACTTGGAAATAGATACGTTCTTCTAAATTCCTGAAAAATAATCTTCTAGTTTAAAAAATACTAATGAATATATTACTGGTTTAAAAATATTTCCATTTTAAAGAGAAAAAACTAAGATGTATTAATATGCTAGTTCTTATGACTTTTTAAATTTAAATTCACAATTAACATGTAGAAAAGTACCTGGCTCTCATAGGTACTCAACATTTTTTTTGTAATTGGGAGGTTGAGGACATCTGCAAATCTTGGTTTCTGTTTATATATTGAAATTATGCAAGATTCAGAAAAGGAATTGATGAAATCTGCATGTTTTCAAACTTGGAAATTTGTATCATATTTTCTATACACTTATAGTTTGGTAAATCTTTGCTCCTAACAACTGATGATACTACAGTTAAAAAAAAAAAAAACACTTAAGTGAATTCCCTATAAAATCTGTCCTTTTCTAATATTCAGGCAACTCTGGAAAACTTAGGTTTGTCTTTATAGGAAGTGAAGTATATCTAAATTTAAAATTTATTGGTATCAAAAATGTAAAGCATTCAACCTTATTTTTGAATACTCTTTATGTGTGTTATTACATCCTCTTTTTTTTGTTCGCTTGTTTACATCCTCGTTTTTAACAATACTGTAGCATACTTTTACGAAATTTATAAGTGCTTATATTTTCTTTTCAAAGAAAAGGTTTCAAGGTTAATAAAACCTACTTCTCTGTTTAAATTTCAATTAATTTTTTTTCTTAATTCTGTCTGTTGGTGAGTTATGTTCATTTTCTACCTTCTCGAGGTCTCTGGTTCACTTATTATTTACATTGTTTGTAGTTTTCTTATCTATAAATGCATTTAAAGTAGTAACTTTGAGTATAGATATGGTCACGTCCCACGGGTTTTGTTTTATACTGCTCATTCACTTCATCTTGCTCTCATTGTTTCATTGAAGGAGAAAATATTAGGTAGTATGTAACATAAATATTTTGTTAATGTCTAACTTATTACATTTTTACCTGAGCTATAGCCCTATATGATTGGTTACAAACTTCACACCTTCCTCAACTTGATAGTTAAATGTTTAACTGTTGTTTTTAAATGTGTGGTGTTTTATTCACTGTGTATTTTCTGATGCACAGTAAATGATGAATGGGGATTTTTTTTAAACTTACATTCTTCAAATATGAATTTTCTTTAGCCATAAGAGACTTATGGCTAAAGAACTTCCCACATACCTGACATTCACAGGATTACTTTCTCTTTTGCTTTCTTTATGTAAGTTAGAATTAGCTTAAACTAAAGTGTTTCCAAAATTTCTCTACTTTAATGGTTGCTAGCCAGCATGAATTTTCCAATTACTAATGATTGATAGGTAGTGTTGGGAAGCTTTGCTACATTATCATATTAGTATGGTCTTTAATGTTGAATGTGATGGTGATGAATCTGCCGATGAATGTAACATGAGTTGAACCAAAAAGCGTTTCCACATTTCACAAGGTTGTACATAATTACCTGATGTTCCTTGAGGGATGAGACCAGTGAAGTCTTTGCTTCACTTATTTATGGGAATTTTCCATAGCATGAATTCCTTAAAGTTGAGGAAGAGGAGAGTGCCCGAAGGCCTTCCCACATTTCTTACATACGTTAGGAATGAATTTTCTTATGTCGAGTAAGTTGTGAGCACTGACTAAAGGCTTTCCCACATTCCTTGCATTCATAAGGCTTCTCACCGGTGTGAATTATCTGGTGTTGTTTAAGCTGTGAGCCCTGCCTAAAGGCCTTCCCACATTCATTACATTTATAGGGTTTCTCACCAGTATGAATTCTTTGGTGGTGGTTAAGCTGTGAGCCCTGCCTAAAGGCTTTCCCACAAACCTTACATTTGTAAGGTTTCTTACCAGTATGGATCCTCTGATGTTGAGGAAGATATGAACGATGACCAAAGGCCTTTCCACATTCATTACATTTATATGGCTTCTCACCAGTATGGGTTCTTTGATGTTCATTAAGTTGGGTGATACCTCTAAAGGCCTTTCCACATTCCTTACAGACATAGGGCTTTTCTCCAGTATGAATTCTCTGATGTTTAATAATCAGTGATAAGTAACTGAAAGCTTTTCCACATTCAGTACATTGATAGGGTTTTTCACCAGTATGAGTTCTGTGATGTACGTTAAGTTGTGAGAGCCGAACAAAGGTTTTTCCACAATCCTTACATTCATAGGGTTTCTCACCAGTATGAATTCTCTGATGTCTGGTAAAGAGTGAGACAGAACCAAAGGCCTTTCCACATTCTGTACATTCATAGGGTCTTTCGCCACTATGAGTTCTCTGATGTTGAGGAAGATAGGAACGGCAATGGAAAGCCTTCCCACATTGCTGACATTCATAAGATTTCTCACCAGTATGAATTTTCTGATGACTAAGAAGACATTTCTTCTGCCAAAAGCCTTTTCTACATTCATTACACACATAGGGTCTACTTCCAGGTGGAATGTTATGAAGCAGGTTATGGGATGTTTGCTGTGTCAAAGCAGGTATTTCTTCATGAGTGATTATGACTTGACTGGAACTTCCTTCCTCATTTCTGTGATATGTTTCAAATGTACCTTCACATTCCCAGTCATCTTGGAAACTGGGGTTCTCAGGATCTTTGTTTATAAAATTTTCCATTTTCTCCCATTGGGATACCTGATCTGAAAAATAATGAAAAAGCAGAGATGCTTTAGTGCCTGGTGTCAGTTAGAGCTTCTTTAGTAGAAATAGTTTTAAACTGAAAATAATGCTTATGGAAAAAGTAAGTGTTCCATACAGCTCCCAAATGTGACTACGCAGTTCCTGTTCTCCAAAATCCCCAGAGTTCCTGCTTTAGCCGGAAGGATCCAGCCAGTCAGCAATGCATGCCTGAAACATCGACGGGATACTAGGTGGGCTCTGACCTGGAAGAGCTGCCCCCCTGGCTGCAAGGACCAGACACAACCTCATCAGGGCAGCACGCAGGATGAGGTTGGGTGCCCTTGGCCAAGGAGCAGTGCACAAGCCCAAACCAGGAGCAAGAACAAGACAGCAGCATATATTGAGAGAGAACATAAGTATGGCTTAAAATGCATCAAGAGATCAAGGAAGAAACAAAAATCTTAACTGCTGAAAGGAAAACAAACCAAGCAAAGGACACTGACAAAAAACTAAATAGAAATTCTAACAATTGAAAGTACAGTGACTGTAGTTAGTTTTGTCAACTGGCATTCAGTATCCATTCCCACCTCCTAGTTGGCCTTCCTCTACTTAGGCTGGGAAAGTAATTTTCCAGCTCCTGGCACTGAAGACTCTGAATGGAACTAAGTTTCCACCCTTTAGGCACACTTGTGTGAAATTCAGATGATAGAAGCAACATTTTCTGCTGCTTTGGCTATCAAAAGGTGGTTGCTGGCCTCTTCACTCCAGTTTCAAAGTACGTGTGGCAGCAGTGGTGGTGGCTTCATCGCCTTACCTTCTGATCCCAGATCATAGCTAAGGCAGTGTGCACTTGCAGGTGGTGGTCCTAGTGGCAGCTCCTATGTCTCTACATCTTGGCTGTGGCAGAGGTAGCACATCTTCCAAAGATTCAGTGTTGCCACGTTCTGGAAGGCATTTCTGGAGAGCCAGCTCCTGTTACCCTTCTAACAGTTTTTAAGCACCCATTTCCCATATTTTATATCTTTAAATACCTTCCTAATTTAAAAAAGACACACACATACACAGTCTTAATACTGATTTTAAGAAATTAGGAAAAAAAAAACAGGATTTCAGGAGAAGATAAGCCAGAGCAACCCTTCCAATAAAAACACATTTAAAAAGTAAAACTTACACCAAAAAATCTTTATCAAAGATCTGAAAAAAATAGCCCAGAATTACCAGGCAAAAATCTTAGGAAACTTGAGCTACCAGCTCAAAGAGTACTGAAGTTGGTTTGCCCAGTTAACCAATCCTAATTTTAGTTCAGGTGATTGTGTGTGTGTGTGTGTGTGTGTGTGTGTGTGTCTTTTTTGCCCAAACCCATGTCAGGTGTCTTAGTCCATTTGGGCTGCTGTAACAAAATAGCACAGACTGGGTAAGTTATAAACAACAGAAAATTTTTTCTCACAGTTCTGGAAGCTGGGAAGAATGAGCTCAAGGTGCTGGCACTCAGTGTCTAGGAAATAAATTCTTATGTTGAGCCACCATACTTTGGAGTCAAGCTAAGTTTGCAGCTTAGCTTGAGCCCTAAGACAAAAGTAAAGTCAGTTTAAGATCGCATGTGAAAGGAGCCTCATTTTCTCTGTAAACCTTTGAGAAAAGAGTTTAAAAGGAAAACCTTTGAAAGCCAAACAGGTGAGGTTTGTTTGTTTGTTTTTCCCTACAATGGCTTACCCCTTCCTCACTCAGCTACTAGGCTGCTGTCTCTTCACCACCAACAGCTATTCCCTTGTTCCAACAATCGATCACACTTGGCTTAGAATTGCTAAACTTTCCATGTAGGAAAATGAGTGGGACCTGGTCATGCTATTGCTATCCAAATGCCCAGTCCCTTGAGGGTACATGGATACAGCAAAGTAAAGAGAATGGCTTGAAAAATCAGGAAGGTGAAGTTTCAGAAGTAACTCAGACCTATTTCCAGCTTTACAAATCTCAAACTGTTGCTTCCAAAATGCAGTCAAACACTTTAGCACTTCCCTGGAGGGTCAAGATGGAGGAATCATTATGCTCAGGTGATAGTGAATTATGAGAGGACGGTCTTAACCAACAGCTGAGACTCCTGTCGTTCTCCAGTTTGTACACATCCCTCTGGGTGGCTATGTGTGGGAGGAGAGGGAGGGAATTAGCCACCCACACACACTCTGCTTAAGTGGAGTTGATGGCCACATCTTTGGGGCTATCCTGATAAGAAAAACCAACATTTTTAGACTTTGAGAGCTGAGTGACAACATGACCCTAAGGGGAGGGGCAAATTTGCCTCAGAAAGGGAAAGAGGGCACTATAAAAATTTTTTCTCAGATAGCCTTAATGTATTGAGTCCAATACTAGTTAAATAAATTACCTAACACCCATGGATTTACTCATTTAAAAAAGTATTTGAATGGAATCAGCAAATTTCTTTCTGACAGTGCAATTTAAATACAATTATTTTTTGAGAACACATACATCATTGTGAATGTTTAACATTACCACAGACATTTTCCCTTGGTCTGAAAAATTCTTCAAACATAATTTTTATTAACTGTAGAGTAATCCACCACATGAATGGACATGAGATTCACATGTAAGTCTATGACTTGCCCAGTCATTCTTGATTGTAGGGCACTCCTTTTAGATAAGACCTTAAGGTCTTTCCCAAAATCTGCTTCTAGACTAGTGGTTCCAAATTTCTGAGAGGTGGTATACATATATTGAGTCTAAACAGGATGAGACTGCTGGGGTTGGAAGGGCAGCTGCACCAGTATCCTTAACTTCTCCATGCCTCAGTTCTCTAATCTTTAAATGGGATAGGTGACATTATGTACCTCAAAGTGTTGCTGTGAGGATTGACTTATGTGCTTACTATATTATAGTGCTTGCTACATAGTGATTAGCAAATATATATATATATATGTATATATAAATCTGTATGTATATATACACACATCTATAGCTACAGATCTTCCTCAATTTACTATGGGGTTATGGCCTGATAACCCCATGGTAAGTTGAAAATATTCTAAATCGAAAATGCAATTAATACACCTACTGAACATCATAGCTTAGCCTCGCCTACCTTAAACGTGCTCAGACCACTTATATGAGCCTACAGTTGGGCAAAATTG
Organism: Neophocaena asiaeorientalis asiaeorientalis; assembly: GCF_003031525.2. Lineage (NCBI taxonomy): Eukaryota > Metazoa > Chordata > Mammalia > Artiodactyla > Phocoenidae > Neophocaena > Neophocaena asiaeorientalis. The sequence goes on along the minus strand of NW_020174472.1, from coordinate 288,131 downwards.
TCTAACACAAAGCCTATTTTATAATAAAGGGTTGAACATCTCGGGTAACTTATTGACCACTGTACTGAAAATGAAAAATAGACTGGTTGTAAGTATATCCATTGTTTACCCTCATAACCTCCTGGCTGCCTGGGAGCTGCAATTTGCTGCTGCCTAGCATCATGAGAGCATCATAGAGCATAGCACTAGCCCAGGTCAAAATTAAAAATTCAAAGTAGAGTTTCTACTGAATGCATATCGCTTTCACGCCATTGCTAAGTGAAAGAATCCTAAACTGAACTATCGTAAGTTGGGGACCATCTGTATATATAGAGTGACATCTATATCGGCATGTATCAGATATATTTATCAATGGATATCAGTCAGTCAGTCTCTGTCTTTCTCTAAACACACACACACACTCTCTCTCCCTGAACTAACTCTAGTCAGGCTCCTCTAGGCCCCAGTCTTGGGCTCTGTCCTTCACCCATTTAGTCCAGTTTTAGGAAGAATTCCCCTAGGTCAGTTTATCAAGAACACCACCACCCGCCCTCATCCTTAACATCTCATCACTCTCGCCAGCCCTCAGCAAGAATCCTATTAAGTCCTTTTAGCCAGATTCTCCCTCTTACCCTTGATGGTTCTTTTTTAGTAACCGTATATCCAGTGACACCGCCCCCGTTCACTATAAATCCCCACTTGTTCTTGTATTTGGAATGGAGCCCAGTTATGGACAAAGGTCTCTCGCCCTATGGCAATAATTCCTGAATAAAGTTTGCCTTGAGAAGCTTTCGATTCTGTCCGGCTCTGGTATTTTTTGACAATATACTGAGGAAGGCTCAGATAACTTTGGGAATCCATACAACTATAGTCCTATTCCTAAGAGAAAACGCAAAAAAAAAAAAAGCAAAACTGCACAAAACCTTAAGTGGTTTGTGGGGTCTACGAATCCCAGATTAAGTATGTTTAAGGAAAAGACGCTGGGATCCATTTGTGGCTGGACACATTTCCTGCCGCCATGGTCTCTGAGAAACGTAGTCCAGAGGCAGGATAGCCAGAACTTGGTCATCCCATCACCACCCCCGAACCCCCAAAGTACCTTCCCCGCCACCCATAAAGAGCTCGGACCCGGCCCCGGGCGGAGCCGAACGTCGACCCGCTCTAACGCGGAAACAATCGCCCGGAATTGAAACGCTGGAAGGCTCCGCGGATGAACCCGCTTATAAATTCCAGGGAGCTTGGGCTCCTCAGTTGGACAACAAGAAGGCACCCGAGAGCGGCCCCGCCGCAGTGCCTTCTGGGAAATGTAGTCCAGAGCCGGAGGGCCGGTCGCCCGAAGAATGCTGGGAAGACAAACCCGGACCGTGATTGGGCCCTGGCCGCAGTTGGCTTTTGGGAGTGTAGTTCGGCGTGTCGCTCTGGTCAAGCTGGAGCCCGGTCTTCCATCTCCTCAACCTTGGCCTCGTATGACCGCCCAGAACCGAATCTTTCTCCGTGAGTTGTGCCTGTAGGCCATGACCTGTCCTGCGTACTTCTCCGGGTATGAGCTGTTGGGCAGCCTGTTTGTGACAGAGGGGAGGCTGTGGGTCTGTGACGTGAGAGGTCGAGTTTGGCCCAAGACGGTGCCAGTGACTGAGGGTGGGGAGAGGCAGGTGAGTGGATACACCTGCCTCTGCGTGGGTGGCGGATGGGATTCTGCGACGTGGAGCGTGACCGTGCGAGGAGGGCTTTGTATGTGACGTGTCTTTGTGTGTGACCGCAGGTCTTAGAATGTGTGGCCTTGGTTATGTGTGAAAAGTTGGTGTGACTCTCAACCTTCCTTCAGTCTATCAGTGTGACCGGAGTTGTTCAGAAACTGTAGGTTTAAGAAAACATGAATGTGGGTTTCTGTTTGGTTGCCTGTGGGATTGTGATATCTGCTTCCAGGTTTGTTTTCCCCCTTTACAAATAGGGTAATAACTCCAAATTTCTTATTACCCTGAAGTTCTGGAGCAAAGCGCAAACAACATAAAACATGATAAAAACATGACTTTTACATTAAATAAACTCAAAATTATTACAGAGAAAAATTCAAAAACAGCCTAAAATGTTAACACATGAAGATGGGTTTGTTCAAAACAATTTCTTATCAATAGTATGGTACGGCCTGTCTTGGCTCTGCCCCAAACACCACAGTTACTCATTTCCTTTTGCTGATTGTAATGTACCTGCAGAAATTCAGGAAGCCTTGGACTGCAGAATTAGCGTTACCCATCCTGAAGCGCTCATCTACAATATGCATGGCCTGGTCTGCCCACTCTCTGAGGAAGGATGCTTTCCCTCAGAAGGTCTCGAAGCTTGCCCAAGGCAGCAGTTTCTCCCTGAGCCAGACCCAGAACTCAGAGTTTCTATCCCTTAATATAGTTTTGTTTTCATCTGGCCTCATGGCTTCTGTGATGTCATGAAGCAAATGTCTGCTATCTCTGATATTGCTTTCTCTAAAGAGTTTACCACCTTGATTCTACCCATATGGGGCTGGAATAAATAGAGGAACATTTCCCTGTAGGCCTTGTATTTCATGGAAGGAAATTTTAGAGTCACAGAGACCTGACTGTAAATACCAACTCAACCACTCACATTCTACAAGTCACTTGTAGTTTGTGGTTTTCAGCAAGTCACTTTTCTACATCTGTCTTATTTTTTCTCCTACAAAGAAAATCTGACTGCAAGGTTATTTTGAGGAATTACGATTACTGATATTAAAAGTGATGTTAGCATAAAGAGGTTGAATCTCACACTTTGTTACTGCATCCCTTTTACATCTTCAAGTTTTTGAATCATGAAGATATACTGCTTATTCAAAATACTAAACATTTTTAAGCAGAAATAAAATAGAACAATTGAGAAGTAATAAACAATATTTAGAAGAAAATTACCTTGGGCTAAAAAAAAGACATGAGATATTTAAACATATCCTAAGTTCCCGAATTCTAAGGATAGAAAGAAACTCTTGCCAAATGCTGGGATGGAAGCAGTTACTGTGGTAGGCAGAATTATGGCCCTCCAAAGATGTCTATGTCCTAATCCCAGGAACCTGTGGGTATGTTTTTACATGGCAGGAGGGAATTAAGTTGCAAATAAAATTAAGCTTGTTAATCAGCTGACCTTAGGACAAGATTATCCTGGGTTGTCCAGATGAGCCCAATATAATCACAAGGGTCCTTAAAGGTGAAAAGAAAGGAGGAGGCAGAAGAGTCAGTGTCAGAATGATGCAATGTGTGAAAGACTCAGCTGGCTACTGCTGGCTTTGAAGGTGGAAACGGGCCACACCAAGAAAGGTGGTGGGTAGCCTCCAGAAGCTGAAAAGGCTAGGAAATAGATTCTCCCATAAAGCCTCTAGAAGAGAACACAGCCCTGTCAAGACCTTGATTTTGGCCCATTGAGACCTGTTTCAGACTCTGACCTCCAGATAATAAATGTGTGTTGTTTTAAGATGCTAAGTTTTGATAATTTGTTACAGCAGCAACAGGAAATGAATACATCCCCATAAGCTAAGAGAAACAGACTAGCATTGGGTTCCTCTTCTAGAAGATCAGAAGCCAGAATTCAGTGAAGTGACATCTCTGGATTACTGAGAAAAAAACTGTAATCCAAGAACATTCCACTAACCAAAAATATAACTTGTGAAGGTCCAAGAAACTCTTTTGGACATATAAGGATTCAGAGAATACCAACTATGTAACATTTATTGAGATAAATATAAATACTCAGTAAAATAGTCTAACCAAACTGCATTTGAAATAAATCTGTTACCTCAAGACAGGGGAAAACAGTAAAAAAAAACAGTGGCCAGCAATGAATGTTACTCTGAATACTATATTTAAGTTTAAATGGAAATCATGAATGGGTCTGGCAGTAAGTAATATAAGCATCAAATACAGTGAGTCCCCTACATACGAACCTTCAAGTTGCAAACTTTCAAAGATGCAAACATGCATTTGCATATCCAATCACGTTAGTTCATGTGTCTGGCGTACATTGTCATGTGTATGCATCCTCTCCAAGTGGTTGTGCTTTTGTGTACTTTACTATGCAGTACTGTGTAGAGTACAGTAGTACAGTATCTTTATTTTAAGCCCAGGATGTCTGGAAGCGTAAAAGCAGCGGTGATGAAACTGGTAAGAAGCGCCAGCTGTTGTACTACAATACTTTTCAAGGTACTGAACTGGAAGACTAAAACTGTTTTATTTTTGTGTTTGTTTTTTATGTATTATTTGTGTGAAAAGTATTATAAATCTATTACAGTAGGTACTATATAGCCGATTGTGTTAGTTGGGTACCTAGGCTAACTTTGTTGGACTTATGAACAAATTGGACTTACGAACATGCTCTCGGAACAGAACTCGTTCGTATGTAGGGGACTTACTGTAAATAAGAGTAAAACTAGTAAAACTATGAGTTTTCATTAGGTTAGTAAAACGGAGGAAATGTTAAAGAACAGGCTGTGAAGGAAGGGAAAGAGAAAGCAAGGATGGTCTCTTCTCAGAGGACAGTAACAAAGAAAACTAATGATGGGCTAGAAAGTATAATAGTACTCTCATTCTGCCCAATAATGATTAAGAATGGGGAGATAACCACTACCCTAAGCACAGTGGGAAGTTCCAATTTAGCAAGAGAAAAGGAACATAAGGAAAGGAAAAGACCAAGAAAACATAAATAGTACAAAGTAAAATGAAAGGAATAAGGTGAAGTTATTACACTAAATAAAAATGTGGGGCTTCCCTGGTGGCGCAGTGGTTGAGAGTCTGCCTGCCGATGCAGGGGACACGGGTTCACGCCCTGGTCTGGGAAGATCCCACATGCCATGGAGCGGCTGGGCCCGTGAGCCATGGCCGCTGAGCCTGCACGTCCAGAGCCTGTTCTCCGCAACGTGAGAGGCCACAACAGTGAGAGGCTTGCGGACCGCAAAAAAAAAAAAAAAAAATTGAATTTCCCTACAGAAAAAGAAATTTGTATTTTGAGTTATTAAAAAATTAGCTATATTTTTAAAATAAGAAATAACTAAAATGACAGAGGTTGAAAATAAATGGATGGGCAAAAACATGCCAAGTAAACAAGGATAAATCATTATTATTAGTGTTACACAGTATGGAAATAAAATACCAAAAGGATTATACTAGGCCAAAGTTGGCAAACTTCTTATCTAGAGGACCAGATAGGAAATAAATAGGCATTGTGGCCACAGTCCTTGTTGCAACCACTCAGCTCTACTGTTGTAGACAATATGTAAATAAATGAACATGACTGTGTTCCAATAAAACTTTATTTCTAAAACAGGCAGCAGGCCAGATTTGGTTTGTTGACCCCTACACTCAGCAGAGTAGGATATTGTTTAGTGATAAAAGTATGATTCTTAAATAGGGGTTAAGTTATATGTCTTTATAGGTCAAACAACATAAAGTAAAAAATCTCTGGATATTCAAGATTGTGGTTAAAAAATTCTATTTTAGGAAATTCTGATCCAGTATACCAAATTATATAAGAATGTGGAGAATTTTATCATTATAATCTACTGCTTAAATAGAATCTAGTATCCAAAAAATAATATACATTATCTTTCAGTGTTATGGAACATATACAAAAATCAGTCCTGTACTTAGCCACAAAGAAAAATGCTAAATACAAAAAAGTAGATACTTTCAGGCCACATTTATCAATCATAATAAAATAAAATTTGAAGTTACATCACTTAGGATGCTTTCAGCTCAAGTTTACAAAATGTCCAACTAAAAGTAACTTCAGCAATAAAGGTTTATTTTTCTTAGATAACAAGGCATCTAAGAGACAGTTCCAAATTGGCCTCGTAGCTCAGTGTTAGGGTGCTGGTTCAGCTTCTTTGATGTCCTCTCTTTTCTGCTCTTGGTTCCAAGATGGCTGCAGCAGCTCCAGGCATCAAGTTCTCAGAGGAAAATGTTTAAAAGCAAGAGATGAAAGAGGAGGGAGTCTTCCTAATGTATTTGTCTCTTCTGAATGAGGAAGATCTTTCCCAGAAGGCCCTGTAGATTCCTAGAACATACTGGCCACACACTGGAACATCTGGGCCATCTTGAGCTGCAAAGCGGGCTGAAAATTAGCATGTGACATCTGCAGCTTCTAAGACAAGACACAGATGCTGCCAACAGGAATGGGAATTGGGTATGGCTGCTAGGTAGGCAACCAACCCCTTCTGTCTGTGATATTATAAAAGATAATCTACAACAACCTGGAAACTAAGAAACAGTCTCCTAAATTTAGTTTACTCTTGGATCAGAAAGAAATAAAATATGAGATTATTGTAGGATAACACTTTCTATTTCATCATTTTCTGTTCATTTATTCATCATCAGGGTGTTTGGTATTCTCTTTTCTGGCTTCTTAAATAGTACATTTAGTATATTTGAGTACTATCTTTCAGGTTTTCATGTTTTGCGTATACTTAAAGGCCATAAAAGTTCCTCTGAGTAACTTCAGCCACATCACACATTTCTTGACATGTAAAAACTCTCATTGTCATTCTGTTCATTACCACTGATGGTAACTGCGTGACTTAGTTTCTTGTTAACCCAAGAGTAATTAGGCTGTTTTTTTTTTTTCTTTTTAATTTCCAATAAAACTCACACTTGGCTATTGTTAAAATTATTACACTGTGGTGAGAAAATGTGATTCTGGTGTGTGTTAGAGACAAAACTTTTTCCAACCTTTTCATCTTTGACAATCATGGTCTAAAAAATTTGCATCCGTATAATTTTTCTTCAATATGAATTTTATTACTCAGGATAAAGGACAACTCTGAATAAAGGAATTCTCACTTGCATTACATTCTTCATGTCTTTCTCCAAGATAAAAAGAGTAAGTTGTGATTAGCCTAAGCTAATGGACTCTTCCCATTATTTCCATTCATATGGTTGCTTGCTAACATAAATTCTCTGATGATTAATAAGGGATAAGTGCTGATGGAAGGTTTTTCTACATTTATTAAATTCACTTGTGTTTCTCTATTATGCATTGTCTGATGTTGAATGGTAGTTGAGTCATGATTTAAAGTCCTCCCACATTCCTTATATTCATAGGGCTTTTCCTCAGTATGAATTACCTGATGTTGAATCAGTTGTGAGCAATGGCTGAAGGCTTTCCCACATTCCTTACATTCATATGGTTTCTCACCCGTATGAATTCTATAATGTACAGTAAGATGTGAGACCCGTTTGAAAGCCCTACCACATACCTTACATTGGTAGGGTTTCTCTCCTGTGTGAATTCTCTGATGTTGCTTAAGTTGTGAGTTCACCCTAAAGGCCTTCCCACATGCCTTACATTCATAGGGTTTTTCACCAGTATGAATTCTCTGATGTCGAATAAGAGTTGAGCCTTGATTAAAGGCCTTCCCACATTCTTTACATTCATAGAGTTTCTTGCCAGTGTGAATAGTGTGATGTTGAATCAACTGAGAACGATGACTAAAGGTCTTCCCACATTCCTTGCATGCATAGGGTTTTTCACCAGTATGAATTCTATAATGTACTTTAAGATGTGAGATCCGATTGAAGGCCTTGCCACATTCCTTACACTGATAGGGTTTCTCACCAGTATGAATTCGTTGATGTTCAATCAACTGTGAGCTTCGACTAAAGGCCTTTGCACAATCCTTACATTCATAAGGTTTCTCACCAGTATGAACTCGCTGATGTTGTATGAAATTTGAACCAGAATTGAAGGCCTTTCCACATTCCTTACATTCATACGGTTTCTTGCCAGAATGAATATTCTCGTGTTGAATTAGTCGTGAGCCATATTTAAAGGCCTTCCCACATTCCTTACATTTGTAGGGTTTCTCATTAGTATGAATCCCTTGATGATTAATAAGGAAGTCCTCTTGCCAGAAGTCTTTTCTACATTCATTATATCCGTAGGGTTTTTCTCCAATATGAATTTTCTGATAAAAAGTAAGAGATGCTTGCTGGTCAAAAGTGGACATTTCTTCATTATCGATTATCATTTGACTCAAATGTCCATCTGGATTTCCCTCTTGCCTGTCAAACTGACTTCTGCATTCCCAATCATCTTGGAAACTTGAGCACTCAAAACCATAACTTGTAAGGCTTTCCATTATCTGCCACCGGGGTGACTGTACTTCATAACTGTGCTGCTTTGGAGATAATACCTTAGTATCATACCTGGACTCCAATACTGAAAAAGAACAAAACAAGTATGTATTTGTTTTTTCCTTTTCCAGAAAAAGTAACTTCTATAGTAAAAACTGGAAAGTTCAGGATAATATCTGTAAGCTCTTGAATGTGACTAAGAAATTAGAAAATGGAGTAGAACAGAGAAAGAGGAAATACCATAAATAAAGATGAATGAGGTAATCAGAGAGATTATAAGAGTAGTTCTAAAATGTTAGTGTGGATCAGAATCACCACTGAACCATGGTTTTAAAAAATGAATGTTTCTATGAAACCCTAGAAAAGACACACATGAGTAACAGAAAGCAAATCATTTGTTGCCAGGGGCTGGGGGGTATGAGCAATTGTGTGGGAAAGAGCATAGGGAACTTTCCAGGGTGATAAATATGTTCTCTATCTTGTCTGTGGCAGTGGTCATGTAAGTGTATACATTTGTCAGTAGCCATTAAAATATTGTACTTAAGATGCATGCATTTAATTTAATATAAATTATACCTCAATAAAGTAGATTTTTAAAAATGATGGAGAGGGGTGACTGGATACTTCTCTGGCCAGAAGAACACGACGGTGCATCTGCTTGACAGGGGATGTGGTGGTATAGGAGGGCTATGTCACATGTCCACTGGAAGGTGTAATAACACAGCTGTGGCCTTCTGCTGTAATGCTTTCTGTCTCTGAAGTTTAGCTGAACACTGTAGCTAGAGCTAATGTCAGCTGGACCAGTCTCTCCTGGACTTTTCCACTGCCTAAAAGTGTCCTTGGAAAAAGGAGGGCCTTGTTCCTTGTTTAGAAGATTAGGCCCAAATTTAATAGGGGTGGCCTCTTCCAGAGCAATATTCTTTGCTGGTTATTCAAACTGCGAGGAAAGGCTGAATGGTGTATTTGATCTTGATTCTACCTGGTACATGATTTCCGTACAGTGGCCTGTTTTACTGCAGTCACAGAAATCAGTCCCATTTGGTTAATAAAGAATTGGTTTCAGCTTCATGCAAGGAACTATGGGGAAAAGTGAATGGGTGCTTTTGAATGTATTCGTAAGTTATAGACAGAAGGCCAAAGGGGACTTTATAGGGGCACGTCTGCTTCCTGTGGTAGCATATCAGAGACCACTATTGCTTTTTTTGTGAAATTATTAAGCAAAAACTACTGGAATAAAAGATTACTTTGACAATGCAAGATGATGAAAAGTCTGTGAAAGAAGTATCAGTTTTCTGGGAGTGATGCTGCTGTCACCTCAAAAATTTGCACCACGTGAAGCTGTAAGAACAAAAAGAGTGAAAAGAGCAAAAAGTAGAGGTATTTTTTCAGACACCATGTTTGGTTGTTGAAGAGGGAAACTCTCTTTACCGGTCTCTTTATTGTGCTCTAACAACTGTGCTAAGACAGATTCCAAACACATCCATTATAATGGCTACCTGTGAACTGGTGGTCCATCTACTCAATGGTTAGCAACATCTGGCTGCCATCCTATAAAGAAGGGACCAAAAGATTGCAGTGGACCAGGGAATATTAAAGCCAGCCTGGTGGACAGAAGAAAATTAGTTTGGGAATGTAACTATGCCCTAATGGAAATCTGGTTTTAGGAACTAAAGTGATAACACATCACTTGGTCTTTTTGGCAATGTGAAAAAAACTGCTGCCTCTAAGGACATGACATTAAAAGCACTCCTCTCTCCAAAATGCCATATTTTCTGTCACAGACATCAGACACAGTTGAGTTTTGCTGATTTATGGCGGTCAGAGTACAGTGTTTATTCCATGAGCACTTTGCACTCATCTGGATTAAGCCATCTCTAATCATATATTGTGCTATAACTATACAAAGATAGTACTAATTTTCTAATTTCTGGCTTCTGTTCTACTTCTTGTAAAGTTGCAAAATAGCAACAATAATAATGAGGTCCTCTGTATTATTTTTTATATTTTCCTGATAGGATCTGCTGCAGTTTTTTAGAAGCTGATTATTTAGCATTAGTAGTTACTGTTTTTAACAACAAATGAAATAATGTCTAAAAATCTTATGTATAGCCTTAGCATTAAAATGTTTTGGTTTCCTCATATGGAAACTCAAAGGATCCCATATAGCCAAAACAATCTTGAAAAGGAAGAACAAAGTTGGAGGCCTCTCTCACTTCCTGATTTCAAAGCATATTAAAGAGCTACAGTAATCAAAACAGTGTGGTACTGGCATAAAGGAAAACATAAAGACCAGTGGAACAGAATAGAGAGCACAGAAGTAAACCCATATACATATTGTCAAATGATCTTCAACAAGGATGCCAAGACCACACAATGAGGAAAGGACAGGCTCTTCAACAAATGGGGTTGAGGAAATTGGATATCCACATGCAAAAGAAAGAAGCAGGACCCTTACTTTATACCACATTTAAAAAAATAACTCAAAATGGATTAAAGACCTAAACCTAAGACTTAAAACTATAAACTAGAAGAAAACATAGGGGAAAAGCTTCATGACACTGTATCTGGCAATGGTTTCTTCGATATGGTAACAAAAGCACCAAAAGCAAAAATAGACAAATGGGACTATATCAAACTTAAAAACTTCTGTGCATCAAAGGAAAAAAATCAACACAGTGAAAAGGCAACCTACAGAATGGGAGAAAATATCTGCAAACCATATAACTGGTAAGAGGTTAATAGACAATATAAAGAACTCCTAAAACTCAACAAAAAACACAAATAACCTGGTTTTAAAATGGGCAAAGGACTTGAATAGACATTTCTCCAAAGAAGACATATAGGTGGCCAACAGGCGTATGAAAAGATGCTCAACATCACTAATCATTTGAGAAATGCAAATCAAAACTATAATGAGATACTGCCTCACAGCCATTAGGATGGCCACTATTAAAATAAAAAAAGTGTTGATAGGGTGTAGAGAAATTGGAGCCCTTGTGCACTGTTGGTGGGAGTGGAAAATGGTGCCGTCACTATGGAAAATAGTATAGTGGCTCTTTAAAAAGTTAAAAACAGAATTACCGTATGATCCAGAAATTCTACTTTTGGGTATATATCCAAAAGAATTGAAAGCAGAATCTGAAAGAGATAGCTGCACACCCATGTTCACTGCAACTTTATTCACAATAGCCAAGAGGTAGGAGCAACCCAAATGTCCACTGACAGATGAATGGATTAAAAAATTGTGGCATATACATACAGCCTTAAAATGGAAGGAAATCCTGTCACATGCTACATTATGGGTCACCCTTAAGGACATCACGCTAAGTGAAAGAAACCAGACACAAAATGCCACATATTGTATGATTTATGCGAAATATCCACAATAAGCAAATCCATAGAGACAGAAAGCAGATTAGTGGTTGCCAAGCCCTGGTGGGGAGGGGGAATGCGGAATGACTGCTTAATGGGTATGGGTTTTCTTCTGGGGTATGTCTAGGAAAAACACACTTCTCAACACCATTCTACTCTCCATACTTCACTTCTGACACTTCTGGTCACCAAATGTGTGTGGGTTTTTCGCTTACACCAAGCAGCCCTCCATCTCTCTGGTAGATACTGATTGGGCAACCTACAAATTCAATTCTGACACTATCTTGCTGCAGATCTCACAGATTAAGGGCTCAGTCTCACAAGACTGCCCCTACCAGTGCCCCACCCCCCATAAATGGAAGTTCCCACAACCCCCTCCATGGGTTTTAATCATTTGCTAGAATGGCTTGCAGAATTTAGGAAAACAGTTTACTTACTGTATTACCAGTTTATTACAAAGGATGTAACTTACGACTAGCCAGACAGAAGAGATGCATCGGGCAAGATGTGGGGAAAGGCTGTGGAGCTTCCATACCACCTCTGGGCACACCACCCTCCCAGCACCTCCACGTGTTCGGCAAACTGGAAGCTCTCTGAACCCCATACTTCAGGGACTTTTATGGAAACCTCACTATGTAGGCATGATTGATCAAATCATTGGCCATTAGTGATTAACTCAACCTCCAGCACCCCCTTTCCTGGGGTTGGGCGTGGAGCTGAGAGTTCCAACCCTTTAATCACATACTTGGTTCCCCTCTCAACCAGCCCCCATCCTGAAGCTATCCAGGAGACCCCAGCCACCAGTCATCTAATTAGCATATAAGAAGACACTTATGACTCTGGAGATTCCAAGGGTTTTAAGACTTGTGTGCCAAAAAACAGGGATGAAGAACAAATATATATTTCTTATTATAAATCACAATATCACAGGGTGATAAAAATATTCTGAAACTAGATAATGGTGAATGTACTAAATGCCAATGAACTATACACTTTAATAAGGTGAATTTTGTTATGTATATTTTACCATAAGTTAAAAAAATTTTTTAAACATTTTCCATAAAAACTATAAATGACCACAACTGGCTCAAGAAATGCAACATTTGAATGTTAGATTCAGTATTCAGTATCAGGAGTTCAGTATTAGGAAACCTATTCATATAATGCAGATTTTATAGATGGAAAGAAAAAAACAATAAAATATGAAAAGGTGGATCTCCTTTAACCTAAGAAAATACCCCTATCTCATTCCTATGGCTGATATTATGCTTAATGAAAGACACTAAAAATATTCCTATTAAGGCCAAGAACAAGATTAGTACGTAAAACCCCTCTTAACAGTGTTCTGCGGGTACTACATAATCAGCATCCTAATCAGGCAAGAGAAAACAACCTGCAAGGTATAAAAATGTAAAAACATTATCACCATTTGCAGATGATATAACTGAATACTTGGAAAGCTCAGGAGAGTTACATAAAAAACTGTCATAAACAATGAGAAAATTCAGTAAGTTGGGTTAGCTACAAAATTCATCTGAAGATGTGAATGGCTTCTGTCATATATAAAAAAACAACCAGTTGGAGTATAAAATGAATGCCATATTAGTCTATATTATAGATTATGCCAGTAACAGCAATAAATATAAACTACCTAGGAATAAATGTAATAAGACACATATAAGATCTATATGAAGAAAATGTTAAAACTTTAATCAGGGATGGACATAAATGAAAGGAAAATCCTGTCGTGTTCTTCAATAGAAGATTCCGCATAATAAAATCAGTTTTCTCCTAAATTAATCTATAAATTTACAGTGATTGCAGTAAGAAAAATTGCATGATTTTATTTTTTTTGAAAGCAAATATTCTGATTCTAGGGTTTGGATAGAAAAGTAAATGAGACTAGCCAGGAAAACTCTGAAAGATAAGAATGAAGAGGTACTAATTGTACCAGATATTTAAAACATTTAAACTCTTAATAAATTAAAACCATAATGGTATAGACACATGGTTAGAGAGGGGCTAGAACAGAAAGTTCAAAAATAGATCCAAATACAGAGGTGATAAAGCAGACAACAAAGGTGGCTTTATACATTAGTGGTGAAGAGATAAATGCTGTTTCAATAAGTGGATAATAATCTGGAAAATAACATGAAATCACATCTTACACTGGGAAAAATTCCATATGGGTCATAAATTTCATCATAAATAACCTAGAAAAATATCACAGGAGACTCATAACCTCAGAGGGTGAAGTTCTCTTTAAATATGACACATACCCACATATCTAAGGAGTAAACAAATTGAGCACCTCAAACAAACACATGCTGTCAAAACTCAAACGACAAAAGCAAAAAAATCTGTTCTGTGACATTTCAGGTGTGGTAGGCAGAATAATGGCCTCCCAGAGATGCCCATGTCCTAATTCTCGGAACCACGAATATGTTAGGTTACACGGCAGCACACAGCTTCTCTCCCCATGTTCACTCCACCCCTGATCTCACTCACTCCAAGGGGTTAACTACCACTTCAACGTGGATGAATCTACCACATCAGTAACGCTTAGTTCTTAGCTTCCCATTTGAAATTCTCTTGAATGCTGCAGAAACTGTTTATGGACATGATTTTGGTCTCGTGTCACACTGTAACTTTGGGTCTAATCAGGGAAGATTTTGTCCCCCCAGGGGACACTTGGCAATGTCTGGAGACATTTTTGGCTTCACAAGTAAAGGGAGGCCAGGGAAGCTGCTAAACATCCTGCAATGCATAGAATGACACCCCCTCCACCCTGGCCCCAACAAAGAATTATCCCACTCAAAATGTCAATACCACTGAGGTTCAGAAATCCCCCATCCAGAACAGGAGCACCCCAGGCAGAAGGGAAAGCAAGGGAAGAAGCCTCGAAACAGGAATACGCTTGATGTTTCAAAGCCAGGATGCATATACTTGTATTGTCTGCTTTCGTGCTCCCATGGCAGAGCTGAGTACTTGCGACAGAGACCACAGAGCGGGCAAAGCCTGAAACACTTAACTGTCTGGACCTTTAAACAAGACATTTGCCAACCTCTGTTAATGTAACAGCAAAGAGGCTTGTGTGGCTATAACCGAGTCAGCAACATGGAGGGTGGTAGGAAATCAAATCAGAGTGGAGGCTGCAGGGCAGATTTTCTAGAGCAACTTAGTCCAACACAAGTTTCTGTGATACTGAAAATGTTCTATTCCAGTACGGCAGCTACTAGCTACACATGGCCACTCAGCATTGGCACTGTGGCTAGGGCGACTGTGAAATGGAATTCTATGTTTCATTTTAGTTAAAATTTAAACAGCATGTGTGGCTGATGGCTACAGTACAGACACAGAGCCTTCTAGGCCATGGTATGGGTTTTAGGTTTCCTCTTGAGTGATGGGAAGTTGTGGGCAGGTTTGTTTTTTTGTTTTTTGTGTGTATTTTTTTGTGGTACGCGGGCTTATCACTGTTGTGGTCTCTCCTGTTGCGGAGCACAGGCTCCGGACGTGCAGGCTCAGCAGCCACGGCTCACGGGCCCAGCCGCTCCACGGCATGTGGGATCTTCCCAGACCAGGGCACGAACCTGTGTCCCCTGCATCAGCAGGTGGACTCTCAACCACTGTGCCACCAGGGGAAGCCCTGTGGGCAGGTTTTGAGCAGAAATGTGATACACCCTCACTGAAGTTTTGAGACGGTCCGGCTGCTGTGTGGAGAATGCACTGTAGTGGACAACAGTGCGGGCAGAGGCACGGGGAGGAGGCTACTGCAGTAGTCCAAGTGGTGCTGGGGACATGGGTGGTAGCAGTGTTGTTTGTTGGTAAGAAGTGGTTTAATTCTGGATATATTTCAAGGCAGAGTGAACAGGATTTCCTGACAGACTGAATACATGTGTGAGACAGAAAAGTCAAGGGTGCTTCAGCAGTTTTTGACTTGAGCAATTAGAATAGAGTCCAGTCCCCTGTTACTGAAGTGCAGAAGAAAGGGGGAAGAGTATATTTGTTAGGAAGGATCAAGGACTCCCTTTTGGACTTAAGCTCAAAGTGGTGAACATCCAAGTGGAGTTGATAAAAAGGCTGTAGGATAGAGGTATCTGAAGTTTTAAGGGAGAAGCTGAACGTGAAGGTAATCATTTGTGTTGTCCAAAAGAACTTTCTCCAGTGATGGAAATATTCTGTATCTGCATTGTCCAATACTGTAGCCACAAGCCACAAAATTGCTAGGGAACATTTGAAATGTGGCAAGTGCAACTGACGTACTGAATTTTAAAGTGTATTTAATTGTAGGGAATTCCCTGGCGGTCCAGTACTTAGGACTCCATGCTTTCACTGCCAGGGGCCCAGGTTTGATCCCTGGTCCAGGAACTAAGATCCCACAAGCCACGCGTCATGCCCCGCACCCCAAAAGTATTTAATTATAATGAATTTAAATTTCGATGGCCACATGTGGCCAGTGGCTTCACATTAGACAGCACAGGTGTGAGTGGTACGTATAGCATGGTCATGGAGAAGGTCCTGGGGAATGGAAATAAACAGAAGAGGCCCAAGTCTGAGCCCTGGGGTGCTCCAGCTTTTACAGAAAATGAGAAGATCCAACAAAGGAGGTTGAGGATGGTTAATGAGGTAGGTGAGAACAAGAGGTAGTGATGACCCAGATATACATAAATGTTTCAGGAAGGAAGGAACAACCACTTTTGTCAAATGCTGATGATAAGCTAAGGAAGATGATGACTGAGACCAGACCTCTGAGTTTGGCAACTTGGAAGGAAATTTTTCTAACTCAAAAGGACTGCCTCCTCACCAGCCAGCTAGACAGTTATCTGCAGTGGGTTCTCTCTCCCCACACATGCCTCACTCACCTGGGCAGTGGCCTCCTGTCGCTACTTTCTCCACCATCCAGGGCTCTCTGCCTTGTTCCAGGAAGGAGATCACATCAGGTTTGGAAATGGCAAGACCTGGATGTGAGAAGAAAACATGCCATGCAGTTACGGTGTGGGGCCCCAGAATTCAGACCTAGGGCCTGGTTATCGAGCAGGAGAGGCAGTTGCAGGATGGGCCAGGGGAATATGTGAGCCACCTGAAAGCTGAGGAAGATGTAGCTTCAGGCCATAGAGCTACCCTTTAACCAATCAAAAGACACCCCAAAATTGGTAAGAAGGAAGAGATGTGCCCAGGGGTAACCTCCAAACTGACCACATTGCCTTACCCAGTGAGACCAGGTTGCTATAGATCTCCAACATCACATCTCTGTACAAATCCCTCTGAGCAGGCGCCAGCTGTTCCCATTCTTCTTGGGAGAAGACTACGGCCACATCCCTGAACAAGTCTGAACCCTGGAACAACAGGCAGGTATGTTATGTGTGTATTTCAAGGAAATGTTTTTCACTGGGGTGAGAGGAGATGGAGGAGGTCTCTGCAAGAACGGGGTGTTCTGGTGAAAAAGAAGGCTGGGGCTGGAGGCCTTAGATGTGAACAAGTGACAGGAAAAGATGAGCACAGGTAAAAGAGATGTTCAAATATTCTTGAACTTCCCTTTTTACTACAAACCAAAGCTCTTGTACTCAGTTCTGGGATGAAAATTAAAATCCAGCCAAATGGAGTTTCTCTGTTGTGACAATATAATCAAGAACACTGCCTGCTCTGTCCCTGGTATATGATAAATTCTCAATGTGAAACCTATCATTTGTACTTTTATGGAGTGACAACAACAAAACCCAACAATTTTTGGTAGACTTTCCCCAAAATGTTTTATTAAAAAATATTTTCTATCTTAGCAAACAGAACTTTCATTTAAGTCAGGAATTGCTTCAAGATGCAGGCTCATGATTGTGTGAAAGCGTATCACAAACATTTTTCCTTATGAGGAAAATCTTCAACGAAGATTACTTTATTAGCTGTACAATTTTCTGTCAAGTGAAATAACTGACTCAACCATTCTCTTCCTTTGGATGCAGAGGTCTCCAAGGTCAGATCTCTTAAGGCTGTTCCAAAACTATGACTACCCAGATTCTGAACATCTGTCCATCTATCTATCTTTCAGTCCTCAGCTCTGCACTTTGCTTGCTTTTAAACTCAAGAAGCTGATGGAGAATAACCAAGATTCCAATGCTCTGTTCAACTCCAAACTGGACCTTAATTCTGGCATCTTAATCTCTCCTAGATTCCCAGCTAAACTTCAGTTACACACCCAGTTGTCAATACAGGAGATGTCACCCCCCACACTGAAATTGAGACCAACCAATACCAGCTTCCCTGCTTTTTTGTGTGTGATCCCTCATAAGTAACCATCACCATTTCATCAAACCTCAGTTCCTATAAGGGATGCTTTCATTTTGTGTAAGGAAATGGATTTCTTCTCCCTCTGGCCTCCCAGCAAAATACAAAGCAAACAGAAGATGTGGAATGCTATATAGAATGAATCCGTGCGGGCACTGATCAGAGTGGATGGGGCTATGGGAGAGGGTACTAGCTGCCTGGGCTTTTTTTTTTTTTTTTTTTAATTTTTGGCTGTGTTGGGTCTTTGTTGCTGCGTGCGGGCTTTCTCTAGTTGTGGCAAGTTGGGGCTATTCTTCATTGTGGTGCGAGGGCTTCTCATTGCAGTGGCTTCTCTGGTGGAGGAGCACAGGCTCTAGGTGCGTGGGCTTCAGTAGTTGTGGCACATGGGCTCAGTAGTTGTGGCTAGCGGGCTCTAGAGTGCAGGCTCAGTAGTTGTGGCACACAGGCTTAGCTGCTCCGCAGCATGTGGGATCTTTCTGGAGACCAGGGCTCGAACCCGTTCCCCTGCATTGGCAGGCAGATTCTTAACCACTGTGCCACCAGGGAAGCCCTGCCTGGTCTTTTTATTCCCTAAAATGGGAACCTCTGAGAACCAGATTCTTGGATGCAACCCAGGTGGGAAGCTTCAGGATAAGGAAAGCAAATACTTATATGATTTTAAAACTCACAAGGGACATGACTGTCAAAATTTCATGGGTTGATGGGTCCTCCTCCTGGTTTCTCTCTTAGGGAAGGGCAGAGTCCTGAGATGGCAGAGCTGAGGGAGGAAAGAGCAAACATGAGAGGCTAGGCTTGCTTCACAGCTCCCAGAATGCCACGGTGACAAATGCCCACCTCCTTTACTCCCCATCCCCCCAAATTAGAGGGAGCTGGGACAAACTGTGGCCTTTACCCAGCTCCACCCTGTTACTGATGCAAATCTGAGGTGGGGATGCTCAGACCTGGTCCAGTGACTAAGGATGGTGTCCCAAGGACAAGGAAGGCCATCCTTAGGCCAGGGAGCAAAGCCTGCCTGATCTGCATCAGCCCAGCCCACAGTGAAACATTCCCAGAACCAAAGCGTTTAACTGTCTCATTCCCACAATGTAACACCTTTGGAAGTCTCCCTGGCTCTTACCCTAACTTCCTAACTCACAAAGAACCTTACAGCCATACCTAAGGCCTGGCAGACACCATTTTGTGGACCCTGCTTGAGTCAACAAATGTTTGCAGTGGGCAAATTAGATGGAGCAGGTCCCGTACTCCATTATTATCACATAAACGTGCCCCTGCACAGAGATATAACAGTGAGCAAAACTGTGTGCACAATATTTGCTGAAAAAACAGAACCAAAGATTAGTACCTAACAGTTCACAAGTAGGCAAGCAGTTGCATCATTTTTGGCACAGCCGTATTATGGATGCCAAGCAACTATCAAAAATGATGTAGAACAACATCAACTGACAAATATATTCACAGCTGGACCCTTTGTACAACAAGAGAACATTCAGCAAAAGAAGTCAAACCCACCCACTTACTGACACACAGGTTAACCACCCCCCCACAAAAAAAACACCCACAACTGGAATGGAAAACAACCAAGTGTTAACAATGATGCCATTTAACCACTTCCTGAGTTCATCAGTAAAACCGCAGTATTTTATAAAAGAGCTTAGGACAGTGCCTGGCATGTTACAAATATTTAATTCTAAGTAATGTAATGTGTAAATGAAATAATGATAAGTGTTCCTTAATATCATGTAGGAGGACTTTTTCCTTAAGACCACTTTTTTTTTAAAGCATTATTTGTATTATCTATAAATAGTCTATTACAGCGGTGGCTAGTGATTTACTCAACCACTTCCCCACGGTTGGACAAATTTTCAACAAGATCCTCTAAATTGTCTCCAAGTTGCTCCTTCTAAACTAGTGGTTCCAAATCTTCTGGGGTCTTGCAATTCGTTGACAGTCTCATGAAACAAGACTTCGCCCCAGATCTTTTAAAAAGCACGCGTAAGAATAAACGCAAAACATCCGTAAGTATTTTCTGGAGGTGGGGACTCCCCCAACAGACACACCCACCTAAGGGGTCTATGGACCCGGGCTATGAGCCCTGATGCCGACAGGGGGCGCAAGCAGGGCGCGCGCCGCGGGGGACGATGGGAAGTGTAGTCCAGAGCCGGGAAAGCCGCAGACCAACGATGAAGCGAGACGTTCGGGTTCTTCCCAGGCCCGCGACCCGCCCGGCCGCGGCGCTCAGTCCTGCGTGGACTCCGGAGCGCTTGGCAAGCTCCGAAGCCCCTCACCTGCCGCCTCCTCGGGTCCAGTTGCCCCCGTGGTCGCGCCCCGCGCAGCCCCAGGTGCGCTTCCCCCTCCGTACCGGCGGACTCGGGAGCCGGAAGACAGCGCAGACGCACAAAGCCCCTTGGCTGATGTGTCGCGATTGGGCCAGCGCCGCAGTCTCTTCTGGGAAACGTAGTCTCCAGGCCTAAAGGCGGAACCAAACCGCAAGGCCGCGTCTCGCGATGCTTCGGGTGGGCTGGGTGCTTGTGTGCGTGGGAGGCTGTCGGGGTTACGGCAGAGCGTGTTGGGTTCCCTGAGTCGCAGGGTGAGGGTAGGTCTGTTGGGCCCGTTGTCTGCGTGTGACTGTCTCGCTGATTGCAGGTGAGTGTCTCGCTGATTGCAGGTGAGTGTGTGTGACTGTGACTGGGCGCGCCGTGTTCGGTTCTCACCCGGTCGTTCAGTGTGTGACTGGGACCGTTAAACGCCAGGTACACGTTTGCGTGTGGCTGTGTAAAAGTGGTATATGACAGAATTTTTCTCGTCTATTGTTAAATCATCTTTGTCGTGGAACAGCCATTTTATTGAAAGATTTGGAGAGAGGAAAAAGCCCGAGAGTTGATTTGGTAACTAATTTTAAAACATTATGTCGAAATACTTGTAGATTATGAAGGAGAATGCAGAATCAGCAAAAATGTTTTAAAGGAGCTGTCAAGGAGTTTCCTGTTATGAGATGACATTTTCCGGCTAAGGCCTCTAGTGCTACAACTTTGGTTTGTGAAAGCATGAGAAGCTCTGAACTTCACCCATCCCGGGACAGCGTGTTCCAGTATGGTCGGAAGTCCAATGTCCTGGTTGCCGGTCAGACCCTGTTATACCTGGTCTGTGAATGAGGAAAGCATCCCTATCCAAGGGGGTACATTTGTCCTTGACCCAGGCCCACAGTCCAGAGACCTTTTCTCTTGATTTCTCTTCGAACATGTACTCTTGTGTCTCACTTCTTGACACATTTTTTTGAGGTTTGTGCACATCCATGTTGCTGCATATCTGGAGGATGTCTTTTTCTCTAAATTAATTTAGAAATGTAATTTAAACCCAGTAAGAATACCAGTACTGTTTCTTCATTGGAAATAGACAAGTTGATGCTAAAGTTCAAATGAAAAACTAAACATACAAAAATAGCTAAGAATACTCTGAGAAAAGAAAGCTATGGTGTATGCTAACCTGATCAGATATTAAAGCATTCTAAAAACTTCTATAATTATACCTGCTGTGTGGTATTGGCTCATGAATTGTCAGGTGGAAGAGACTAGAAAGTCCAGAAATATCAGATACAGAGGGAAATCTACTCTGTAGTAAAGGTGGCAAATCATTGGGATAAAAATGAACTTTTTAATAAATAACCTTGTGGAATAATTGGACAGTCAGTTGGAAAAAAGTAGAATTGTATTTTATACAACTATTATAATAATTATATTTGTAAAATATAGTATTGTATTATTGTATAATTATTATACAATTACTCTACAATTTTATACATACCTCACATCATGCAAAAGAATAAACTCCAAATTGATCAGAGTTCTAAACTAAACCATGCAAATAGCAGACATGTACAGAGGTGAATTCTACTATAACCTGGATGTGTGGAAAGACTTTCTAATTTCGACTTAAAAATCCAGACTTAAAAGACTGCTGCACTTAAAACATAAAATTAAAGCACTTATGTAAGGCAAAACGAACAAAGGCAAAAGACAGATGGCAAAATCTTTACAACTTTATAAATCTCAGATAAGGAGCTAATATTCCTAATATATAAAGACAAAAAGCCAGAAAATGCAAGCAATCTCTGAACTCAACTTAGTAGATTGCTTTTCCTAATAGCTTTAGTGTAGTGGTTTCGAAACTGTTTTGTGTGCATCATAGGATTGAGCAAATGAATAAATATATAGATTTTTTGGGAGCCAGTGTTTTACTGTGGGAAAAGAGAGACATAAATAAAGGATAATGGAAGGTAAGGAAGAACGCTGTGATGTTGGGTTGGTGTGAACTCATGATTAAAAGTGTGTCTGTATACCTCACCCAGATCAGTGTTAACACCCATAGTGAGGGCATGCTGATATCATTTACTTTTGCTAAGATGTGGTGGAAATGACAGTTTACCTCTATGGTCTTCCTCCCCAAAACGCATAACCCCACTTTGATGAGAGAACATCAGACAAATGCCAGTTCAGGGACATTAGACAAAATATCTGACTCAAACTCCTCAAAACTGTGAAGGTCATTGAAAATGAGGAAAGTCTTAGAAACCATCACAACTAAAAGAAGCCTAAGAGGACACAACTACACTAAAAATAATGTATCCTGAATGAGATCCTGGAACAGAAAAAGGACATTAGATAAAAACTAAGAAAAAATAAAGTGTGGACTTTGGTTAATAATAATGTATCGATGTTGGCTCATTGTTAAACAAAAAACAGACTAATGATAGGGGAAACTGGGTGCAGAGTATGTGGGAATCTTCTGTACTATCTCTGAAGTTTTTCTGTAAATCAAAAACTTCTAAAATAAAGTTTATTTAAATTAATTAGTCTTACTATTACTTAAAAAAAAGCATTTATGTACTTATGTATTTTCTATGTTTCTATTTGGTGAATGGGCCTGGAAGCAATGATGCCTCAGTAGCAATAAGCAGATCTTGGTCTTTAAATACAATTCTCTAATAAAAGGAACCAAAGCTTCTTGGGGTAATGTCTGATTCCAGGACGATGGCAGGGAAAGTACAAGATGAGTATGGAATATCTTCTTGTGCCAAAAAGTAGGGAGATGCTCAAAAAATATCACAGAGGATTCCCTGCTCACAACTGTGATGGTGTGATAGTACTAAACTAGGTAACATGTAGGAAACAAGTTTTTTCAGATATTGGACAACTGGTAGTGCAAGACTTTGATCCCCAAGAGAGGGAAGAATAAATGAGTCCCTACAGCTGCAATGGCTTTCTCCCTGGAGACATATTCCAGACAATGCAGGAAGGAGGAACGCAAGCACGGCGCAACAGATTTACTAAAGTGAGACAACAGAACTTGGGGAAGCTGAAGTAACTGGAATTTGCCGAGCAGAGCGTGGAAGAGCAAGGAAGAGGAAGGAGGGAGATACTCTGACAAAGAGCTCCAGAAATATGCATGAGTCTCCCTGAGTTTTGGCTGAAAGCTAAGCTGCACATAGATCTATTTAAAGTGAAATTCTAGAACATGCAAAACTGTAGGGACAGAAAGTAGATCACTGGTTGCTTTGGTCCAGGGGTCCAGGGAAAGTCAGAAAAGGAATAGAAGGGGAATTTGGGGGATGATGGAAACCTCCCATATCTTTATTGAGGTGATGATTGCATGGATGTATATGTTTGTCAAAGCTCTTTGATGTATATTCTTCAGGATTCAGCTTGAAGGGGGCTTCTGTGGGCAAAACCAGGACAATTGAAGCATCAATATAATTAGAGTAGCAGTATTACTCAAGATATTTCATATGTCCATACTAAAATAAATGATGAATTAATGAGATGAGAAAGAACTTACAGAATTCCAACTAGTAAATGTAGAAGGAATGATAGAGTTAGAAAATATCTTTCAACCATCATGGTAGTAATTGATTCAGGCAGAAATCTCATTGATTATAAATCTGTTGCTAAAGATTGATGATGAACAGGATATTTTTGTAGTCTCAAATTATCTCCCCACAGATAACTTGCTACAAAAACAAAAATACTTTAGCGTGATCACAGTTAATCAAATGATTTGAATTTGCAACTGTCTTCTGGACTGTAGGTTCTCAAGGTGTGAAATTCAAACTTGCTGTGCTCAGTCACTTCTTGATTTAATATAGTAACCAGATCTTGTCTCTAAGATGTTCATGTTTTGTTTATCATGAACTTTTTTTTTAATTGAGACCACCAATGGGTCTTTTCCCCCCCGCCCCCACATTTTATTTATTTATTTATTTTTGGCTGAGTTGGGTCTTCGTTGCTGCGCGCAGGCTTTCTCTAGTTTCAGAGAGAGGGGCTACTCTTCGTCACGGTGCGCGGGCTTCTCTTGTCGCGGAGCATGGGCTCTAGGCGTGCGGGCTTCAGTAGTTGCAGCATGTGGGCTCAGTTGTTGTGGCTTGTGGGCTCTAGAGTGCAGGCTCAGTAGTTGTGGCGCACGGGCCTAGTTGCTCCGCCGCATGTGGGATCCTCCCGGACCAGGGCTTGAACCCATGTCCCCTGCATTGGCAGGCGGATTCTTAACCACTGCGCCACCAGGGAAGTCCCTATCATGAACTTTTATTTATTTATTTATTTATTTTTGCGGTACGCGGGCCTCTCACTATTGCGGCCTCTCCCGTTGTGGAGCACAGGCTCCGGACGCTCAGGCTCAGCGGCCATGGCTCACGGGCCCAGCCGCTCCGCGGCATGTGGGACCCTCCCGGACCGGGGCACAAACCCGTGTCCCCTGCATCGGCAGGCAGACTCTCAACCACTGCGCCACCAGGGAAGCCCGAACTTTTTACATTGATCTTTATTTTAAAAAATATTTCATTGATCTATCACGTTTTGTGATTTCTGGGTTTTTTATTTTTTGGTGCCCCATTAAACGTTGTGCTTGAAGGAGTGCTTCACTCACCTCACTCTAGTTGTGGCCTTGGCTTAAGCATGTTTGGGAGAGGTTGAGGAAAGGAAGGATGGAAGAACAGATGCGCTGCGGCATCTAAACTCTACCCTATTCTCAGGTTCCTGTCCCTTCTGTTCTTCGAGAAAAGTTGTTTTCTTCTCACCTCTTTGAAAAACTCCTTGGCCTTTGAAAAGCTGTCTGATTCCAACAATCCCAAACTAATCATTCTAAAAGCTGCGCTTTTTGCTTCACATACACTGACAGTGTAAAACAGATACTATTTTCCTCATTTTGACTATGAAGTAAATGGAGATGGACAAAGGTTAAATGACTTGCTAAAGGACACAGAGCTGGTGGAGTGGAGGAGCTGGTATTTCCACCAAACCAGGCCTTAGTACCTGTGGGTGGAGGAGATGCTGCCTCTGCCTTCTGAGTGATGAGTGAGCCAGTGTGGTGGAACCTTGGAGAAAGCATCTTCAGAGACAGAAGACATTTGCTTCATGATGTCACAGAAGCCATGAGGCCTCTCGGAAACAGAACCAAAGAGACGGGAGCCCTGGACTCTGGGCTGGGACCTGAGGGAGACAGAGTGTGAAGGTGCCCAGAAGAGAAAGTCACTGGGCCATTCAGGCTTGTGCTGGTTATTCCAAGAAATAGCCACAAAGGATAGGTTTCTGGTCAGGGCTGTAGGGTAGGTCAGCTGGGATTCCTGAGGCTGTGAGTGTCAGGCAGCTGGATGACCCAACTGGGAACAAATTTGAATGGAACCACAAAGCCATAAGGCTGAAGGTGAGGAGCCTCAGGCACCCAAGCGGGGACAGGTTGTTTGTGGCCGGCCAGTATAACAGACCAGAGTCTTAACCTCTGTGGAGGTAAGATTGGGCGTTTGGTTTGGAATGTGATAGTTTGAAATGTCTGTTAGGTATATAAGTAGAAATATTAACCATGACTTCAGGGGAGATATCTGGACTGAAATCTTAAATTGAGAAATATTTTTATCGGGTAGCTGTTTTGTATTCTTTTACATACTGAAGCATATCAGTTTTTCCCTTTCTACCTGTTATTTTGCTCAAAAGTTGTTTCCTTACTCCTAAATTATAAACGTCTATCTTTATTTTTCTGTAGAACTTTATGGGAATATTTACAATGCATTTATTTCCATCTGTTTGGAATTTGTTATGCTGTAAAGTGTGATGAATCAAATACTATCTGTAAAATCTGTACTTTGAAGATTTATTAAAGTTTTCTTCATGACTAATTATCAATGATGTAAATATTACATGGTTATTTTAAAAGGATGACTATAGTTCTTCATCTCTTTTTCTTAATTTTAATACTCCTGTTATATTTTGGGTCATTTGGATTTGTTTTTTATTCTCTGATGTGGTCTTTCATAGTTTTAATTTATTTGATTTCTGCATTAGTTACCTATTGTTGTATAGCAAATTACCCCAGAACTTAATGGCTTAAACAACAGTCAACATTTATGATCTCCCACAGTGTCTGTGAGTCAGTAATTTGGGAGCAGCTTAGCTGGCTGTAGTCAAGATGTCATTTAGGGCTTCAGACAACTAAAGGCTGAACTGGGACCAGAATATCTGCTTCCAGGTGTCTCACTCATGTGGCTGGTAAGTTGGTGCTGGCTTTGGGCAAAAGGCCCTAGTTCCGGGAATTGCCTGGCAGTCCAGTGGTTAGGACTGCACACTTTCACTGCCAAGGATTCAGGTTCAATCCCTTGTCAAAAAGAGGCCCCAGTTCTACTCCATGTGGGTCTCTCCATAGCACTAAGTGTCTTTATGACATGGTGGCTAGATCACCCCTAGAATGAGTGATTCAGGAGCTGCAATGACTTTTATGACCAAGTGTTGATGAAAAAATTAACGGTTGATCTAAGAAAGAAATGGAAAATTTTATTCAAGCCAACCTGAGGATTATA
>NW_020174472.1:172774-261238 GCF_003031525.2 Neophocaena asiaeorientalis asiaeorientalis | reverse complement strand
TAATTGGGGAGACAATCTTTCAGAAAGCTCTGAGGACTGTTCCACCCGTTAGAGGTCAAAGCACAGTTATGTAATTTTTTTGAGACAAAAGGTCGTATGTATTATACGTGTCATTATATCAGATGACATTGACTGCTTACACAATCCAGATCTACACGTACCAAGCAAGTCATCAGTCATGGGTCATCATGCCCCTTATAAGATTGAGAAGGAAGGCTCTCTCCTAAGGAGTTTTGACCCTTTATGAGCTAAGAAGGAAGGTTATCTCCTAGGGAGGTCTGGTTAATGCAGGTGCACAGTTCACAATAAAGGGGAGGGAGGAAGCCCGAAAGGGCAAAGAAGTCATACACCACCATACTTTGTTGGTCACGTAGACCAGTTCTAACTGAGTCAGTATGGGCAGAGACTACACAAGGGTATGAGTACCAGGAGGCAAGTATCATTGAGGGCCATTTGGGAGGCTGACTACCACAGTTTCTTTCAAGTGTTCACCTAAAAATGTACAACATGAGAGTTGTGAGTTTAAATTTTATTCAGTCTTAACTGGATAGCCCGAGAGACATTCAGTAGCTCTGAGTGAACTCAGAGCTCCCAAGAGGTGTAGAGGAGGAGCCCCGGTATATGTATGATTTTGAGGGGCTAGGATATACATGCAATCAAGCATACATCCTGGTAAAAGATTACTGCTGATCACAAAGAACAGATATCTCACATAAATGATTTCAGTGCTTTTCTGTGTATGGGAAGATGCAAGAGTCTGGGGTCATTGAAATGCTTCCTGAGATACACATCTTAACTGTCGTAAGGGCCTGTTTTGCCAAAGCACTGAGTGTCTCATACTGGTTTTTCATCCTCATTTCTCCTCGGGGTGCACTGTTGGTGGGTGACTGCAATGGGTTGAGACTTAACCCTTGTATAACTGGATGATGAGTGATACTCTTTGTTCCTTTTTCGTTCACACAAGAGTACACGAATGTCTTGATGCCTCTCCATTCTATCAGATCCACAGCTGCCTTGTCAACCACTTCCCAAGAGATTACCCTGTACACTCTCTTGTGCCAAAATACATACATAGTAACTCTAGCTCTCCTCTTCTATAAACCCTCAGCTACATTCGTGGTTTTGCTATATCCTTTCTCTCCATGATGGGACCTGCCATTATCACGTGAATGAAATCAGCTGTGGGGAGGCCATATCTTCCAGGGAATGTTTCTGGAACAAGGAATGGAAGAAACAACAGAGTGGATTCTAACCCTATCTTAGCTACTCCCTCCCTGTATGACCATGACCATGGACACCTCCCATAACTTTTCTGACATACAGTCTCTATAAAGAAGGAAAGGAAACTCTGTGGGTTTTTGGTTTGTATACTTTTGTTGTGTTTTTCTTTTTCATTAATAGCAGTTATTCAGAATTAACCCTGTGTTTTGCTGTTATTACTGACACACTATATATGGTTCTCAGATTGCATCTCTCTCGCTGGTAGAAAATTCAAACATAGTTTCAGTATTTCAGTATTTTAATATTTTAAATATATATTTATTTGTAAAGAAAGTTTTATAGGTAATACAAATTTGTGTCCTCTAATTAGTTGAGAAGGTCTTTAATTTCCCTCAAATTGTCAAGTATTTTACCTAGATCTCTTTTCACCTTTGGCTATTGTCTTCATAGCTTCTGTTGTTATCTTCACATATGTCTATTCAGTCTATGATTATATGACCTTATTTCAGAGGACTGTATTTGTGTTTAAGCAGACTTACGGAGTTGTGCAACTAAACCACCTGGCACCTCTGTCCACTTATACTAGAAACCTAGGTGGTATCCTTGACTCTTACCTCATTACCCTCCCTTCATCCAATCAGATGCCAAAGCCTACTGAGTCTACCTTCTAGATAGTGGTTTTTTTTTTTCCTAGTGAGTAGATTTTATTTGCTCAGTCCTATAGATTGAATGCTCCCTCACCCTTTCCCAAATTCATAAGTTGAAAGCCAGTCCTCAGTGTTATGGTATTTAGAGGTGGGGCCTTTGGGAGGTGATTAGGTAACGAGGGTGGAACCCTCATGAATGCGATTAGCACCCTTAAAAAGGAGGCCCCTAAAGCTCCCCCACCCCTTCCATCATGTGAGGTTACTGTGAGAAGATGGCCGTCTGTGAACCAGGAAGCTGGCCCTTACCACCTACCCAATGAGCCTCTTTCATCTGGATGTTCATCTGTACCCTTTGTCATTACCCTTTTATAATAAATGGGTAAACGGTAAGTAAACTGTTTTCCTGAGTTCTGTGAGCCACTGTAGGAAATTAATCAAACTTGAGGAGGAGAGTCATGGAACCTCCAATTTATAGCTGATTGGTCAGAAACACAGGTGACAACTGGGGTTTGTGATTGGCAGTCTCATGGGACTGAACCCTTAATCTCTGGGATTTGATGCTATCTCCAGGTAGATAGTGTCAGAATTAAGTTTCTAGGACACCCAGCTGGTGTTGCAGAATTGCTTGGTGTGTGTGTGGGGGGGGCACCCTCACACATCTGTTGTCAGAAGTGAAGTGTTCTTTGTAAGAAGAAAGGAGACACACAGGAGTGTAGGTTTTCTTTTCAACAACCTAACAAACCATGTAAGATGTATTTAAAGCAGGGCTAAGAGGGAAATTTAGAGCACGAAATGCTTACATTAGAAATAAGGAAAGGTCTTAATTAATATTCCAAGTTCCTACATCAAGAAACTAGAAGGGCAAAAATAAACCCAAACCAAGCAGAAAGAAAGAAAGAAAAGAAAGAGGTTTTTTTTGTAGATATAAGATAAACTTTTCCTAAAACTTACATGGAAAGGCACAGGCTCTAAAATAGCTAAACAATATTGACAAAGAATAGTGGGAGAACTCAACCCAATATCAGTGCTTAATTGTATTGCTACAGTAATCAATACACACATAGGTCAGTGGAACAGAACAGAGAAACCAGAAGTAAGCCCTCCCTGTATGCTGAACTTATTGTAACAACTTCATTGAAAATATAATTCACATACCGTGAAGTTCACCTATTCAAAGTATACAATTCAATGGTATTTCAGTATATTCACAGGGTTATGTAACTATCACAATTAAATTTAAAACATTTTCATCACCACAAAAAAGAAACCCTCTATCTATTAGCGCTCATTCTTCATCTCCTCCATCAGCCCAAAGCAACCACCAGTTTACTTTCTGAAATTTGCCTATTCTGGATATTTCAGATAAATAGACTCATACAATATGTAGTCTTTTGTGACTGGCTTCTTTCACATAGTGTGATGTTCAAGGTTCATCCATGTAGTGTGTGTATCAGTACTTCATTACTTTTATTACTTTCGATGGCTGAATAATATGGGCATTTGGGTTGTTTCCACTCTGGCTATTATGAATAGTGCTGCTATGAACAATTTGTGTACCAGTTTTTGCATGCATGTATGTTTTCATTTTTCTTAGGTATACACCTAGGACTGAAATTGCTGGTTCATATAGTAACTCTATATCTTTATCTTTTTAAGGAACTTCTGGAATGTTTTTCCAAGGCAGCTGCTTCATTTTAAATTCCCATTAACAACGTATGAGGGGTTCAGTTTCTCTACATCCTCACCAGCACTTGTTATCTGACTTTTTGATTCTAGCCATCTTAATAGGTGTGAAGTGGTAAGTCATTTTGGTTTTGATTTGCATTTCCCCAAGGACTGATGATGCTGAGCATCTTTTTATGTGCTTTCGGACCTTTTGTTTATCTTCTTTGGAGAAATGTCTATTCAAATCCTTTGCCCATTTTTAAATTGTGTTAATTGTATTTTTATTAGTTACTTGTTAAGTATTCTTTACGTATTCTGGATACAAGTCCTTGTCAGAACTGAATTTTTATTTTTTGCGGTACGCGGGCCTCTTACTGCTGTGGCCTCTCCCGTTGCGGAGCACAGACTCTGGACGCGCAGGCTCAGCGGCCATGGCTCACGGACCCAGCCGCTCCGCGGCATGTGGGATCTTCCCGGACCAGGGCACGAACCCATGTCCCCTGCAACAGCATGCGGACTCTCAACCACTGCGCCACCAGGGAAGCCCCTCCTTTTACTTTTTTATACACAGGAACAGTTTTCCAATTTTGCAATCTTAGTGTAATTGTAACAGCTCTGTTCCTCCTCAGAACAAAACTTAAGTTATTTCTACAGGTTGCTTCATCATCACACGATTATTTTTATGTTGTATAGTTTCAAACAGATGTAGTTATTTATTTACTTCTCTATTTTTAGCCATATTGTTTATATTCAACATTTTATTACTATGTACAGTGTTTCAATAACTTTGTGAATATAACATTTGCATTTTTACATTTCCTCAATATAAAAATTACCAGCTTATTTGCTTTTTGTCATTGGTTACTTTGGTGAGACAAGTTACATTGAAGCTCTGCATCTTATAACAAAATTTCTAAAGAGGTGAGGCATGAATGTGGGTTAGGACTAGAGATAGAAGTTTATGAAGTATTTTCAGACATAGGTTGAATATGAACCAGAGGGTGTAACAAAGAACTAAGAACTGAAAGAATGATGTTTATACTCTGTTTTGCTTTTCTTTATAACGCGTATCAATTCCCAGTATATATTAGTACCTTTTTTTTCCTATTAAATTTCTCCCATAATAAAATGTCAGCTCCACGGGTGGGGATTTTTGCACGTTCACAGTTGCGTCCCCAGCATCTACAACAGTGCTTGGCACACAGTAGGCGCTCAATAAGTGGAGAATGAAAGGATAGGGAGGACAGAAGAAACAGAAAAATAGAGCAAAGAAAGAAATCCAGAGCACCTTATCTCTTAACTACGCCCGCATCCTCCCGGGATGCCCCCCTCCGGCGGGCCCCAGCCCTCACACCCAGCCTCGCCAGCTGCGTTTTTCCAGCACCGGGCCAGGAGCCCCACCTGCTGCGCCCGGGCGCGGGCCCGACCACCGCGCATGCGCAACACAGCCGCGTCCGCTACTCGCGGCCGACGCGTGCACCGAGCCTGGACGCCTACGCGACGCGAGCAAGCTGCACCTGCGCAGTTCGAGCCGGCCAATCCAGGTCCGGGCTGGATTCGGTGGCGGGAGCGGTGGGTTGGACGGCCTGAGAGGGCGGGGCGAGTGCGAGTTCTGGGTCGCAAGGTCGGGGTGTTAAGGAGCGTGGCAGAGACGACGCGAACGGACGAGGCAGGAAGCGGCTGTCTGCCCGGCCCCCTGCGGCGAGCAGCCCCAGGATGCTCCGCGCCGCGCCGCGCCTGGCCCCGGACTCCAATTCCCAGCAGCCACTGCGGCTGGCGCCGACAGCCTGCCCGAGCGCTTTGGCCCCTTTGTGAGTCCGCCCGTCGGACCCGAGATCGAGTCCACGCCCCGGCCGCAGAGCGCTCAGCTCCCAGCCTCCGCGAACGGTGCGGAACGAAGTGCGGACTCTCGGGGAGAAGGCGGTGAGGAGCCCGGGGTGGGTGCGCGCGCCTGGGCAGGCCTGTCGGGCGGGAGCGGGCGTGTGAGGGGGCCTGTGACGGTGGGAGCCTGGGTCCGGTGTGTGTGACCGTGTTTGAACAGAGTGAAACCGTGTGACAGTGTGTGAGGCTGTGTGGGACCGAGGGAGAATGTGTGACAGTGTCTGAGAATGTGACAGGGAAACCGTGTCACTGTGTGTGAACAGTGTGACCGTGTATGGGACCGTGTGTTACAGTGTCACTGTGTGTGTGACCTTGTGTATGGGGCTCTGTGCGACGGTGTGTGAACAGAATTTGAGAATGTGTGTGACAGTTTCTGTAACAGTGGACGTGCAGCTGTGTGTTCACGTGAGACTGCTTGAGATTGTGTGACCCTAGGAGTGTGTGACAGTATATGGCACCGTGTGTCATCATGTCAGTGACTGTGTGACTCACTGCGAGGGGTGGGCAAGCTACAGCTCGGGAGCATGTCCACAGTCTGCCAGGGGAGCTGCCAGCATGAGGGATTGTGTGGTTTGTGTGGTGGCTGGGAGGCTGTGTGGATGCTTTGGGAGGCCAGTGTGCTCCAGGATTTGGGAGACTCTTGTAGCGGGAAGACCGAGATTGAGATGAAGGGGAAGAGAGGGCGTTTACGGAGAGGAGAGTGGGAGAGGGGAAGAGAGCTGGAGAGGAGGAGAAAGGCTCGGGCCTGGAGAGCAGAAGACCGAGCTGCTGGACCTTAGTCCTCTCTGGCACAGAAGGTCTTTCCGTCCCTCTCTTAGTGAGGAATCGAAGAGAAAAAAGGACGGGGAGACCTACTGTGTGCTACTTATGAAAATAAATGATTGAATGATATTTATTGCACACAAAGGATGACCAGGCACTGTGCTAAATGCTTGATGTGGATCATCTTATGACCCTCCCAACCGTTGATAGAGAGTAGGTACTACTCTGTTGATGAGGAAATTGAGGTTTGGAATAGAGGCTGCAGAGCCAGTTAAGTGGTGGATCAGATGTTTGAGCATTCTGATCCACGAACCTAGTTGTTCTTACCACTAAGTTATGCTGCTTCTGAGATCATTTCTTTACTCTCCAAGGCAGTGAAGTTTAGTGGAAAATAATTAATGATTAAGGGGTTGCAGTGACTGTTTCTGCGTATCCCTCCCCCCAGCCCCTTCTGAGGAAATTTCTTAGAAAAGTTGAGAGATTGGTTTTCAGGTGCATTTTATGATAAGCCAGGACCAGAAGCAGGATGTTCTTTTTGGTCCAGTGTCTTCCAGACCACGTGATCCCTCTGATGCCTACTCTGTGTAAAGATGCTTTCTCTGAGGCATTCACTTTGTAGTTTTATCTCTCATCTTTGTAGAAAGGGTGGGGACACATTTCCTTTCAACGTCATCATCTGGTGGAAAGACTAACGAGTCAGACCTGGATTCCAGTTGGGCTCAATTACTTAATTACCATGAGGCATTGGATGATATCACTGATGAATAGCCTGCATGTGTGAAGGGGGAAATTATCCTTATTTGGCAGTGCCATTCTGAAGCATAAATACTGTTACTTCTTATAAATATAAACGAGGTATCTTAAGCACAGAAAGTTTATGTTGCATATTGAGATCTAAAGCACGTGGGAGATTTAAGTGGAGTATAATCTATAAAAATATTGAATCACTATGTTGAACACCTGAAACTAATATAACACTATAAATCAACTATACTTCAAAAAATAAAGCACATAGGTGAAAGAATTATAAATTTAGATAGGAATGACCAATGCAGTGACACCTCGTATCTACTTCTGTGGTTGGGGAGAACTGCACAGAGAAGGAAAGGAGAGTATCTAGGCTGGTGATGCTGGGAGATGAGGGCAGGCCCAGCATTTCATGTTTTCTTTCTCCCTCTCCAGCTCTGTTTTCTCTGGACACTGCCCTTCTCCCAAAGAGAAGCCAGAAGGTGGAGGACAGAAGGGCTGTCCTAAATTCTTAAAGCCATGTCTGAGGTAAGGAAGCTTTTCTACTCTCTTCTCTGAAATGCCTTGTTTTTCAGATTTTATATGAACATTTTGCTTTTCTTCTGAAATTTCCCATTCTAAAATTCCATTCATTCAGTGACCTGGTCCTCATGTTCTCCAGTCTAGTAAAAGGAGGTCCCCCAAAACCCACTGAGCCTCCTTTTTTTTTTCTCAGCCAGAATTTTCATCTTCATTCAAGAAACAGTTTAGCACTTCCTGCGGGTTAGGTGTTCTGTTGGGAGGTCTCAAGAGGCAAAAATACACTCCTTGGTGGAATCTGAAAGTCTTCCCTGTAGGGAAGTGAAGTGATTTACTGAGGTCAAGGTGGGTGTTCAGATGTGACCAACAGTTTAGAGCTTTTCCACAGACCTGGGTTTGAAAAGTAGACAGGGACTACTTGGGGAAGTCTTAGCTGTAGTATTGATACATGACAGGGTTGCTTGCTCAAGGTGATTTTGAGGAGTGGGATTTGTTGTGTCTTGAGTATTAAAGTGTGGGTCAGCTAGGGCAGGAGTGTTTTTCAGGCATTCTGCAGGCACTGAAGAGTAGGATTCCATGGGGGTAATGAGGTCCTGTTCTAGGGATATCCTGACTTAGTAGCTGGTTACAGCTAAAATATTCTAGATCATGCAGTAAAGATTAGAGGAGTTAATATGGAAAAATAGCAGGGAATTTTTTGAAAAAGGAGAATAGTAGGGAGTATTGAATCTACATAAAAAAATGGCTAAATACATCTGTAATAACAAATCGTAAATAGTAAATAACAAAAATAGTATAGAATGAGAGCCAGAAGAAATAAATGAAAAAAATCAGCATATAATATCCAGAAACAAATGCAAATATGCATAAGAATAGAAAATATTTATTCATTCACTGAACATATAGTTATTAAAGACTTACTGTATATTAACTGCTGGCAATACTGTGGTGAAAAAAATACTGTCTTCATGGAATTCAATGTCTACTAGTTTGTTTATTACATAATAACGTAATGATGTTATTTTAAATCAGTGGAGAAGAGCTGGAGTATTCATTTAGAAAAAAATTTTCTTCCTCATACTTTGAGGTTAAATACATTTTGTAGGTTAAACATAAAAAATAAAACCATACAAACTACTACATCTTTTTATTTTCTTACATCTTAAGATGACTCAGAAGCAGAAATCACCTAGAGAAGCACTGTGATGATTGATGATAAAAGTGCTCTATGTTTGCACTGCCCAATACAGTAGCAACTAGCCACATGTGGCTGTGGAGCACTTGTATGTACTAGTGTGACTGAAGAACTGAATTTTTAAATGTTAATTGATTTAGATTTAAATAACCACATGTGGCTAGTAACTAGTGTATTAGACAGCAAAGATGTAGGTTCATAAAATGATAAAGCCAGGAAGAAAATTACGGGTGATCTTGTCTAAGACACTTGTTTTACAAATGAGGAAAAAGCCAAGGAAGGAAAGTGATGTATACACATCACTAGTTAGTGACTGTCAGATGTAGGAAGTTGTACTCTATATTGAGGGTCAGTAACACAGATGATGGTGAGAGATTTAAAGAGGGTGGTAGAAAATAATGAAGGACTCTAGGGAGCAGTGTGCTCAGTGTGATGGAACACATCATTTCACTCCTTGGCCCAGAAACTTTGTTCGCTTCCCATTTTACTTGGAATGAAATCCAGTTTCCTTACCTGGGCCTCTAAGGCCCTACATGATCCAGCTCCTGGCTACCCCACACCTCATTTTCTACAAGTCTTTACTGCTCTCTGTTCCAGTCACACTGGTCAACTTGCTGTTCCTCAAATGTTCCAAGCTACCTTCTATTTCTGAACCTTTGCGTTTGCTCCTCCCTCTTCTGTAATTCTCCCCTAGATGATGACATGGCTGGCTCTCCCACTTTATGTATTGACAGATTTTTGTTCAAAAATCACCTCTTTGTTAAGTTTTACATTATTTTTTTAAAAAATAAATTTATTTTTATTTATTTATTTTTGGCTGTGTTGGGTCTTCATTGCTGCGTGCGGGCTTTCTCTAGTTGTGGCGAGTGGGGGCTACTCTTCGTTGCAGTGCACGGGCTTCTCATTGTGGTGGCTTCTCTTGTTGGGAGCATGGGCTCTAGGTGTGTGGGCTTCAGTAGTTGTGGCGTGCAGGCTAAGTAGTTGTGGCTTGTTGGCTCTAGAACGCAGGCTGAGTAGTTGTGGCACACGGGCTGAGTTGCTCCACGGCATGTGGGATCTTCCTGAACCAGGGCTTGAACCCATGTCCCCTGCATTGGTAACTTTCAGTTACCTTACCTTGTTTTTTGTCATAGTATTTAATAGTACATGACACTGTATGACCATATGGTTTTTGTTTTTTTTTTTTTAATTGGGGTATAGTTGCTTTACAATGTTGTGTTAGTTTCTCCTATACAGAGAAGTGAATCAGCTATACGTATACATATATCCCCTCTTTTTTGGATTTCCTTCCCATTTAGGTAGCCACAGAGCACTGAGTAGAGGTCCCTGTGCTATACAGCAGGTTCTCATTAGTTATCTATTTTATACATATTAGTGTATATATGTGTATGACCTTATGTTTAGTGTCTTTCTCCTCTGTTAGAATATTAACTCCACAAAGGGAGGGGCTGTATTCTGTTCACCTTTGTATTCCCAACTCTTAGAACAAAATAGGTAGTAGTCATTCAGTAAATATTTGCCAAATTAATATATGAATCAACAAAGGAATGAATTTGTGAGACCAGGGCAGCAAGAGCCAGCAGGCAACCTCTTTTTTCCTGCCACTGAATTGGTAATGGAAGAAGGAGAAGGCAGAGGATATGATGTGTAGAACAGACAAAGCCCATCAGCCCAAATGCTCTTTCTGGGATGCCACCCCAGACCTCCTGAATCACAGTCTCTTGTGGTGCTCTAAAGATTATATTTAAAGTATGCCTCTTATAAACAGTATATAGCCTTTCTTTTTTTTTTTCTTCTCCCCTGCGCTCACAGCCAGGCACTCGGCCCAGTGTGCCTCCCAATCCCCTATGCCTCTCATGATCCCTTGTGCCTCCCCGCAAAAAAGGTTGGCTGGTTTTTAAAAATCCAGTCTGATAATCTTGGTCTTTTTAAATAAGCGTTTAGTACATTTTCATTTAATGTATTATTAATATATTTGTGTTTAAGTATACCATGCTGCAATTTATTTTCTACTTATCCCATCTGTTCTTTCTTCCTTTATTTCTCCTTTTTTGCCTTCTTTTGGATAAATCAGGTTTTTCCCTAGTTATCTTAATTATACATTACTTTTATTATTCTTTTAGTGGCCACTCTAGGATATGTACTATTGCTTCTTACGTAATGATCTTCTTTCTTCTTTCTGTAATCTTCCTTCTAAATAATTAGTATTCTTGCCACTTTCTGAATAAGGTAAGTCCCCTATTATTAGTAGATATAATATTTTGGGGGACTTACCTTATTGAGTTTATAATTAGTTTGGGGGCTCTTAGTTTCTTCCTGTGTTTTGATGCTTCCATTTTCCTTTTATTTCCATTTCCTTCCATTTTCTTTCTATGTGAAGAACCTTTATTAATATTTCTTTGACTACCGGTCAACACTTTACTCCCAGCCTGAATTATTTTTTCATTAGGTCCTATTCTGACTGGGTCAAAATAGTGTAAACTGTTTTCTGATGTTAAGTAACTTTGGGAGATCCTAGTCTCAATGGAGAGAAAAACTTTTAGGAATATATTTTAAGAAAATAATAGAGACCTTTATAGCATCATAGTGAGAAAGTAAGATTCATATAACTGAAAATAAGCAAGGGGATAGTAAATAAGATATCACATATTTACATCACGTAATATTATCTAACAAGTGATGTTATAAGAAAATGAATATGTATAGATAATCATAGACATGTCTGTATAAGGAAACATTTGAACAAATATATACTAACTAAATTTTGATTGTTTCTAGGTCGGGTGCCATGGTAGGTAGGTGCTGAGGGTTGAGGACTTCCAGTTTTTTACCTTAGAAAGGGAAAAAAATTCACTGAGGGTAGAAATACCAGACTTTTTTGTTTTTGTTCTCTTAAGCCATCACCATATTTTATAAATTGTATTTATTACTTTTTATTGACATAAAAATTGACATATTTTTATTGACATTGATTTACAATGTTGTGTTAATTACTGCTGTACAGCAGAGTGATGAGTTATACATATATACATTCTTTTTTTAATCTTCTTTTCCATTATGGTTTATCACAGGATATTGAATATAGTTCTCTGTGCTATACAGTAAGACTTTGTTGTTTATCCATTCTATATATAAAAGCTTAGATCTGCTAAGCCCAACCTCCCACTTCATCCCTCCCCCAACTTCCTCCCCCTTGGCAACCCTCAGTCTGTTCTCTATGTCTGTGATTCTGTTTCTATTTCATAGGTAGGTTCATTTGTGTCATATTTTAGATTTCACATATAAGTGATATCATATGGTATCTGTCTTTTTCTTTCTGAGTTACTTAGTATGATAATCTCTGCTTGCATCCATGTTGCTGCAAATGGCATTATTTCATTCTTTTTCATGGCTGAGTAGTATTTCAGTGTATATATGTACCACATCTTTATCCATTCATCTGTCGATGGACATTTAGGTTGATTCCATGTCTTGGCTATTGTGAATACTGCTGCTGTGAACACAGGGGTGCATGTATCTTTTTGAATAATAGTTTTGTCTAGATATATGCCCAGTAGTGGGACTGCTGGATCATATGGTAATTCTATTTTTATTTTTCTGAGGAACCTCCATACTGTTCTCCATAGTGGCTGCACCAACTTACCTTCCCACCAACAGTGTAGGAAGGTTCCCCTTTCTCCACACCCTCTCCAGCATTTGTTTTGTAGACATTTTAATGATGGCTATTCTGACTGGTGTGAGGTGGTACCTCATTGTAGTTTTGATTTGCATTTCTCTAATAATTAGCGATGTTAAGCATCTTTTCATGTGCCTACTAGCCATCTGTATTTCTTCTTTGGAGAAATGTCTAGGTCTTCTGCCCATTCTTCTGTTGGATTGTTTGTTTTTTGGGGTTGTATGAGCTGTGTGTATAATTTGGAAATCAAGCCCTTGTTGCTCACATCATTTGCAAATATTTTCTCCTATCCTGTACGTTGTCTTTCCGTTTTATGGTTTCCTTTGCTGTGTAAAAGCCTGTAGGTTTGATTAGATCCCATTTGTTTATTTTTGTTTTTATTTCTATTGCCATGGGACACTGACCTAAGAAAACATTGGTACAATTTATGTCAGCGATTGTTTTGCCTGTGTTATCTTCTAAGAGTTTTATGGTGTCATGTCTTATGTTTAAGTCTTTAAGCCATTTTGAGTTTATTTTTGTGTGTGATGGGAGGGTGTGTTCT
Organism: Neophocaena asiaeorientalis asiaeorientalis; assembly: GCF_003031525.2. NCBI lineage: Eukaryota > Metazoa > Chordata > Mammalia > Artiodactyla > Phocoenidae > Neophocaena > Neophocaena asiaeorientalis. The sequence goes on along the minus strand of NW_020174472.1, from coordinate 248,381 downwards.
AAGTTCATTGATTTACATGCAGCTGTCCAGATTTCCCAACACCACTTGTTGAAGAGAATGTCTTTTTCCCATTGTATATTCTTGCCTCCTCTGACAAAGATTAATTGACCATAGGTGTGTGGGTTTATTTCTGGGCTCTCTTCCATTCCATTCATCCATATGTCTGTTTTACTGCCAGTACCACACTGTTTTGATTACTCTAGCTTTCTAATATTATCTGAACTCTGGGAGGGTTTTGCCTTCTACTTTGTTCTTTTTCTTCAGGATTGCTTTGGCAATTCTGGGTCTTTTATGGTTCCACATGAATTTTAGGATTATTTTTTCTAGTTCTGTGAAAAATGTCATGGGTAATTTGATAGGGATCACATTAAATCTGTAGATTGCTTTGGGTAGTATGACCATTTTAACAACATTAATTCTTCCAATCCAAAAGCATGGGATATCTTTCCATTTCTTTGAATCATCTCAGTTTCCTTCATCAGTGTTTTATAGTTCTCAGTGTATAAGTTTCATCTGCTTGGTGAGGTTTATTCCAAAGTAATTTATGTTTTGAGTTGCAATTTTAAAATATTTTTTTTTACATTCCCTTCTCATATTTCATTGTTGGTGTAAAGAAATGCAACTGATTTCTGTACATTAATGTTGTATCTTGCTACCTTGCCAAATTCGTTTATCTGTTCTAGTAGTTTATGTGTGGACTGTTTAGGGTTTTCTATATGTAGTATCATATCATCTGCATATAATGACAATTTTACCTCTTCCCTACCAATCTGGATTTTTTTTTTTTTTTTTTTTTTTTTAGTTTTGGCTGCACTGCGTCTTTGTTGCTGTGCGCTGGCTTTCTCTAGTTGCGGCAAGTGGGGGCTTTGTTGTCATGCGCGGGCTTCTCATTGTGGGGGCTTCTTTTGTGGAGCACAGGCTCTAGGTGCGCAGGCTTCAGTGTTTGTAGCACACAGGCTCAGTAGTCGTGGCTGGCAGGCTCTAGAGTGCAGGCTCAGTAGTTGTGGCGCACAAGCTTAGCTGCTTTGCAGCATGTGGGATCTTCCCAGACCAGGGCTCGAACCCATGTCCCCTGCATTGGCAGGCGGATTCTTAACCACTGTGCCACCAGGGAAGCCCTAATCTGGGTATCTTTTATCTCTTTTTCTTATCTGATTGCTGCAGCTAGGACTTCCAATAGTGTTGAATAGAAGAGGTGAGAGTGGTCATCCTTGTCTTGTTCCAGATTTTAGCAGGAATGCTTTCAGCTTTTCACTGTTATTATATTGGCTGTGGATTTGTCATGAAGAGCTTTTATTATCTTGAGGTATTTTCCCTCTATACCCGTTTTGGTAAGAGTTTTTATCATGAATGGATGTTGAATTTGTCAAATGCCTTTTCTACGTCTATTCAGAAGACCATGTGGGTTTTGGCTTTTCTTTTATAATTGTTCGTAGTATTCCCTTACGGTTTTTTGTATTTCTGTGGTGTCAGTTGTTATGTTTCCTTTTTCATTTCTTATTTTGTTTAATGAAATAAGTTCTCTCTTCCTCCTTGAAGAGCTTGGTGAGAGGTTTGTCAATGTTGTTTATCCTTTCAGAGAACCAGCTCTTAGTTTTATTGATTTTTTCTATTTTTTAAATGTCTTTTATTTATTTCCTCTCTGATCTTTATTGTTTCATTCTTTCTGCTGACTTTAGGTTTTGTTTGTTCTTCTTTTTCTAGTTCTTTGTGGTAGGTTAGGTTGTTTGAGATTTATCTTGTTTTTTGAGGAAAGCCTGTATTGCTATGAGCTTCTAAGAACTGCTTTTGTTGCATTCCATAGATTTTGTATGGTTGTGTTTTCATTGTCATTTGTCTCAAGGTATTTTTAAATCTCCTCTTTGATTTCCTCATTGACCCATTGGATTTGTAGTACCATGTTGTTTAGTCTCCATGTAATCATTTTTTTTTCATTTATTTTTCTGTGGTTAATTTCTAGTTCCATGCCGTTGTGGTCAGAAAAGATGCTTGAGATAATTTCTATACTCTTAAATTTGTTGAGGCTTGTTTTATGCCCTAGTACGTGGTCAGTTCTAGAGAATGTTCCATGTGCACTTGAAAAGAATGTGTATTCTGGTTTTTTTGGATGTAACGTACTGAAAATATCAATTAAGTCTAACTTTTCTGTTGTATCATTTAGTATCTCTTGTCTTATTGATTCTCTATCTGGAAGATCTGTCCATTGATGTGAACGGGGTGTTAAAATATCCTATTATTATTGTAGTCTTCTCAATTTCTGCCTTTACTTCTTTTTCTTTTTTATAAATGTATTATTTATTAGCTGCTTTGTGTCTTCGTTGCTGCACACGGGCTTTCTCTAGTTGCAGCAAGTAGGAACAGGGGCTACTCTTTGTTGCGGAGCGTGGGCTCTAGGCACACAGGCTTCCGTAGTTGTGGTGCATGGGCTCAGTAGTAATGGCTCTCAGGTTCTAGAGTGCAGGCTCAGTAGTTGTGGTGCATGGGCTTAGTTGCTCCACGGCATGTGGGATCTTCCTGGAACAGGGCTCAAACCCATGTCCCCTGCATTGGCAGGTGGATTCTTAACCACTGCACCATCAGGGAAGTCCCTCTCCCTGTATTTCTGTTAGTATTTGTTTTACGTACATGGGTGTTCCTATATTAGGTGCATATATGTTGACGTAAAATCCTCTTGTATTGATCCTTTTTTCATTATATAGTATCCTTCTTTATCTTTATGGCTTTTGTCTTAAAGTCTATTTTATCTGATATGAGTATTGCAACCCCACTTTCTTGTCATTTCCTTTTGCATGAAATATCTTTTTCCATCCCCTCACTTTCAATTTCTATGTGTCCTTTGCCCTAAAGTGGGTCTCTTGTGGGCAGCATATTTTAGGCTCTTTTTTTTTTTTTTTTCCCAATCTGCCACTCTGTGTCTTTTGATTGGAGGATTTAGTCCATTGACAGTTACGGTAATTACTGATAGATATGTATTTATTGCTATTTTAAACCTTGTTTTCCTGTTGATTTTATATTTCTTCTTTGTCCCTTATTTTTCCTTTTGTGGTTTCATGATTTTCTTTGGTATTATACTTATGTTCTCTTCTTTTTGGTTTTTGTGAATCTACTGTATGTTTTTGATTTGTGGGTCCCCTATTTTTCAAGAATGTTAACCTCTTCCTATATCTACTTGCCTTAGACTGGTAGTTATATAGGCTGAAACACATTCATTCTAGGAAAGAAAAAGAATCTACACTTTTTTACTCTCCTCCCCCACATTTTATGATTTTGATGTCCTGTTTTACATCTTGTTCATCCTTCTGCTGTTCATTGTGGTTACCATCATTTTCACACAAATTTTTGGATTTTTTTCTTTAGTCTGTGTCCTGGCTTTAAATTTAAAGTAAATTTAAGTAATTTACTTTCCAATTGTGATGTTTTTTTCTTTCCTATAGATTCTTCTTTTCTATTTAGAGAAGACCTTTCAATGTTTCCTTTAGGATAGATTTAGTATTTTAGTTTTTATGAGTCTGAGAAATTCTTTATCTCTCTTTCTATTCTAAATGATAATCTTGCTAGGTAGAGTATCCTAGGTTGTATATTTTTCCCTTTCAGGACTTTGAATGTATCTTACCACTCCCTTCTGGCCTGCAGCATTTCTGTAGAGAAATCACCTGGTAGCCTTATGGGGGTTTCCTTGTAATGAACTCTTTGTTTTCCTCTTGCTGCCTTTAGAATTCTCTCTTTAACTTTTGCTGTTTTTATTGTAATATGTCTTGGTGTAGGTCTGTTTTGGTTTATCTTACTTGGGACCCTCTGTGCTTCCTGTACCTGGATATGTGTTTCCTTCTTTAGGTTTGGGAATTTGTGTGTGTGTGTGTGTGTGTGTGTGGTACTCGGGCCTCTCACTATTGTGGCCTCTCCCATTGCGGAGCACAGGTTCTGGAAGCGCAGGCTCAGCGGCCATGGCTCCCAGGCCTAGCCACTCCACAGCATGTGGGATATTCCCAGACCAGGGCATGAACCCATGTCCCCTGCATCGGCAGGTGGACTCTCACCCCCTGCGCCACCAGGGAAGCCCCATTGAGAATTTTTCAGACATAATTTTTTCAAATACATTTTTGACCCCCTTTTTCTTCTCCTTCTGGAATCCCCATTATGTGTAGATTGGCATGGTTTATATTATCCCATAGGTCTCTTATATTGCTTTCATTTTTTTTCATTTGGCTTTCTGTCTGCTATCCTTGTTGGGTGATTTCCATTATTCTATGTTCCAGGTCACTTATTCATTCTTCTGCATCATTCATTCTGCTATTCATTGCCCGTAGCTTTCATCTCTGCGGATGAGTTTTCTAATTTTTTGTGGTTCCTCTGTATAGTTTCTAGTTCCCTTTTACAGTACTCTGCATTTCTGTCGATAGCTTTTCTTACTCCTCCAGTATTTTCATTATCTCCTTTTTGAAATCAGTGTCTATTAGAATGAAGAGGTCTGTTTCACTGTTTGTTCTTTCAGGGGAATGCTCTTGGTCTTTTAACTGGGAGTGGTTCCTCTGCTGTTTACCAACCAGTGTGGAAGGATTTCAATATTTGACAAGTCAGTTCAGCTGTTTAGGTCATCTACATACCAGCTCAGCTTAAGAGTAGATTTTGCTCCGTGACATGCCAGACCTGTGAAGCATATACCAAATCAGACAGCAAGCCTTGATAAGTCTGAAGCAGATTTACCACATTAGGAAGAATGCCCATTTTCAATTTCTAGGGAGCAGACTAGGTCATCTTCCGTGCTATCAAGATCCTTAATGTAACATACAGTGGTATTTAAAGAGCTATGTTTTAACATTTAAAAAACTCTTGCTCATTAGATGTGCACAATTGGGTATGTTCCTCTAGTGAGAGTTGTAGGTATTTTTTGATGGCACTTCATTATCACGTTTGAAATGTTCACTCTTTAACTTAATTAGTAGTGCTTAAAATTACTATTATTTTGTCTTTTAGGTAGCATGATAAGTTACCAGCTGTCTTTGAAACTTAGTGATGTTGTCAGAGCTGTTATGTAATCTTTTGTTGTCCCTGATTGTTCTCCATAATGGCATATAGTTTGTTATATTTTTGCAAAATCACCATAAAACTTTACTGTTTTTATTATATTTGTATTTAATTTTAGAAAACCAGTTATAAGCATCAAATATACTTTAATATATACCTTATTGATATAGCTGGAACATTGACCATTCCATTGTAGAATTTGGGAAAATGCTGGTTTAGACCATGTACATCCTGTAAGGCATAACTCATGTTTCTGCCTCCTCTTTGAAGCCTTTTTCACTGCCCCAGTCTATCCTTATTTTCCATATTGAGAAATGCTCTAGCATTTAGTACGAATAACATTTTACACTTGATTGTTTACAGTGTTGTGTTATTGCCAATTTCTGTGTGTATCTTTTCTCCATCAGTAGAGACTCTGAAATTGTATACTTTCCATGACAGAATATCAACACTAAGCAGAGAAGTTGTCTAGCAATACTTGACAAGTGTTGCTCAGAACTCAAGATACTGACAGATAATTTCACTACCTGTAGTATTTCTCTCTAGAAGTATAGACAATTTAATTTTTTAAACTATGCTCATGCGAGGGTAAGAACACTAGTTGAGCAAGAATATGTTTATGTCATTGCAGGATTTGGTGACATTTGGGGATGTGGCTGTAGATTTCTCTCAAGAGGAGTGGGAATGGCTGAACCCTGCTCAGAGGAATTTGTACAGGAAAGTGATGTTGCAGAACTATAGGAGCCTGGTATCACTGGGTAAGGAGGTCTCCCTGTAATTCAGAATCTGCACGTAGGGCTGCTTTCCAATGTAATGTTTGGGAAACCTCTGATATAGTTCGCTAAGTTTCTGATTTTTGTGCTCCCCCAGATAAATATAGTTTTGTAGAATTGGCAGCTTCATTAGACTGTCCATGCAACTTCATCTTCCCCATTCTTCAGAATACTTCATCTCTTCCTCAGCTCCCTTCTATAATGGCCTCACCTTCCTGATGACCAAGCAACTTGATCTGATTTATGGGCCTGGCTAATTCCCCTTTTATTTCTTGTAAGCAGGAGTTTCAGTTTCTAAGCCAGATGTGATCTCATTATTGGAGCAAGGAAAAGAGCCCTGGATGGTGAAGAAGGAGGGGACAAGAGGAGCATGCCCTGGTGAGTGAGAGAGAACTAGGCAGGCAGAGGCCATTGCAAGGAAAAGCTCAGCTATTCTGTAAAGTTCCAGCTCATAATTGATGTTTCCTGGGTAGCCTGAAAAGGCTCAAGGCCTGGGAAGAAACACTGTGGTGTGTCTAGCGTGAGTTCCCCAACCTAACTCTCCTCACACATTATGTGTGTATATTTTCTCTCACACATAACTGTCTTCTCTGATAACATTTTCTTATTCTCTGGATGCAGATGTCACAGTTATCTCCTTGTCCTTGCTTTTTAGTTTTACACACATTGCTCCATACTATGTTTAAAAATCCAGACACAGCAATGCATATTTTTTCCTTTTTGGTCACTCACTCCTTTCAGATTGAAGGATTGATTCATTTACTTATTCACGTGATTCACTGAATTTCTACTTTCATAAAATCATTCTGCTCAATTTTTAGCATTATTCAGAGGTTTACAAACCATCAAAGAAAAAATAAAGCATTTCCAGTTGTATTTTCAAGTCTGGGTAACTGGAAAGTGATAGCATTTAATAGAAACAAGTCAGAAGAAAGAACAGGTTGGTAGAGGAAAAGATGAATTTGGCTCGGGACAATAAGAGACTTATTTTTAAGAGATGGGGAGATTGCCAAGGGAAGATATGCAATGTATGATTGGAGGGAGATGGAGGGCAAGAAGAAAAAGTCTGATTTAGAGATGTTAGTGTGAAGGAATGAGGTCATAGTCTTCAAGTTTGAGAGAAAAGTCCTGGTACTTGGGCCTTTGTGGGGAAGTGGACCTTTGACAACTTTCTCAATGTCCTCTCTGGTAAATAACCTCCCTGTAGTTTCTTCCTTGGGTTAAATTATATAAATTAAAATTTTTCTAGTTAGTTACCCTTTTCATTTAGGTTACAGATTTATTTCTATGAACCTGAGCATAATAATCACTTATAATTGTTTTTCTTTTATATCTAGTAATTTCCAATTTTAATTTATTTTACATAGCTGTTATTTTTTAAAAAAATTGTTTGCTACTCAATTTTGTTAATTTTTATTTATTTTTAAAATCCAGCTTTTGGATGTATCTGTTAAATATATAGTGTCATCATTCTTCTCTTTTCTAATTCTCTATTTTCTGCTTTTCTCTTTACTAATTCTTTCCATCTAATTTCCTTAGGTTTATTTTGTTTTCCATTTTGCTGAAAAAAACTTAAACTATTAATTTCATTTTCTCATTCACTAATGACATTATTAGGAGTTTTAATTTTCCTCTGAATATAGCTTCAGGTGACTTCCATAGATTCTGATATGTAGTTGTTTTTCTTATTTCCATTTCCTAGACAACCTATTTTAAAAATTCCTTTTTACACAAGAGTTGTTTAAAAGAAACTTTTCTTGTTTTATTTTATCTTGATCAAATTGTTTTATCATATTTGATCAGGATAGTAATTAGTACTAATTCTACTCTCTAACGATTTGAGGATTTTATATGTCCTAATATAGCATTAGTTTTCTTTAACGGTTCCATATGTTCCAAGGTATAGTCTCTATTTTCAGTGTAAAGAGCTTATTACATGAGTTTCTTTTTTTATTATGTTACTAAAGTCTCTCTTTACTTAATCTTTCTTGATTCCATCTATAATTTGTTCTTTCTTATTTTTGGCTGCATTGGGTCTTAATTGTGGCACGTGGGATCTTTCATTATTGCGCACAGGCTCTTCATTGTGGTGCTTGGGTTTCTCTCTAGTTGTGGCATGCAGGCTCCAGAGCACATAGGCTCTCTAGTTGTGGCACGTGGGCTCAGTAGTTGTGGCATGCAGGCTCCAGAGTGCATGGGCTCTGTAGTTGTGGCACACAGGCTCTCTAGTTGTGGCATGCAGGCTCAGTTACCACGCGACATGTGGGATCTTAGTTCCCCAACCAGGAACTAAGAAGGCAGATTCTTTACCACTGGACCACCAGGGAAGTCCCTATAATATTTTTCTTAATAACTAATTATTTACATACAGTAAATTGCGTTCATATAAATTACACAATGTGATGAGTTCTGCCAGTTGTATACGTCCATGAAACCATCACCACACTCAAGACATAAAACGTTTCCATCACCCCAAAAGATAGCTTGTACCTCTATGCAGTTCATTCTTCTTCACTCCTGGCTCCAAACATTAATCTGATATTTGTCATTTTAGATTACTTTGCATTTAAACTAAATGGAATCATACTGTTATGTGTGGCTTATTTTGTCATCAAAATCATTTTGAAAATCATATTGTTTCATATATAAATAATTTACTCCTTTTGTTTCTGAGTAGCAGTCTATTGTATAGATGTTCCACACTTTTTCCATTCACCTGTTGATGCACTTTTGGGTTGTTTGCAGTTTGGGGCTATATGAAGTGGTCACATACAGGACTTTGTGTGGACATACGTTTTTATTTCTCTTAGGTAAATATCTGAAAGTGGAAAAACTGAGTCATATGACAGGAATATGTTTAAATTTTTAAGAAACTGCCAGATAGTTTTCCAAAGAGATTGTATCATTTTCATTCCCACCAGCACTGTAGAAGAGTTCCAGTTGCTCTACATCCTCACCATATCTTGGTGAGGTTTTTTTCTTTTTTAAAATAATTTTATTGAAGTATATAGTTGATTTACAATGTTCTGTTAATTTTTGCTGTGCAGCAAAGTGATTCAGTTACATACATATATTCTTTTCCATTATGGTTTATCACATGATACTGAATATAGTTTCCTGTGCTACACAATAGGACCTTGTTATTTATCCATCCTATATATTGATATAATACTTTGCATCTGCTAATCCCAAAATCCCAATCCTTCTCTCCCCCACCCCTCCTCTCCTTTGGCAAACACAAGTCTGTTCTCTAGATGAGTCTGTTTCTGTTTTGCAAATATATTCATTTGTATTGTATTTTAGATTCCACATATAAGTGATACCATATGGTATGTCTTTCTCTGACTTACTTGGCTTAGTATGATGATCTCTAGGTCCATCCATGTGCTGCAGATGGCATTATTTCATTCTTTTTTATAGCTGAGTAATATTCCATTGTGTGTATGTATGTATATATGTGTGTGTGTATATGTATACACACACATATGTACCATAGCTCCTTTATCCATTCACCTGTTGATGGACATTTAGGTTGTTTCCATGTCTTGGCTATTGTACATAGTGCTGCCGTGAACATAGTGGTGCATGTATCTTTTTGAATTATAGTTATGTCTGGATATATGCCCAGGAGTGGGAGTTCTGGACATATGGCAAGTCTAGTGTTTTGAGGAACCTCCATACTGTTTTCCATAGAGGCTGCATCAATTTACATTCCCATCAACAATGTAGGAGGGTTCCCTTTTTGGTGAGCTATTTTTAGTTTTATCCATTCTAATGATTGTGTTATGGTATCTCGTAGTTTTAGTATGTATTTATCTGATGACTAATGATGTTGAGGATCTTTTCATGTGCTATTGGCCATTCATATATCTATTGTGAAGTATTTGTTCAAATCTTTTGCCCATGTTTTATTAGGTTGTTTTATTATTATTGTAAAAGTTCTTAATACTGGTATACTTCATTTTATTGTGCTTCACTTTATTGTACTTCGCAGATATTGCACTTTTTACAAATTGAAGGTTTGTGGTGACCCTGCGTTGTCAGATGATGGTTAGTACTTTTTAGCAATAAAGTGCTTTTTAATTAAGGTATGTAAACTGATTTTTTTTAGACTTAATGCTATTGCACACTTAATAGACTACAGTATAGTGTAAACATAACTCTTACATGCACTGGGAAACCAAAAAATTCGTGTGACTCGCTTAATTGCAACATTCATTTTATTGGGGTGGCCTCGAACTGAACCCATGATACCTCTGAGGTATGCCTGTATAGTCCTGATACAAATTCTTTGTCATTTATGTGTATTGAGACATACATACCAATTGTGACTTGTATTTTTATTTTCCTACTACTGTCTTTTGAACATCCAAAGTTTTCAATATTTGTTAAGTCCAAATTATTGCCTTGGTTTGTCCCTTTTGTGTCATATCTAAGAAAGTCTTGCTACCCGCAGGTCACAAACATTTTCTTCTGTGTTTTCACCTGGGAATTTTATCATTTTGGCTTTATATTTTGGTATATGTTCCACTGAGCCAATTTTTGTGTCTTGTGTGAGGTAAAGGTTGAAGTTCTTTTTTTTTTTTTTCCCCCAATTTGTATATATAGTTTCTCCAGTACCTTTCTTTTAAAGACTTTCCCTTCCCCATTATATTGTCTTGTTGGTACCTTCACCGAAAGTCATTTGACCGTATATGCATGCATTAAGTTCTAAACTCTGTCCTTTCACCAGTACCACACTGTCTTGATTACTGTAGGTTTATAGTAAATTTTGATATCAGTTCAATTTGTAAAATCACTTTGACTACTTTAATAGATCATTTGCATTTCCATATAAATTCTAGGATGAAGTTGAGAATTTCCACCCAGAAAGCCTCCTGGGGTTTTGTTTGGGATTGTGTTGAATCTATGTATCAGTTTGGAGAGAAATGACATCCTAATATCATTTTTTTCAATTTCTGAGTATTGTTTATTTAGCCATTTTCTACAGTCTTAATTTCTCTTAGCAGTGTTTTGTCATATCCAGTGTAGTGGTCTTATATTTATATAGCTATATATAAAAAATATATCTAAAAATTTTTTTCCCTGAGTCTTTTGTGTTTTTTTGGTGCTTTTATATTAAAAAGACCATTTTCCAATTGTTTGCTGCTAGTATGTAAAAATGTAAATTGATTTTTAAAATTTTTTTATTGAAGTATAGTTCATTTACAATGTTGTTAGACTTTTATATTAACTTTACATCTTTTGACCTTGCTGGATTGATTTAGCAGTTGTTCTAGTAGTTGTTTTGTAAGTTCCTGAGGATTTTCTGCATGAACATTTTTTCTGCAAATACAGTTTTATTTCTTCCTTTCTGATCTTTATGTCTTTTTCTTGACTAATTGTAATAGCTAGGACCTCCTGTAAAATGTTGACTAGAATTGGTAAGAGCATATATACTTGCATTGTTGTAAGGGGAAATGTATTCACTCTTTCACTGTTGATGTTACAGATTTTTCATAGATGCCCTTTATCAGCTTGAGGAATTTCCTTTCTGTTCCTGGTTTGCCGAGAATTTTTATAATAAACAGGTGTTGATTTTTTTTTTTTTTTTTTGCGGTATGTGGGCCTCTCACTGTTGTGGCCCCTCCTGTTGCAGAGCACAGGCTCCAGACGTGCAGGCTCAGTGGCCATGACTCACGGGCCCAGCTGCTCCATGGTATGTGGGATCTTCCCAGACTGGGGCACGAACCTGTGTCCCCTGCATCAGCAGGTGGACTCTCAACCACTGTGCCACCAGGTGTTGAATTTAGTACAATACTTTTATATCTTTTGAAATGATACGATTTTCCTTTTTTTAATCTGTTAATGTGGTGAATTACATTGATTTTCATATATTAAACCAACCCTGCATTCGTGGGACAAACTCCACTTGGTTATGATTATGCTTTCATATGTTCCTGGATTTTATTTGCCATAATTTTATATAGGCTTTACATTTATGTTCATGTGCTACATTGATTTTGTAAATCATAATAGGAATTTTGGTTTTACTATAAATAAGGTGAGAAACCACTGGAAAGTCTTGAACAGAATAATAGGTGATTTGATTTGGGAATGAAAAGGGTAAGGCAAATTAAGGCCAATGGCAGGTTAATATAAAACCAAGAAATTTTATACAAAATTACTTCTATATGAAGGCATCTTAGCTTGAGTATCAATTGAAAACTTACATTTGGTTGGAACATATCACACAGAAAATGATACTCAGGAAGACCACTTCCAGGCTGCAAAAGTTTAACCATAGAGTTTTATTTACAGCCTATGGCAATTAATGGTACTGGGAGTTTATTCAGCCACACTGACATGAAATTGGTTTTTTAAGGGTAGTGAACTTAGCTTGAATGCAGGATAACTAGCAGCAAGAGAGGAAGGGTGTTTGCAGACTGTTATATTAATATATCTATAAAAAAATTATGATTTTCTGATAATTACCTTTAGTTATGCATGATTTATTTTCTTAATAAATTTTCCTTCATTCTCATTCTTTATAATCTCATTAGACAGCATTTAATAGCTGTTAAATCCTTGAACTTCTTATGTAGTTCATTCACCAATTTGTGCTTTAGAACTTCTTCTTTTCTAATGCATAAATACAAAAGACATTTGTTTTCTTGGTATCTTTTAGATTGGGAGTATGCATTTAAAAACAATGAATTTTCATCAAAGCAAGTTATTTATGAGGAATCATCCAAAGTAAGGACAATGGGAAGAAGCCATCTTAGTTATAACCTTGGCTGCTCCAGTTTGAGAGAAGACTCTAAAAATGAGGACTGGTTTAAGAACCACTTGGGAAGTCAGGAGATACATTCTAGTCAATTGATCATCACTCATAAAGAAATCCTGACTAAAGATCAAAGTAATGAATATACTAAATCTTGGCAAACTTTCCATCAGGATGCAATCTTTGATATAAGGCAGAGTTTTCCCACCAAAGAAAGAATACATAAGCATGAGCCACGAAAGAGAAGCTACCGGAAAAAATCTGTTGAAATGAAACGTAAGAAAGTCTATGTAGAAAAGAAACTTTTGAAATGTAATGAATGTGAGAAGGTTTTCAACCAGAGCTCATCTCTTACTCTTCATCAGAGAATTCACACTGGAGAGAAACCCTATGCATGTGTTGAATGTGGGAAAACCTTCAGCCAGAGTGCGAACTTAGCTCAACATAAGAGAATACATACTGGAGAGAAACCCTATGAATGTAAAGAATGTAGGAAAGCCTTCAGCCAGAATGCCCATCTTGCTCAACATCAGAGAGTTCATACTGGAGAGAAACCTTATCAGTGTAAAGAATGTAAAAAAGCCTTCAGCCAGATTGCACACCTGACTCAACATCAGAGGGTTCATACTGGGGAAAGACCTTTTGAATGTATTGAATGTGGAAAGGCCTTTAGTAATGGCTCATTTCTTGCTCAGCATCAGAGAATTCACACAGGAGAGAAGCCTTATGTATGTAACGTGTGTGGGAAAGCCTTCAGCCATCGAGGATACCTAATTGTACATCAGAGAATTCATACTGGAGAGAGACCCTATGAATGTAAGGAATGTAGGAAAACCTTCAGCCAGTATGCACACCTGGCTCAACATCAGAGAGTTCATACTGGAGAGAAACCTTATGAGTGTAAAGTATGTAGGAAAGCCTTCAGCCAGATTGCATACCTTGATCAACATCAGAGGGTTCATACTGGAGAGAAGCCCTACGAATGTATCGAATGTGGGAAGGCCTTTAGCAACAGCTCGTCACTTGCACAACATCAGAGAAGTCATACCGGAGAGAAACCTTACATGTGTAAGGAATGCAGGAAAACATTTAGCCAGAATGCAGGCCTTGCTCAACATCAGCGAATTCACACTGGAGAGAAACCTTACGAATGTAACATTTGTGGGAAAGCCTTTAGCTACAGTGGATCTCTTACTCTACATCAAAGAATTCATACTGGGGAAAGACCCTATGAATGTAAGGATTGCAGGAAATCTTTCAGGCAGCGAGCACACCTTGCTCATCATGAGAGAATTCATACCATGGAGTCATTCTTGACTCTTTCCTCCCCCTCACCCTCCGTGTCCAGTCAGTTGCCAAGACCTGTAGGTTCTATCTCCTAAATATGCCTTGAATCTGACTCTAATTAATTTCCATTCTGTCATCTTTGTCCAGTACACAATAATCTGTTTGACATGGACTATGGAAATAACTCTCTAATTGATCTCCCTGTGTTTACCATTTCCTGCTAGTAGTGCATATTACAGTCAAACTTGTGTTTAAAAAGTTTAATCATATCACTTCTCCGTCATTAAAACCCTTCATTGGCATCCCATAGGTCTTAGGTCAAGGCACACATTCCTCAAAATAGCCTAAAAGACCTCCAACCCCCAATACTTTGTTCCAGTCTACATTTCAGAGTCCCATCTCATGTTATCCACCTCATTCTTTGGCTACTTATCAACATTAAGCATTTATAGTGCAGCATCAAATAGATCTGGGTTCCAATTCTTACTCTTCCATTTTCTGGCCCTCTAGTTTTTGGAGAAACCTTTTGTCCCTTGTAAGCTTCAGTCTTTTTATTTATATTATGGAAAATAATAATGGTACTACCTCAAGTTAATGTAAGGATTAAATGAGATAATGCATGTGAACTGCTCAGCAGAGTGCCTAGCATAAAGTAATCACTCAGTAAACACTAATGTAAAATAAAAAGGTACTATGAAAAAAGAATATCATCTCAGCAATGATTATCTGCGAAATAACAAAGCAACCCAAAAGACTGTAAAGGTTTTTGATTAGGAACAGCAGTCATTGTTCTAAAGGTGGCTGATAGGGGTATCCAGCACAGGAGAGTTAATGTTGGAGTCCATGATGACAGAGTAAGATGGGGGCTTCTGTTTCAACATGAATACACAGAGATATGATTTTGTTGATAAGAAAAACTAACTTCATTATATAGTCAACAGTTTTAAGAAGCCAGGTGTTAAAAATCACTTGTAATAAGTAAAATTTACTGAGATGTATTCATCATTTGCATTTAAATAAAGGCAATATAGTTTTTAAAAGACAGAAAACTTTAAAAGATCAATAACCAAAGAAGAATAGAAAGTAAAATTTAAGTTTAACTCACCTCTCTTAATTCCAGGTGGATGAATTGTATTAAACACATGTCATTTAAATAGAAAAGTTGTTAAGCTTCTAAGCTGTAATTCCAAAACTAGAGGGAAAAGAAACCAAAACTATAGGTCAAAACTCATCAACATGTTTGATTTGATATGCATCAAGTTTCAAATGAATATGAATACCTTTAGATGGACATGTGTTTTCCAGTTCTCCACAGTTCAAACCACTACCTGTTCCCTTACATCTGACTTGTTTTACACTTTATATTACTTCCTGACTCCTGAAGGCTTTGAGCATGCAATCAATGCAGTAACCAGTTCTCTTGTGAACGTAAGTACAAAGAAAATAACTAAAGTTTAATGGAGGATTAAAAGAATAGACATTTTATCCTTCTGTAGGGGAAGACTCAGTACTCTACAGATGTTAATAGGCCCCAAATTAATCTATAGATTTGTTAGTAGGCCTCAAATTAATCTATAGGTTCTTTGTACCTGACAAAATAAGGCTTTCTTTTTAAGGCTTGAAACATTGTGTTTGCCAACATACACACATACACATTCACAACATACACACATAAAGGAAATATATAATAAAGGTGATATTTCATGTCAGTGGCTTAACAGTATTGGTAAATGAGATTCGGCTCAAAAAAATTCTTTCTGTACAAAACAATCACCTCATTCTTTTATCCAGATGCAAAACAGAGTCATTAGAGGACACCATAACATGCTTTATAATCATGAAGAATGGTCTTCCTAAATACGACATGAGATCCAGAAGCCACACACACAAAGATTCTAGATTTGACTATATAAGAACTTTAATTAAAGCTTTTATATAGTCAAAGATAGTACAAACGAAAGGTTTTTAAACATTAGAGTTGGAAAAAATCATTAAAATATGTTTAACTTATGAAGTTCGTATACTTAACATAAAAGTGCTTCTACAAGTCATTTAGAAAAATGACACCTCCTCCCCTCATGGGCAAAAGGGTATAAAGAGCCAACAGGTGACTGATGAAAGTGGTAAGTACAGAATCTCACAAGGATCAGAACACAAGTTAAACAAATGAACTACCATCTTTCAATATCAGATTGATAAAATTTGCATTGCAAAAGCATAGGAGAGGAGGTACTTCTATGTACTGATGTAAGGGTGTATGAATTTGTACGGTATTTCTGAAAGGTAACTTGTCAGCATCAAAATTTTCATTGGGAATCAAGGTTTTCTTTTGCAGTTAAACACAAGTTTATCTTTCCTCCATATCCTATTAAACAGATAAAACAATTTAAAAGGTATCAAAAAAGAGCAGAAGTCATCAGTGGATGAAAGAATCAAGTTTTATAAAAGACAAAAGGGAAAAGAGTGGTTATTCATGAAATGTTGCAGAAGAAGCTGTTACCTGAAATGTTGGCATGACAGGGATTTCAGTAAAGGGAGTCAGTCTGTCCAAAGGGTCCCTAGAAAAGTTCATGCTTTGAGTTGGCTTGTGTAGAGGCTGGGTAATAAGGAGACACGATGACAAGACAGTTAATGACTTTTTATGTGAAAGTTATGTTAGTACCCCTGCCAACAGCTTTCCCACTCCACCCTCTCTTCTATAAGTAAATTGAAATGGATCCTTCCTTCACACCATTCACAAAAATTAGTTCCAGTTGAATAAAATCCTAAATGTTAAAGTAAATAGTAAAGTATTAGAAGAAAATAGTACCATATGCTTATGACTTTGCTGTTGGACATATCTTCCTAAATTAGACAAAAATGAAAGCCATAATGAAGATTAAATCAAACGTTAGAATGCTTTTAAAAAGACAAAGATAAGAAACAGAATGGGAAAAAATTGTAATATAATACAAAGGGAAAGATGTAAGAGTACTTATAAATAGGTAAAGGACAACCAAGTAAGAATAAAAATGAACAAAGGACAAGAATGCGCAAGTCAGAAGAAATACAGGTGGACCATAAATATGAGTCCCTGCTTAACCTTGCTAGTATTGAGATGCAAATTTAAGTAATCTACAATAAGAAAAAAACTTGGTAGTTGTGTAGAGAAATAAATACTCTCATCAGTGCTAATTTGGAGGCACTGAAGTTTTAAAAATGCTCACTATAACCCCTTTGGAGGGCAGCACAGTACATTAAACTGGGAACAGTCTAAATTTCCATCAACAGAGGCATGACTAGAAATACTAGCACCAGTTTAAAAAAATGGACTTGTAATATTGGTATGGATTTGACTAAAAGACACTGATTGAAAATGGAAAATTTTCAGAATAATAGAGTATTATATATTTAAAATATATTTATAATACATTTATATAAGTATGCAAATACTTAGAAAAAGTCCTGAACAGACACATCCAACTGATAAGTGTTTCTTTGGGGGAGGGAACTAGAATTGGACATTCTGGTCAAGAGGGTAGATTTACCATTATCTGTAATGTTTGAAGTTTTAAATAAGAATGTTAAAATTTTAAAAACTTAAACTATGAAAAACTTCAACAAACTCACGGAGAACTAGAGCAGCTAGAGTGAGAGTTGGCAGCCTAAGTTGAAACCTTTTTTGGAATTTGGAGAATTTCCCATCAACTCACCAGCCTTTCCCATGCAGGCAGAGATCCCAGTAAACCTTTTCATTCAGGGAAACAGATCTACAATGAGAATAACGAGAGAACCTCCTGCTATCTACCTAAGATAATCAAACCATATCATTATTAAGCGTGAACAGACAGCTAAGGATCATCACAGATGAAGAAAAGTACCAACATAATAAGGACCAAGAGAGAGACTGAACCAGAGTAGGGAAAGTTATACAATGAGAAGAAAATAAAAATTTATGTTAGTCTGAGATTTGAATAGATATTGCACTTTTAAAGCAAATATGGGAAGCTACCAAAAACAGGAATAAGACAGAACTCCTAAGGATGAAAAAACATTATTGCTGTAATAGAAGGTTTGAAAGAAAATTGTGGACACTCTTCAAGTTCATAAATTGAAAAGTTAAATGAGAAACAAAAGGGACCTGGAAGTTCAGAAGGTCTAACATCTAATTAATGAGTTCCAGAAAAAAAATTAATGGAGAAAATATAGGAATGTATCAAATAAATGATTAAGAATCTTTCTAAACTGAAGAAAATTATGAACACTCAGCTAGGAATAGCTCACTCAATGTTGGGCAGGCTGAAGTGGCAAAAAGCACAATTACAATAGAAACAAAAGACACCCAGAAATACGCTTGTGAAATTTCATAATACTAAAGACGAGGCCATCCTAAAAGCTTTCAAAATATGGAAATTTCTCCTGATAAAGAATAATGATCAAGATAGCATTAGCCTTCCCTCTGATGAGCAATATTAGATTGTAGAATACAGAACAGCACTTTCCAACTTGTGAGTTAAAACTGCTTTGAATCTAGAACTTTATACCCAAACAGTAATTAAGCATAAGGCCAAGTACTGATATTTTGTATTACCAGTTTACTTCAGTTTACTCCCACTATCTTTTAATAGGGTATTGAATGATTAGCTTCAGCAAAATTTGGATGGAAAAGGTAAAAAACAGGAAAGGCTTTAAACAGTGGATCTAACCCAGTAAAGTGGTGCTGAGGATGAATAGGATGATCACCCTGCAAGAATCAGACCAAATTACTGGTAGCCTAGATATCCAGGGAGTCAGTGAAGAGGAACTTAAGAATGAAAGGGGTGGGTTACATTAAATAGAATTAATACAAAGTTTGAGGATTTTAGTAATATGGTGAAGACAAAAGTTAGTCAGAAGGAAAGAAAAACAATTACTGGCTCTGGAAAAAAAAAAAAAGGAGAAGCCATACCAGATATTATGGTCCTAATATAAAGCAAGCCCCCATAAAATGTCACATGACTTTGGAAAATAAGTAGAATATGAAAAAAAAAGTCCATATGACTGATACAAGGAATAGATTCCTTTAAGTGGGTACTGGGATCATAACATTGGACTTGTAGAGCAGAAAATGTAATCGTCACACATTGCTTGGCTCTGACTCTTCAGAGAATAATATTTACGTGGTGATAACGATCTAATGCTATTTTATTTCCAACTTTAAAATAGACAAATCACTGAAGTCTCTATGTGTATATATATCTACATATCTAATATCTACCTAATAACGTAAAGGCAAAATATAGCTGATATAGACTGGATGGTGGGAGGTTGACAAGGAAATAAGAGCTTGAAGCAAGGATAAGGGGAAATATGCTCACTGTATATAGAGGGGATTCAGGAGATGTCTAAAGGCGATAGAATAAGAAATGTAGGTTAGCTGTATTTCAAGTTAAAACACATCAGAGGAGCTAATGTAACTCAGTGGGATGAATTAAATCCTTACCTTTCATAAGAAAGACTGTATAAAGTTGATAAATTTACAAATAAAATTACAACTGTAATCATGATTATGACAGAAACCCAATTCAAGTCAGCTCAGGAGAAAGGTATTTATTAGTTCCTATAACTCAAAGATGTAGAGCATGTATGTTACAGTCTCAGGTAGGCTGCATGTAAGTGTTCAGACTCATCAGAGATTAATAGCTCACAGCTCTGTGTTCAGTTGTTTCATCCTCTGGCAGGTTCTGTCTCTTGGCAGGAAGAAAATGGCATCTGATGATATTACACTTAAAAAATCCTTCGAGCTTTTAATCTCAAAAGCAAGGTGATCTCTTTCTGAGCCTCCATGTCAATCCCTGGGAGGAAAATATAATTTGTTCCAGTTTATGCTATGTGCCCACTCTGGACCAATCACCAGATCCAGGGTAGGGGGTACTCTGGCCAAGCTGGGTCAAGTTCACATACCAGGGGAATTGGATCACTGGATGGCCAATTAACAAAATTCCCATGGGATGGGGGTAGGATGGAGGGCAGTTGAGAATCAGTTCCCATAAAGAAAACAACAGACCTGAACTGACATATGAGGGCAACACTGACTCACTAAGTGTGTAGATATACCTATCTTTTGCTGCAAAAATACTGTGTGTAATTATAGGGAGCTGCCTCAGCCCCTGTAGCAAGGGTAAGTTAAATTTCCAGGGGTCAACTGGACTCAGTACACAGTTGCTAGTAATTAAGCTATCTTGCCAGACTCCTGAGATGGCTGCACATTGGACAAGGTAACTCCAACAGCAAGAGACTAGGGCTTGGGTGACAAGTGGTTGAGCCTCACCTGCACCATTTATGCCAGGAGACATCAGGGGAGTTCCCTTTAAAGACCTCCAAAGAAGGCTTTCTGCACAGATGTCAGAGACAGCCAACAAAAAGTGAAGCTGTTTACATAAAGGACAGCAGATCTGCTCTACAAAGGGGACTGCCTTCCAGTTTAGAAAAACTCCATTTCCCCCCCCACCCCCCACCGCCCCTTTTCATGGTCTCTATGGAAGAGTAGCAGACTGGTACATTCCCATAAGGAGGCAAATTCAAATGTATGTATGAGGAGCTTTTAAAAATACTAACTTTGAATTTAAAGTGGTGGGACCAAGATATCTCTATCCATTTCTCCTTTCTGAAACCAAGTGAAAGCAACAAGAATAAGAAACAGAAGGAAACTCCATCTTCGATGAAGTAAAGAAACGTCTATAATTCTGAGTCTCAAAATCCACAAGGAAATGCTGCTAAATGTGAGAATCCTGGGAGAGGAAACTGATGATGCATTGATGAGCACAAAATACCTCCAAAGTAGTGGCATATCTGGAAGGGCAAAAGAAAAGGCACCTCAACTGAAGCCACAGTATTACTCTGAAAAGTCTGGCTTTAGAAGTCTCCAGAAATTCTGTTTACAATTGCAAAAGAGTGGTAGGGGTGAGGAGCTGGAGTGTTCAAGGAGGAAATACATGGGTTTTGAAGAGGTGATTTATCATCTGACAGAGGAGAGGGAAGCTGCGAATGATGTGCAGGACTGCAAGGTAAATGCTAAATCCTTGCTACTCAACATGTGGGGCCTGGACTAGCAGCATCAGCCTCACCTCGTAATTTCTTAGGATTCCAGAACCTTGGGCCTTAACCCGGAGCTAGTAATTCAGAATCTGTATCTTACAAGATGCCCAGGTGATCTGAATACACGGTAATACAAGAGAATCACTAGGCTAAAACAAATTTCCTACTAGTCTAGAATACAGGCCTTTAATAAACAGCCAGATCAGGAAGAGCTCTACTCATTCAAAAATGTAGTCTAGTCTTTCAGAGACCCTATGGAATGATAGTAGACTCAGATTTAGAAATTCCTCTTACTAAAATTGAACAGAGTGAGGAAAAAAAACCCCAATATACCACCTTACATCACACACTATGAAAAGTAAAATACAGAATTAACAGAGCCACATTAAAAGAACATGCCAATATCTTTGGCACAGTCTGCCCTCTGGTAAAGTGGCATAATGGAGAAAAAGTAGGCAGAAGAAATTCTGAAAAACTTTACTAATATATCTCAAGATGGGCAAGATGTAGGCAGCACTGGACAAAGGTACATAACATTTCTCTAGGTAACCTTCATTCTAGATAAATACTAGTTTGAACAGGAAAGGCAAGTTGGCAGTATCTATCAAAATATGCCTATCCTTTGATCCAGCAATTTAATTCTCCAAAAATATTGGTAAAAAATTTCAAAAGCATATGTGAAAGACTGTTAATTGCAACCCTGTTTTTAAAAATAAATCCTAGCTCCACAGTGAGGCCTACCCTAACTAAATGCTTATTTGAGATCTGCTGGTGAAGATGGAATTATAGAGAACTGTTTATCCTCCCATCTGAAACAATAAAACACTGGACAAAACATGAAACCTTGGCATTCAAGACACTGGATAACAGGCAATGAAACAGAGACTGCTGAAAAATGGGAAACAAATGAGATGAGTACTATGATTTCTCCAGATAACTGCATGGAAAGTTTCCAGGCTGTTGCCTCCCAAAGTTGAGGAAATTAAGCTAAAAGTCACGGAGACTGAGGTGACTGGAGTTCACAGGATGAAGTGCCTGAAAGCTCTTAGAGGAAAAAACCCTAGACATCTGCAGAATTTTTAGGTGAATTTTACCTGAATACTCATCAGAACATGCATGTGAAGAAATTACCTGAAGCAGGGGAAAAAAACTGATAGAACTACAAAAAGAAATAGACAAATCCAAATCTTTAAAGTAAAGACTGTTACAAGAAACAAAGAAGGACACTACATAATGATCAACGGATCAATCCAAGAAGATATAACAATTGTAAATACATATGTACCCAACATAGGAGCACCTCAATATATAAGGCAAATATTAACAGATATAAAAGGAGAAATCCACAGTAATACAATAATAGTAGGGGACTTTTAACACTCCACTTACATTAATGGATATAAAAAACACACACTTAAGTAACACAGTAGAGCAAATGGTCTTAACTGACACCTATAGAGCAGCAGTCCCCAACCTTTTTGGCACCAGGGATTGGTTTCGTGGAAGACAATTTTTCCACAGACTGGGGTTGGCAGGGCAGATGGTTTCGGGATGATTCAAGCACATTTCATTTGTTGTGCACTTCTATTATTATTATATTGTAATAATATAATGAAATAATTATACAACTCACCATAATGCTGACAGGTGGAGCTCAGGTGGTAATGCGAGCGATGGGGAGTGGCTGTAAATACAGATGAAGCTTCGCTCGCTTGCCTGCCGCTCACCTCCTGCCATGTGGCCTGGTTCCTAACAGGCCACGGACTGGTTGGGGACCCCTGCTATACAGCATACTATCCAAAAGCAGCAGAAGACACATTCTTTTCAAGTGCACATGGAACATTCTCCAGGATAGATCACGTGCTAGGTGGCAAAACAAGCCTCAGTAAATTTAAGAAAATTGAAACCATATCATCTTTTCTGACCACAATGCCATAAGGCTAAAAGTCAACTACGAGAAAAACTGCAAAAAACAGACACGTGTAGGCTGAATAAAATGCTACTAAACAACAAATGGGATCACTGAAGAAATCAAAGAGGAAATCAAAAAATACCTAGAGATGAAAACATGACAATCCAAAACCTATGGGACACCACAAAAGCAGTTCTAAGAGGGAAATCTACAGTGATACAATCTTGACTCAGAAAACAAGGAAGAGCTCAAAAAACAACCTAACCTTACACATAAAAGGAACTAGAGAAAGAAGAACAAACAAAACCTAAAGTTAGTAGAAGGAAAAAAATCATAAAGATTCAGAGCAGAAACAAATGAAATAGAGACTAAAAAAATAGAAAAGATCAATGGAACTAAAAGCTGGTTCTTTGAAGAGATAAATAAAATTGATAAACCTTTAGCCAGGTTCATCAAAAAAAAAAAGGGAGAGGGCCCATTTCAATAAAATCAGAGGGCTTCCCTGGTGGCGCAAGTGGTTGAGAGTCCACCTTCGGATGCAGGGGACACGGGTTCGTGCCCCGGTCCAGGATCCTGCGTGTCCAGAGCCTGTGCTCCACAACGGGAGAGGCCACAACAGTGAGAGGCCTGCATACCACAAAACAAATAAATTTGAAAAAATAAAATCAGAAATGAAAAAGAAGTTACAACCGAAAACACAGAAATAAAAAGGATCATAAGAGACTACTACGAGCAATTATAGGCCAATAAAATGGACAACCTAGAAGAAATGAACAAATTCTTACAAAGGTACAATCACCCAAGACTGAGACAGGAAGAAACAGAAAATATGAACAGACCAATTGCCAGTACTGAAATTGAATCAGTAATTTAAAAACTCCCAACAAACAAAAGTCCAGGACAAGATGGCTTCACAGGTGAATTCTACCAAACATTTAGAGAAGTTAACAACTATCCTTCTGAAATGATTCCAGAAAACAGTAGAGGAAGGAACACTTCCAAACTCATTCTGTGCAACCACCATCACCCTGACAGCAAAATCTGACAGAGATTTCCTGGTGGTCCAGTAGTTAGGACTCCGTGCTGCCACTGCAGGGGGCCCAGTATCAATCCGTGGTCAGGGAGCTAAGACCCCACAAGCTGTGTGGCGTGGCCAAAAACAAAAAAACAAAAAACTCAGACAAAGATATCACAAAAAAAAGAATTACAGGTCAATATCACTGGTGAACATAGATGCAAAAATCCTCAACAAAATACTAGCAAACCAAATAATAGGTTAAAAGGATCACACAACCAATATCAAGTGGGATTTATCCCAGGGAGGCAAGGATTTTTCAATATCTACAAATCAGTCAATGTGATGATACACAACATTAAAAAACTGGAAAATGGGGACTCCCCTGGTGGCTCAGGGGTTAAGAATCCGCCTGCCAATGCAGGGGACACGGGTTCGAGCCCTGGTCCGGGAAGATCCCACATGCCGCGGAGCAACTAAGCCCGTGTGCCACAACTACTGAGCCCGCGTGCCCCAACTACCGAAGCCCACGCGCTTAGCGCCCGTGCTCCGCAACAAGACAAACCACCACACAGTAAGAAATCCGCACACTTCAACGAAGAGTAGCCCCCGCTAGCCACAACTAGAGGAAGCCCTCACCCAGCAACGAAAACCCACCGCAGCCAAAAATAAATAATTAAAAAAAAACAAAAAACAAAACTGGAAAATGAAAACCACATGATCATTACCATAGATGCCGAAGAAGCTTTTGACAATATTCAACATCCATTTATAAAAACTCTCCAGAAAGTGGGCATAGAGGGAACATACCTCAACACAATGAAGACCATATATGATAAAGCTAACATCATAATCAATGGTGAAAAGCTGAATGCATTCTCTCTAGGAACAAGACAAGGATGCTCACTCTCACCACTTTTATTCAACATACTTTTGGAAGTCCTAGCCACAGCAAGCCAAGAAGAAAAACAAGAAAAGAAATCCAAATTGGAAAAGAAGAAGTACAACTGTCACTGTTTGCAGATGACATGATACTATACATAGAAAATCATAAAGACACTACCAGAATACTAGAGTTCATCAATAAATTCAGTCAATTTGCAGGATATAAAATTAATATATAGAAATCTGTTGAATTTCTATACACTAACTACAAAATATCAGAAAGAAAAATTAAGGAAACAATTCCATTTGCCACTGCATTAAAAAGAATAAAATTCTGAGGAATAAACCTATCCAAGAGAGCAAAAGACCTGTATAAGACTGATGAAAGAAGCTGAAGACAATACAAACAGATGGAAAGATACACAGTGTTCTTGGATTGGAAGAATCAATATTGTTAAAATGACCATACTACTGAAGGCAATCTACACAGATCAATTGCAATTCCTACCAAATTACCAATGGCATTTTTCACAGAACTAGAACAAAAAAACTTTTAATTTGTATGGAAACACAAAAGACTCCTAGTAGCAAAAGCAATCTTAAGAAAGAATGGAGCTGGAGGACTCATGCTCCCTGACTTCAGACTATAATACAAAGCGACAGTAATCAAAACAGTACAGTACTGGCACAAAATCAGACAGATCAATGGAACAGGACAGAAAACCCAGAAATAAACCCACACTCTTATGGTCAATTAACCTACGACAAAGGAGGCAAGAATATAAAATGGAGGGCTTCCCTGGTGGTGCAGTGGTTAAGAATCCGCCTGCCAATGCAGGGGACATGGGTTCAAGCCCTGGTCTGGGAAGATCCCACACACCGCGGAGCAATTAAGCCCATGCGCCACAACTACTGAGCCTACGCTCTAGAGCCCACGGGCCACAACTACTGAGCCCACGTGCCTAGAGCCCTGCTCCGCAACAAGACAAGCCACCACAGTGAGAAGCCTGCATACTACAACAAAGAGTAGGCCCCGCTCATCACGACTAGAGAAAGCCCATGTGCAGCAACAAAGACCCAAAAAATAAACTAAAAAAAAAAAAATATATATATATATATATATATATATAATGGAGAAAAGACAGTACCTTCAATAATAAGTGCTGGGAAAACTGGACAGCTACATGTAAAAGAATGAAATTAGAACATTCTATAACACCATATACAAAAATCAACTCAAAATGGATTAAATACCTAAACGTAAGACTGGATACTATAAAGCTCCTAGAGGAAAACATAAGCAGAACACTCTTTGACATAAATTGTAGCAATATTTTTTTGGATCCTTCTCCTAAAGTAACGGAAATAAAAGCAAAAATAAACAAACTGGACCTAATTAAGCTTAAAAGTTTCTGAACACAAAAGAAACCATGAACAGAACAAAAGACAACCTAGGGAATGGGAGAAAATATTTGCAAATGAGGCAACCACAAGGGATTAATTTCCAAAATATACAAACAGCTCAGAATCAAAAAACAAATAACCCAATTTAAAAAAATTTTAAAAATGGACAGAAGACCTAAACAGACATTTCTCCAAAAAAGATATACAGATAGCCAACAGGCACATGAAAAGATGCTTCACACTGCTAATCAGTAGAGAAATGCAAATCAAAACTACAATGAGGTATCACCTCACACCAGTCAGAATGGCCATCATCAAAAAGTCCACAAATAATAAATGCTGGAGAGGGTGTGGGAAAAAGGGAACCCTCCTACGCTGTTGGTGGGAATGTAAATTGGTACAGCCAGTATGGAGAACAGTAAGGAGGTTCCTTAAAACACTAAACATAGAGTTACCATATGATCCTGCAATCCAACTCCTGGGCATATATCAAGAGAAAATTATAATTTGAAATGACACATGCACGACAATGTTCACTGCAGCACTATTTACAACAGCTAAGACATGGAAACAACCTAAATGTCCATCAAAAGATGAATGGATAAAAAAGATGTGGTATATATGTAAAATGGAATACTACTCAGCCATAAAAAAATAAAATAATGCCATTTGCAGCAACATGGAGGACCCAGAGATTATATTAAGTGAAGTACGTCAGACAGAGAAAGACAGATATCAAATGATATTGCTTATATGTGGAATCTAAAAAAAATGATACTGATACAAATGAACTTATTTACAAAACAGCAATAGACTCACAGATACAGAAAACAAACTATGGTTACAAAAGGGGAAAGGTAGGGGGAGGGAATAAATTAGGAGCTTGGGATTAAGAGATACACACTATTATATATAAAATAAACAACAATGACCTGTATAGCACAGGAAACTATATTCAATATCTTGTAATAACCTATAATGAAAAAGAATCTGAAAAACATATATATATATATATATATATACACATATATATATATAAAAGTAAATCACTCCACTGTACATCTGAAACTAACACAACACTGTAAATCAACTATACTTCAATTTAAAAAAATAGACAAATCCACAATTATAATAGATTTTGACATGCATCTCCCGAAGAACAAGTTGACTGAAAATCAGTAAGGGCACTGAAGACTTGAACAACACCATCAGCCAACTTGATCTAGTTGACATTTAAAAAACACTCCACCCAAGAACAGTAGAATATGCATTCTTTTTAAATGCACCCAGAACATTTACCAAGATAGACAATATTCCGGGCCTTAAAACACATCTCAATAAATTTAAAAGGATTCAATTCATACAAAATGTTTTCTAACTAGAATGGATTAAGTTAGAAATCAATAATAGAAAGATAATTGGAAAATCCCCCAAATATTTGGATCTAAATAGCACAATTTTTAGTAACCCATGGGTTAAAAGAGAAATCAAAAGGCAAAACAAAGTATTTTTAATTGAATGAAACTTGTAACACAGCATATCAAAATATGTGGAATGCAGCTAACACATTACTTAGAAGGAAACATAATATTACTCAGTTGGAAAATAAAACTCTCAAATCAATGACTTCAATTTCCACCTTAACAAATTAGAAATTGAAGAGCAATGAAACCCAGTTACCATAAAAATGGAAATAAAGAAATCAGTAGGAAACAGAAAAGACAAAAGCAGGTCAATAAAACCAATAAATCTTCACTCAGACAATATGAAAAAAAAAGAGAGATAACACACAAGTTACCAATATCTGGAATGGCAGGGATGACATCACCACAGTTATTAAACAGATAAGGGAATATTGGGAACTTTATGTAAATAAATTTAACCACTTAGATAAAATGGAAAATTTTTCTTGAAAGAACCAAACTGCCAACCTTACTCAAGAAGAAATAATTCTTCAACTTATTCCTGGTTTATCCTTTGTCAAGTGCTTTTTATAAAGGAATGTTTGATTTCTTGATATATCTGCCACTATTAGTAACACCCAGTTTCCCACAGCAAATTTTATAACCTTCATGAAATAAACACAAAGTGAAACTCACCTTTTGGGATCTTAAATAATGAAGCAGGCAAGGTAGATGAGCTTTTGTCTGTCAACAAAAAGATCATTAACTTTAAATTCATAGTCAAGAAGTGTCAAAAGCAGAATTAATGACCATGGAACATAAACTGAAAAACTTGTATCTTGCAAACGAATTTGAGGAAATATAGGATTGGTCAATTAAAAAATTAGGATTGAGTGTACAGTCTACCTTGGCTTTTTCCAAATAGCTGCTTGTTCTCTTCTAAATGACTCAAAGTTCATTCCATTTTTCGGCAATGTGGCAGGAGTACTGGGAATCAAACATACTGGGGCAGTAAGAAATGACTGAGGCAAACTTGGCACGAGGTCATCGAGCAGATGCCCACAGGATGTAGGTTCCATGTCATGTGGTGCCAGCAGTGGAGGAAAAGGTGGGCTTGCTCCTCGAGGTGGCGGGGCCCGAAGGGGGTGGCCCGAGATGCAGCCAGAGCAGTGGAGGGGTCTGCACTTTAAGAAGTTAAATTACATGTCAAGTTCTTGACTTTAAAATCAGGTGGGAAATTGGGGGCTTTCTCATTTCTAACCTGTTACATCTGCCTGAATTGCCTGCATTTCTGCATATATGAGAAAGAAACTGCTGAAGAAAAACCCACACGTTTGAATATTAAATTATTTGATGCTTATTAGCCAATTTCTGAATTCTTATGTATTTCCAGGAGTGTGTGACATATCAGAAAACGGCACAGAAAGTATCACATAATGGGTCTTTCCCATCATGATTTAAATCCCAGCATTTTCAGTTACTTCTGTGATTCCTCTGTACTCATTACAGTTGACCCCAAATCACTTGGGTCTGAACTGCATAGGTCCACTTATTCAATAGTAAATTTAATTCTGTATCTATTAAAAAAGTGGAATTTGTAATTTAAACCTTCCAAATATTTTCAGATACCATGCTGTTATTGCTAGTTTAGTTCTGTATGGACAGGGAATATACTTTATGTAACTAAATTTTAAAAATTTATTAAGATTTGTTTTACGGTCTCTCTTGGTGAAATGTTCCATGTGGAAAGAACATTTGGAAGACTTGGAAAGAAAGTGTATTCTACTCTTGTGGAGTGGAATGTCTTATAAAGGTCAACTCATTAATTTGGTTGATCATGTTGTTCAGTTTTATATTCTTACAGATTTTCTACTTGTTTTATCAATGACAGAGAGAAGTGGTGAAGTTTCTAATGATAATTGTAGACTATTTACACTTTCTTTTTTCCTTTGTGAAATTTGCACCTCTGTAGTTTGATGCACATACGTTTAGGACTGTTATGTTTACCTAGAAAATTTATTGTTATGTAGTGTTTGTCTTTTTCCCTGATTATATTCCTTACTCTGAAGTCTACTTCATCTGATATTAAAAATGAATTCAGCTTCCTTTTTACCAATGCTTGCATGATCTCTCTTTCCCCACTACTTAACTTTTACCTATGCCTTTAAAGTGACTTTCTGCTAGACAGCATATAGCTGTGTCCTGCTTTTTCATTCAATCTTATAATCTGTCTTTTAACTGGTGTGTTTTGACCATTTATATTTGATGCAATTTTTTATATATTTGGATTAAAACCCACCCATCCTCTTAACTATTTTCTAATTGTTCTGCCTATTCTTTGGTTTTTGTTCTCTTTCTGCCTTCTATTGGGTTAACTGAGGATTTCTAATTATTCCATTTTATTCTGTTAACTGCTTACATCTCTTTAAAATGTTTTAGAGGTTATTGTAAGGTTACAATATGTCTTTAACTAACCAGAATATATCTTCAAGTAATGTAACATTAACAAGTAAAGATATTACACAATATATTTCTTAATTTCTCCCTCACATCCTTTGTGCTTCTGTCATCTATTTACACTGATATATGCTATAGCATACTGTTTTAGACAGCTTTTAGGTAGATAAGTTAAAAAAAAAAAACTATCTTACCTTCATTTATTCCATTTCCAGATCTCTTTCTTTGTGCATCTCCTTCTGTTTAAAGAACTGTTAAATAAAGTTAGAGTAGGGTCTTCTGGCAATGTATTTTCTGTTTTTTCCTCCTCTGAGAAAGTCTTCATTTCTCTATCAATTCTGAAAGACATTTTCATGAAAAATTTCATAAAGACATTTTTTTCCCCCTTTTGTTCCTATGTAACGTCTTTTTTAAAAAAGTCTTTCCTTGTATTCTTTGAAGCTTTATAGATTTTTGTTCTGGTGTCATTATCTATTGTTTATTCAAATATTTCTTCCCACCCAATTTCTCTATTCCTTCCAGGAATCCAATTCTGCATGTGTTGGACCAATAGATCTTTTCCCACAGCTCTTGCATGATTTGTTCTGTGACCCCTGCCCTCCTCTGTGTTTCAGTTTTGCTATTCTTATTGACTTACCTTCAAGTTGACTTCTTTCCTTGGCTATGTCAAGTATACCTTTGAGCCTGTTGAAGGTATTGTTCCCACCTCTTTACTGTGCTCATTTCAGTATTTCCATTTGATTCTCATAGTTCCATCTCTGATCAAATGACCCATCTAATTTGCCTGTTGTACACTTTTTTCATTAGAGCCTTTAACATATTATTTAAAATTCTGTGTGAGGTAGTCTGGGTCTAGTTCTTGACTGCTTTGTCTTTTGGTGGGTGGTGACTTTTCTTGCATTTTTGTATGTCTTGTAAATTTTTATTTTTTGGCCCAAACCCAGGTATCTCATGTAGGACAGTAGAAACAGAGGTAAACATTTAAGCCCTAGAAATGGTCATGTCATTCCTTCTGTTATTCCCTTCATGTAGGTTTTCATTAATATAAAAATTGGACTAGGTTTAAGGTTGCTCCTTGCTGTGGTTACCCTAAGTTCATCACAGCCTTCAAAATTCACTAGTGATTCCTTAGATTTAGGGCATGTTTTCCATGGGTTAATCTCAATGTCTGTGTGACCTTCAAATTTCAGTGTTCTCTTTGGATTATGCCTTAGAGACAGGACAGCTAAACTAAGATGTTTTCACTCATTCATTCAATATTATTGAGTACTTACTACTTCCTATGTGCCAGTCACTGTACTAAATGCTGGAACTTGTAACTCCCCTAATACTCCACAACCCTCTGCCTTTAGTTTGTACCTCTGTACTTTCTCTTGCCTTCAATAGCCTCCCAACTTTTCTGTGCCTAGTAAATTTCTATTCTCCCTTTAATACTATTGCTGTCTCCAAGTGATCCATCACCATGGAGTTCATCATCCTCTATATTACCTGTGTACCTTATATGCTTCCGTATTTAAATATCCTGTATTCCTTAAACTGTAAATGCCTGCAGACAAGAACAGTGTCTTATTAGTACATATTAGGTTTGTGACCATTATTTTGGAACCAACTTCTATGGCAGACCGACAGAGGACTTAACAAAGTAGAGGGGTGTGTGTATAGGATAGGGAGAAAAAACATGCCCCTCCATGAGCCTTCTCTATGCTGTTTGCTCATCCATTTGCTTGAAGTGTTGATTTTTTATGCTGATCTTGCAGACTGATATGACAAGTTTAAATGGAAAATTGTTCTATTATCCTACATGCATGCTCCCTTCACAAATCCAGTTGTCGTCTTCTCAGCTGTGGTCAAAGTTAGAGGGACCTAATCCATGTGGTCAAACATTTCACAAAGTTGTCTTAGATATAGGTGCTTTCAAAAGTAGCTTTTGCAACAGAAAAACGCACACAGAAGAGTCCAACTGTATATAACCTAATTCCAAAAAAGAATTCTGATTTTATTTCTTACACATTTTGCACAAACTGGAAAGCAGCATTGAAAACTATTATATATATGGTGAACAGCTGACATGAAAGAGCCTGGCACATAAATGCAGGGTTTTTCCCATGTATTAGTCAGTTTAGGTTGCCATAACAAAATACCATAGACTGGGTGATGTAAACAAAATTTATTTCTCACAGTTTGGGAGGCTGAAAGTCTGAGATCAGGATGCCACAAGGTTGGATACTGATGAGGGCTAGTTTCTTGGCTTGCAGATAGCCACCTTCTTGCTGTGTCCTCACATGGCAGAGGTCTCTGGTGTCTCTTCTTTAAAAACACTAATCCTATTATGAGGGCCCCACCCTCATGACCTCATCTAACCCTTATTATCTCCCAAAGGCCTCAATTCCAAATACAATCACATTGGGGGTTAGGGTTTTAACAAACGAATTTTGGGAGGACACATTCAGTCCATGACATCCCATTCTCCACCAATCACTTGTACACCAGTGTTTTCACATGAAAATACCAATGTTTATTCATATAAATATAAATTCATTTTCAAACAAAACAATAACAAATGATTTCTCCTTGTTCTGAAGTTCCTCATTCTTCAATACATCCTGTTTTTTTTTTTTCATTAGCTTGTCCCAGGCTTGTTAGATTTTTCACACCATTAAGATCATATGTCTTCATATCCATAGAGACAGTATGGTAATGACTCTATTGCGTCACACAATTATGAGTGCTATCTTTACTCAATCTTCTTTATTCTCAACCAGAAGTTTCTGCCAGCTGAAAATGGCACCCTGGTTTGTGAGGAAATCCCTTCTGTGTGATACTTCTAGTTCTAAGGGACAAACTCAAACTCTTTCTTCATGTTACCTTAAATCAGGCTCACAGCTCCATCCAGAAAAATGGATTTACAATTCACTTTGTTGTACATAACCAATGAAATAGCTTTAAAATTACATTGGAAATAAAGTACCAGTTATTTTTATCAAATGAAGAATGCTCTTCATTAAAAATGACTGATCCAATCATCTGAGCTTGCTATTTTGAAACAAAGACCTATAATAAAGTCACTACCTCAGTTGATTTCAAATACTCAGGTCAAAATCACCAATGACTTTTGCTCTTTGGGTTTCAAAGTGGGACACACCATCAAACTGTCCCATTTTTACACAATTTATGTTATAGACAAATGCATTTTCCCATGCCTGTGTCTCTGCTACTTTGCTAGCCTCCCTCTTAGCTTTTACATATTTAAAACAATCTTAAGCCTTTTCCTCAGAATGTGTATTCTGATGTCGAATCAAGGATGAGCTCCGACTATATGCCTTCCCACATTTACTACACTCATAGGGTTTCTCTGAAGAATGACTTCTCTGGTGCCGAATAAGATCTGAGCCACTGCTAAATGCCTTCCCACATTCGTTACACTCATAGGGTTTCTCTCCAGTATGACTTCTTTCATGTAGAATAAGGGATGTACGCTGGCTAAAGGCCTTCCCACACGTTTTGCATGTATATGGTTTCTCTCCCGTGTGAATTCTTTCATGTTGGGCCAGGTGTGCACTCTGACTGAAGGCCTTCCCACACTGATCACATTCATACGGTCTATCTTCAGTATGAATTCTCTTATGTCGAGTAAGAGATATTCGGTGACTGAAGGCTTTCCCACATTCCTCACACTGATAGGGTTTTTCTCCAGTATGGATTCTCTGATGTTCAATAAGAAATGATTGGCGGCCAAAAACTTTACTACATTTATTGCATTTGAAAGGTTTCTCTTCAGAATGAATGTTTTGATGTATTTTAAGGTTGGCAATTCCAGAAAACATCTTCCCGCATTCCTTACATTCAAACAGTTTCTTTTTCTTTGTATGAACTTTCTGATGTTGAATAAGGGATGAATGCCGGTTGCAGACCTTCTCACATTTATTACATCTGTATAGTTTCTCTCTATTATGAATTCTTACATGTAGAGTAAAGGTTGAAAGCCGCATGAAGATCTTCTCACATTTATCACATTTGTAGGGTTTCTTTGAAGTGTGAATTCTCTGATGAAGCATAATGGATGAAATCCTATTAAAGAATTTCCCACATTTTCTGCATTTATAAGGATTCTGTGCATGGTGACTTCGCTGCTGTAAACTCTGACTTAAGGCCTTCTCACTTTCATGGGTTTTCTCTCCAGTATGAATTCTTTTATGTACAACAAGGACGGATTTCTTACTGAAGCCTCTCCCACATTCATTGCATTTATGTATTTTCTTTCCATTGTGAATTTTCTTATGGAGTAAAAAAGATGACATTCGAATGAAGGCTTTCTCACATTTTCTGCACTGGTAGACATTTTGGACAAGGTGGATTTTCTGATGTATACTGAGAGATTGGCATTGACTCAAGGCCTTCCCACAGTCAAAGATTTCCTTTTCATCGTGACTTCTCCCATGTAAAATAAGGGTTGTTCTTTGAATGAAGCTTTCCCCACATTTATCACATTCATAGCTTTTCCTTCCATTGTGAATTTTCTGATGAAGAATAAGGGATGAGATCTGTCTGAAAGCTTTTCTACAATTACTGCATTCATAAGGCTTCTCTCTAGTATGAGAGTTCTCATGAAGTTTAAGAGATAAGCTTTGACTAAAGAATTTCCCACAGTCATTACATTTTAGAGATTTCTTCTTTGAATGCACTTTCTTGGGTTTTATTAGGACTGAATTTTTCTTGCAGCCTCTCTTTCCTGTGGGAACTTTTTGTGGTGCAGAAACTGCTTTCTGATAGATGCTTTGCCCAGATTTGTTGCACTGATATGGAGATAACTTCTTGGTCTCACATTTAGACCCTAAGTCTGAAAGACATCAAGAAATTCAATTTGTTTTCCTGTGCTAGAAAAATAAAGCTATTTGCAATCATTATCATAATAACAATGATAATCAGAATAACTTTTTAGTGTCACATTATGGTTTTAACACAGTAAGGGCTTTATAGAAACATTTCATAACTGAAATTCAGGGAAGTGCAATTGGAAATGAATAAAGGTTTTATTTAGAGAATAAATGTATACCATATACCACATTAAACTCCATATATTGTTCAGCAGATGAATGTAGTTTTATTATAGGAAATGTCCAGAAAAGGCAGAAGGTAAAATACAGACAGAAGGTAAATTACTGGTTGCCTGTGGCTGAAGGTGGGAATGGGGATTATCTGTAAATGGTCATGAGGGATCTTACTGAGGTGACAAAACTGTTCTAAAACTGGTTTATGGTGATGGTGGCACAACTTGGTAAATTTAGCAAAAACTACTAAATTATACACTTAATATGGATGAATTTTACAGTATGTGGCTCAATAAAGTTGTAAATTTTAAAAATGTATTCTTAAAATCGAATCTTAAAAAAAACCAAACTGGACTTCTGGTTTCTGGCTCCTCATGTAAAAGTTTGGAAGTCACCATTTTGCCCTACAACTCTTCTTAGATCCATTATAGAGGGGAGGGCACGGGGCGAACCACTTCCTCCAAGACTGGAGAGACAAACCGAAGCTTACTGAAGCAGAGACTCAGAAGCATAACCACCATGGGAACCTGTGCTGGGGCAGGAAAACCTAAACTATAATTAATGAGTTGTTGGAGGCTCAGTGCCAACAGCTCTGAGAGTTAAAAACTCCAGGGGGACCTAGTCAAAGCAGCCCACACAATATGGCAAGATTTACCTTTAGGAGTTTGATCAGATTCTCACCTTAAATATAGGAGAAAAATTATCTTGGGCTGCCTCCAGGGGGTGGGGAAAAGGAATCATTTTGAAATATGCCAGATCAGTCTGTTCCTCTTAACCAGGCCTGCCCTCAGGGGACACTAGGTAGGTAACCAGAGCCTACCAGGCTGAGGTATTATCAGAGCTTAATTGACCTGGGGAAGGAAAATATCCAACTCCACCAGCTTGTCCCACCTAACGTGGGAGGGAAAAACAGAATCATTTGTGATGTTCACAATCCAGAGAAGTTTCACTAAAAGACTGAAAACCTAATCATAGGACTAAAGACTTCTTCCCTCCCCCACCTCACCATCACATCACTAAAGACCTATTTAGAGCAGTTCCTTTTAAATGGTATATCATGGTTGGCTATCAAGAAAAAATTAGAAGACATACCAAAAGGCAAAAAACACAACTTGAAGAGACAAAGCAAGCATCAAAACCAGATTCAAATATGGCAGGGATGTTTGACTTATCAGGTCAGAAATTTTAAACAAGTATATTTAATATGCTAAGGGCTCTAGTGGATAAAGTATACAGCATATTAGAAGAGATGGGCAATGTAAGCAGAAAAATGGAAATCCTAAGGAAGAAACAAAATGAAATGTTAAGAGATCAAAACCACTGTAGCAGAAATGAAGAATGCCTTTGATGGGCTTTTTGGTAGATTTAACACAGCTGAGGAAAGATTCTGCGAGTTAAAGAATTTATCAATAAAATCCTCAAAACCTGAAAAGCAAAGAGAACAAAGACTGAAACAACAGAACAAAATATCCAAAGACTGGAACAATTACAAAAGAAATAACATATCTGTAATAGAAATACCAGAAGAGAAGAAAGAGAAAAAAGGATAATGACTGAAAACTTCCCCAAATTAATGTCAGACACTAAATTACATATCTAAGCTGCTCAAAGAACACGAAACAGGATAAATGTTAGGAAACCTATACCTAGGCGTGTAATTTTTTTTTTTAGACATATCATTTTTAAACTGCAGAGTATCAAAGAAAAAATCCTGAAAGAAGCCAGAGGGAAAAAAGATTCCACCTATAGAGGAACAAAGATTAGATTTACATTCAACTTCTTAGAAACCATGCAAGCAAGAAGAGAGTGGCATGAAATATTTAAATTACTGAGAAAAAACCCCACCAATCTAGTATTCTGTACCTTGTGAAAATTTCCTGCAAAAGTGAAAGAGAAAGACTTCCTCATATAAACAAGTATTGTGAGAACTTGTTGCCAGTACACGTGCCTTGCAAGAAATGTTAAAGAGGTCCTTTGGAGAGAAGGAAAATAATGTAAGTCAGAAACTCGGATCTACATAGAGAAAGGAAGAGCACTGAAGAAGGAATAAATGAAGGCAAAAAAAAAACCTCTTTTATTATTTTTGATTAGTCTAACAGGTAACAGTTTATTCAAAATAATAATAGCAACAATGTATTTGATTACATATGCTTATATATTTATCTTATGTGTGTGTGTATGCTAATGTATACTTATATATATGAGTGAAGTAAATGACAGCAATGATAGAGGGGATGGGAGGAAGGAGTTAGCATTACTTTATTATAAGGTACTCATGCTATCCACAAAGTGGTACAGTGTTATTTAAAAGTGGACATGGATTAACTGTAAATGTGTACTGTGAGCTCTAGGGCAACCACTAAAAAGAGTTTAAAAAGTAAAAAAAAAAAAGTATAAAAAAAGAAAGTATGCTACGGATAGAAAATGGAATCATATAAAATGTTCATTTAAAAGGCAGTCAAAAAAAAAAAAAAAATAAATAAATAAATAAATAAAAGGCAGAAAAGAGTGGAAGACAAAAATAGGAACAAAAAATAAAGGTAACAAATAGAAAACAGTAACAAAATGGTAGATATAAATTCAACTACATCAATAATCACTTTAAATGTCAATGGTCTAAATGCATCAATTAAAAGAGATTTTTCAGGGTGCATAAAAAACATGACCCACCTGTATGCTGTCTATAAGAAACCCACTTTAGATATGAAGACACATATGGATTAAGAGTAAATGAATGGAGAAAAGTAGACCATGCTGACACTTATCAAAAGACAACAGAAGTAGCTATATTAATTCTAGATAGAGCAGGCTTAAAAACATGGAAAGTTATCATGGATAAAGAGGGATATTACATAATGATAAAGGGGTCAATTCTTCAGGAAGACATAACAATTCTTAACATGTATGTACCTAACAACAGAGCATCAAACTACATGAGACAAAAACTGATAGAACCACAAGGAGAAATAGGTGAATCCACTATCATAGTTGGAGGCTTCAACACCCTCCTCTCATAAATGGACACATCCAGCAGGCAGAAAATCAGTAAGGACATAATGGAACTCAACCACACCATCATTCAACTGGATATAATTGACACCTATAGAGTATTTCATCCAACAGCAGAATTAACATTATTCTCAAGCTCACGTGGACCATGCACCAAGACAGACCATATTCTGGGCCATAAAACGCACCTAAACAAATTTAAAAGAATAGAAATCATACTGTCTGCTTTCAAACCACAATGGAATTAAACTGGATATCACTAACAAAAAGATGACTCGAAAATCCCCAAATATGTGGAGGTTATACAGCACACTTCTAAATAACACATGGGTCAAAGAAGAAATCTCAAGAGAAACTTTAAAATACTTTGAACTAAATGAAAATGGAAACACAACTTATCAAAATGTGTGGGATGCACTGAAAGTAGTGCTTAGAGGGAAATTTATAGCACTGGATGCATATAATAGAAAAGAACAAAAACCTAAAGTCAAAAATTTAAGTTTCCCCCTTAGGAAACTAGAAAAAGAGCAAATTAAATCCAAAGTAAGCAGAAAAAAAAAGAATTAGAGCAAATCATTGAAAATGAAAACAGGAAATCAATAGATAAATACAATGAAATAAAAAGATGGTTCTTTGAAAATCAGTAAAATTGGTAAGTCTCTAGATAGACTAAGAGAGAGAGAGAAGACACAAATTAATATCAGAAATCAAAGAGGGGACATCATTACATATTTCATGGAAATTAAAAATATAATAAAAGAAAACTGAACAATTCTATGCCCACAAATCTGATAATCTAGATGAAATTGATCAATTCCTTAAAAGACATAATTTGCCAAAACTCACACAAGAAAAAGATGATGTGAATAGGCATATATCTATTTAAAAAACTGAATCAGTAATTAATAAACTTCAAAAACAAAGTACCAGGCCCATTATGTGTTCACTAGTGAATCCTACCAAACATTTAAGGAAGAAATCATTCCAATTCTCCATAATCTCTTTCAGAAGACAGAAGCAGAGGGAATACTTACACATTGTGTAAGGCCATCATTACCTTAATGCCAAAACCAGAGACATCACAACAAAGTAAAACTACAGACCAATATCCCTGGATAAATACTGATGCAAAAATCCTAAACAAAATACTAGCAAACCAGATTCAACAACATATTAAAAGGATCATACACATGAGCCAGTGGGATTTATACCTGGAATGCAAGGATAGTTTAATATGGGAAAATAAATGTAGTCTATCACATTAACAAATTAAAGGATAAAAACCAGATGATCATCTCAACTGATGCAGAAAAAGCTTTTGACAAAACTTAACATGATAAAAACACTCAAAAAAATAGGAATAGAAGGAACTACCTCACTGTTTGAAGCAATCAATGAATTCAGTAAAGTGGCAGGATATAAAATCAACACCCGAAAATCAGTTGTGTTTCTATACACTAACCATGACCACTCCGTAAAGGAAACTGAGAAAACAATCCTATTTATTATAGCATCAAAAAGGATAAACTATTTAGGAACAAGTTTAACTAAAGAGATGAAAGACTTGTACACTGAAAGCTACAAACATAGCTAAAAGAAATCAAAAGACACAAATAAATGGAAAGACATCCTGTGCTTGTGGATAGGAAGACTTAATATTGTAAAACTGTCCATACCTCTCAAAGTTATCTACAGATTCAATGCAATCCCTATCAAAATCTCAATAACATCTTTTTGCAGAAATAGAAAAAAGTCCTAAAATTCATATGGAATCTCAAGGGACCCTGAACAGCCAAAACAATCTTGCAAGAGAGGAATGAAGCAGGAGGGCTCAGACTTCCTGATAATTAAGATGGTGTGGTAGTAGCATAAAGATAGATATGTAGACCAAAGGAAGAGAATAAAGAGCCCAGAAATAAACTCTTGCAAATCTGATCAAATGATTTTCAACAAGGGTGCCAAGACTATACAATGGGGAAAGAACAGTTTCTTCCATGAACGGTGTTGGGAAAACTGGGTATCTACATGCAAAAAATGAACTTGGACCCCTACCATACACCATATACAAAAATTAACTCAAAATAAATTAAAGACCTAAGTGTAAGACCTAAAACTATTAAACTCCTAGAAGAAAACATAGGGGAAAAGCTTCAGGACATTGGATTTGGCACTGATTTCTTAGATATGGCATCAAAGCACATGCTACAAAATGAAAAAACAGACAAATGAGACTACTTCAAACTTAACTTTTGCATGTCAAAGAAAACGACAGGGAAAAGGCAACCTATGGGTATTGTAAATCATATATCTGATAAGGGATTAACATGCAAAATATATAAAGAACTCCTACAATTTAAAAACAAACGACAAATAACCCTGTTAAAAAATGGGCAAAGGACTTGAACAGACATTTCTCCAAGACAGACAAATGGCCAATAAACACATAAAAAGATCCTCAACATCACTCATCATCAGGGAAATGCAAATTGAACCCACAATATCACCTCACACCATAAGGATGGCCACTATCAAAAACACCCCAGAGGACTTCCCTGGTAGTCCAGTGGTTAAGACACCATGCTCCCAATGCAGAGGGGCCCAATTCAATCCCTGGTCAGGGAACTAGATCCCACATGCCTTAACCAAGAGCCTGCATGCCGCACTAAAAGAGCCTGCATGCCGCAACTAAAGAACCCACATGCCGCAACTAAAAAGAACCCACATGCCACAGTAAGACCAGCATGCTGCAACGAAGATCCCACAAGCAGCAACGAAGATCCCGGGTGCCACAACTAAGACCCGGCGCAGCCAAATAAATAAATATTAAAAAATAATAATAATAACAAGTGCTAGTGAGCATGAGCAGAAGTTGGAATCCTTGTGTACTGTTGGTGGAAATGAAAAATCGTGCAGCCACTGTGGAAAACGGTATGGAGGTTACTCAGAAAATTAAAAACATAACTACCATATCATCCAGCAATCCTACCTCTGGGTACATACCCAAAGGAATTGAAATCAGGATCTCGAAGAGATATCTGTACTCCCATGTTCATTGCAGCATGATTCACAATAGCTAAGAGGGGAAGCAACCCAAATGTCTATTGACAGATGAATGGACAAAGAAAATGTGGTATATACATACAATGGAGTATTATATAGCCTTAAAAAAGAAGAAAATACTGTCACATACTACAACATGGATGAAACCTTGATGACATTATGCTAAGCAGAAAAAAGCCAGTCACAAAAAGTCAAATACTGCATGATTCCATTAATATGAAGTATCCATAGTAGTCAAAATCATACCAAGGGCTCAATGGAGGGGTGGGAAGAACTAGTATTTAGTGGATACAGAGTTTCAGTATTGCAAATTAAAGTTCTAGATAACTCTTGGTCAACAATGTGAATATACTTAACAGAACATTTAAAAATGGTTAAGATGGTAAATTTAATGTTATGTGCTTTTTACCACAAATAATAAACTCATAAATCTATAAAAACAAACAAAAAAACACAAAAAAATTTTAAAAACCCATAACTTGACCAACCAAAGAGGAATCTATGAGAAAAGGGAATGAGTTCTTGAAAAGCAGTCAAAATAAACAGTTATGGAAAAGATTTTTAATTTTTAAGGATTGAAGAAAATGATGCAAGTTTGATCATTTGAAATGCTATCATTAGAGAAATCAGAACACACTTTCTCTGGAGGGAAATATGAAAGCCGAGGCAGGGGACTGGATAGGTGGGGATGAGGCTGTTAAAAGCTGAGCTTCTGGGACCGGAAGCTGGGGTTCAAACTCCAACTCTGCTGCCACTTCCTAGCTGGGTGACCTTGGGCAAGTCACCGAACCTCTCTGGCCCTCAGCTTCCTCATCTATAAAATAGGAATAATAATAGTACCTACCTTATAGGGTTGTTGGGAGGAACCTGTACTTAAAAGAGTACCTAATGAGGAGCTTGTTAAATGTTGGTTATTCTCCCTCTTGGGGCTCATACTGAAGAGGCTTGCGTTTTCTGCACAAGCCCGGGGCCTCTGAGGTGGAGAAAGTGGCTCTCAACTATTACCTTAAAGATGTTGCCCTCTCATGATGGAGGGCACCTTTACACAGAATGCCAGCTTCTAAGCTTTGGTTCTCTGTCACTCACCCAAGCCCCGGCGTCTTTTCACTGGCTCCACCATCCAGGGTGCTTTCCCTTTTTCCAATAAGGTGATCACATTTGGCCTCCGAAAGGAAAGTCCTGCACACAGGAAAAACACTGGAACTGAGCATGATGTGGGCACCATGACATGCTTGACATGACACTGACACATGCTTGTCAGAGTCAAGCTTTGTGTCAACAAAAATGGGGCTTATTAGTGCAAGAGGAGCATGGAGGATGTAAAGGATAGGTGGAGAATAAGAAGGATGAAAGTTCAGTCATAGCCAGCAGAGTTATTCATTTCTAACTCTACAAAGCCAACTATTTTCATGAAAAGTTGGACCAGAAACTCCTGAGGCTGGTTATTCAGCTATTGCCTTTCTGCTCCCAAGCCCACCGTTCTGCTGTAATCCACACTTCTATGCCAGGTGCTCCATGTCAGCATCCACCAATAGGGGTACTGGTGGTTTCAATTTATGCTTTTCTTTTTTTCCCTGCACTTCCAGAACTAGCCTCATCTTGCCCCCTCAGAAGGATAAACCAAGCAGTGCACCCCTCTCCTTCAGAAGTCTG
This sequence comes from Neophocaena asiaeorientalis asiaeorientalis, assembly GCF_003031525.2. Lineage (NCBI taxonomy): Eukaryota > Metazoa > Chordata > Mammalia > Artiodactyla > Phocoenidae > Neophocaena > Neophocaena asiaeorientalis. Next base: position 205,631 of record NW_020174472.1, on the reverse strand, counting down.
AGTCCCTTCCTCAGAGTCCTAAAAACTCTCAACTCTTTCCTCTGTCCTCCCAGCCCTAGGATGGTGGCTGTGTCCTGCAGTTACCATCTGTGTCTAATATTCACCTTTTAATAGTACCTGTTAAGTCAATACTTCAAATTTTTTCTCTTAAAAACAAGCCAGGTGTCCTCAAAAGATTACATATATAGTTACCATATGACCAGCATATACCACTCCTAGGTATATACCCAAGAGAAATGAAAATATGCATCCACACGAAAATTTGTACGTGAACATTCACAGCAGCATATTCCTAACAGCCACACAGTGGAAACAAGCCAAATGCCCACCAACTGGTGAATGGATAAACAAAATGTGGAATATTATTTCGCCATAAAAAGGAATGAGGTATTGACACACACTACCATGTAGATGAACATCAAAAATATTACCTTAAGTGAACGACGCCAGACACAAAGGACAACATATTTGATTTCACGTTTATGGAATGCCAAGAACAGGCAAATTCATAGAGACAGAAAGTGGATTAGTGTTTGCCTAATCGGGCGGGATTAGTGGGCAGGGGGAAATAAAAAGTGATTGATGATGGGTATAGGCTTTCCTTTGGGGATAATGAAAATGTTCTAAAATTGACTAGGGTAATGGATGCACAACTCTGTAAATACATTAAAAAAAATCACTGAATTGCATACTGCAAATGGGTGAACTGTATAATATGTAAATTATACCTAAATAAAGCCATTAAAACCACAACAAAAAAACTGGAGTGGCTTCTGTTTTCTTGACTAGACTGATTGATTCATGTCCCACGATGGGCCAGCTGTGGATTATGGGGGCAGGAGAGCCTTACCGAGAGAAACCAAGTTCTGGTAGTTTTCCAACATGACATCTTCATACAGATCCTTCTGAATGGGGCTCAGCCATTCCCACTCCTCCTGGGAGAAGTAGATGGCCAAATCCCCAAATGTGACTGGTGCCTGAAATGGAAAATCACACGTTCTTTCACTGTGGGCTTGTGCTTCCACATGGCTGAGAAAACGTTGGACTTCCAAACACGGGAGATACATGATGCCAGGATTCTATTAAGGAAACATTTGCGGTTCTGAGATCAAAAGGGGCAGGTGTATTAAACAAAACACAATACAACATGATAAAGATTTTGTTGCATAAAAAGCATATCAACTTGGATTTATGGGGCATTGACAAAGACAAGGCATTTTTCTAAGTACTCTGCATGTACTGGCTCATGTTAACCAGTGACTGAGGCCCAGAAACGTGAGGTGACTTACTGAAGATCTAATAGCTTGTAAATGAAGGAGCTGGGGTTCAATTTGGGCAGTCTGGCTGCTGATTCATGTCCCTAACCACATGTGCCTGCATTATACATGGCAAAAGTTTATTTGCAGATGTAATCAACGTTACTAATCAGTTGACCTTAAAATAGGAAGAGTAGCCTGGATTATCCAGGTGGACCCGATGTCATCACAGGAGCCCCGAGGAGCAAAGAATTTTCTCCAGCTGGTGGAAGAGAGCAGAAAGGGAAGTCTAGGAGATGTGAAGGATGAATGGGATGTGACCTGTTGCTGCTGGTTTGAAGATGGGATGAAGGGAGCCACATGAAATGCAGGAGGGGGATCTAATTTTGCCAATAACCAATGAGTTCAGAAGAGGACCCTGAGCTTCAGATGAGACCACAGCTGCTGACACCTTGATTTCACCCTTGTGAGACCCAAAGCAGAGGATCCAGCTAAGCCAAGCTGTATCTGAACTCCAGCCCACAAACTGTGTGATAATAAATGTGTGCTGTTTTGAATGGCCAACTTTGTGGCAATAGGGAATGAATACCCATAACTTAAGGGCAGAAGTGTCTATTATGAGAAACTACACTGAAGAGGCTTACTGTAGAAAATCACTTCATCATCTAAAGTCTTGAAACATGCTTATTTCAGGAGGCTGACTCACTGGCCTGGCTCCAACTAACTCAACCTGAATACAGGGTTATGAGGAGTCTCTTAGAGAGATGTCCTCCTTGTAAAAATGGGGTGTACATGTAAAAACAAAGCAACATCAAGAGATTAACTCTGGAGCACAGCATCCAATCCTCCTCTGCCCCAGCAGGTCCCACCTGGGTACTCATGTCCACCTCGAGAAATCATGGTGGCTCTGGTCTTCTCTCTGGGGACAGTATTCCTCCCAGCACAGGCAGAGACCCTGGAGATGCTGAATGAATAGGTGAATGGTCATGTGCACACTGAGAAAAAAGGAGAGGGGGTACGCTGAGTGGCCCTTCTCACGCTCCCACGCCCGGTGGTGGTGATGGAAGGAAACCAGGGACTATGTCTTGGTTGGGTCTCTGTGGGATAGGATGTTCCCATGGAAGGAAAGCAAATGGTTTCTTACACGATGGAACTTTCCCAAAGGAAGAGGAACCACTACTTACCTTGGACTTGGATTTCCCGCGTGCAGCAGGCATCCTTTCCTCACCCTTGAGGGTTTCAATTTGGAGAGGGGCAGAGTGCTGAGAAGGTGGGGCTGGGAGAGAAGGGAAGTCATGAGTCGACTGGGCCTTCTGGGTGGTCCCAGGGCCTCTAGGATAAGAATCCCCTGGCCCCACACCCTGGTCACACACACGTACACAGACATGCACATTGTGGGAGGTCACAACATCTTCTGAAGCATTCCTGCCCCTTCTCAGGATCAGGGAGGGACCACGGCCAACACTATCTGTTCTTAAGATCACAGGAGGCTCCAGATCAGGAGGCAAAGGAGACAGGCAGACAAGGAATTGTGGAGTGCTCATCAGGTGCCAGGCACTGTCCCCAGTGCTGGGGAGAGAGCAGAGTTAGAGCAGAGAGGTACTGGCTCCCAAGTACCTTACATTCCAGCAGGGAAGACAAGTCCAGATAGAACACAGTGTTATAAAAAAAAAAAAAAAAAAAAAAAAAAACACAGTGTTAGCTGAGATCACTGCTATTCAGGAAAAAAAGGACCCGAGCAGGGGATGGAGTGACGGCGTGGCAGGGAAAGGCCTCTCAGAGGAGGCAACATTGAGCCGAGGTGTGACTGCAGTGTGAGCCACCTGGGAACTGGGAGAAGGGCATTCTGGGTAGACGTACAACAGGTGCAAGGGCCCTGCGGCAGGCACATGCTTGCATGTGAAGGGAAGTGCGAAGGCGGGTGAGCTGACGCAGAGTGAGCGAGACGGGGAGTGGTGGACTAGGAGGTGTGTGAGGGCAGGAGGGGCCAGATCATGAAGGGGTGAGGAGCAGTTTGGAATTCATCCTAAGCGCAATAAGGCATCATGGGGGGTTGGTAGCTGAGCAGAGGAATGATGTGGCTGACCTAATATCTAACAAAATTTTTCTCGGTGGCTATGTGGCAAATAAACTGGGTGTGTGTGGTGGGGGAGGGGCGAGGGGGAAGCAACAGCTGGAGAAGGGACTCATTAGATAGGTATGCAGAAATCTAGAAGGGTAATCTCAATGGTGTGCATTAGTGGGAGAGGAAGAGGTGAGACGTCAAGTATCTCCTCCACAGGAGGCCCTCTATCACCCTGAGTCACTCTATACTTGTGCTGCCCAACACATGCCAGCAGCCACGTGAGACGCGGAGTTCTGGAAATAAGAAACTGTTTAATTTTATTTCAATTTGTTTATTATTAAAACCATAATAAATGATAAATACTAAAATCACTGAATTAAAATTTATTATTAATCTAAAATTAAGAATTGATCCTTAATTCAGTTACTGTAAACTTTTAAGTATGTTTGGAACAACTTGGGTGTGTGAATCTACTTTTCCAATGGTAAATTTTATGAAATTTAAATACAGATCAATTAAGTGTCTGGACTGAGGTGCACTATACATGTAGAAGACACACCTGACTTTAAAGACTCAGTTAAAAAAGAAATAAAGAATGTAAAAAAATCTCACTGGTAATTGTTTATATTGATTATGAATTAAAACGGTAATGTTTCAGATATACTGTATTGAGTTAAACAAAATGTATTATTAAAATTAACTAATAATTAATTTGTTTACTTTTTTCAATATGGCTTCTGGAAAATTTAAAATTCTGCCTTGCATTATGTTTCTACAGGACAGCACTGCTTCATACTATACAGTCTACGCCATTCTACTGCTCCATTTTCTGTGCAGTACCCCCGGCTTCCTGAAAAGGGCTTGTTTATGCAGGTACCATGTCCCCCATGTGACTTGGGCTCTATGAGAGCAGACACCTTAACTGTTTTGTTCACTCTCTCCTCCCATGTATGAGACCATACCCTGTGCAAAGCGGTGCTCAATAAAAATTATTGATTGACTTAGTAACCAGTCCAAAATGCTTCCTGGCATGCTGAAAGTGGGGTGGAGTGCAACCATTTTATGTTGAAACCACAGCACAGAGAACAGTTCTAACAGCAGTCATTCCAAGCCCTCTTGTCTTTGGAAAAGGGCAGGGTCTAAAAAAGGCCAAAATGGGGACTTCCCAGATATGACGAAATGAAGGATGCTGAGGTGGGGAGATGATCCTGGATCATCCAGGTGGGCTCAATGTGGTCATAAGGCCCTTACGAGAGGGAGGCAGGAGGTCAGAGACAGAGAAGATGATGGAAGCAGAGTCAGAGAGAAAAAGGTCTGGATACACTGTGCCACCAGTTTTGAAGATGCAGGAAGGGAATGCAGGTGGCATCTAGAAGCTGTAAAGGGCAAGACCACACGTTCTCCCCAGAGCCTCCAGAATGAACATGGCCCTGCCTAAACCATTTCAGACATCTGACCTTCAGAACCGTAGGAGAATGAAAGTGTGTTGGAAGCCACTAAGTTGGTGGTAATTTGTCACCAAAGCAATGGGAAACAAATACAGTGACCCTTCCATTTGTTCCTTCCCATTCATGTGCCCTATAAGTGGGCTTTTCTTCTCTTTTGTCAATGACCTGGTGCTAAAAAAAAATGCATGATTCAGAGGAATCTCAGGGATGCGCTAAGGCCAGATGAAAGGGGCTGGTTGGAGATCACTGAGGTTAGCCTATGAGGTCACTCCAACAGGGCAGAAAGGAGCCGTGGGATACCAGCCCTGCCTAACTCAGACTCACAGGTCCAGAAGGAGCTTGGAGCCCTGCCCTATCTTCACCTGGGTTACAGGGAACGGCTGGGTGGCCTGGTGTGTGTTAAACACCTCACTCTGAAGTTGGACCACCTGGGCTTGATGACTATTTTTATTAGCTGTGTTACCTTGGGCAAATTACTTAGCCTCTCTGTGCCAGTTTCCTCCCCTGTTAAACAGGGGCAACACAGAACTACTTCTGGAGTTGTTGTGAGGATTAGGTAAGAGTCTACATGTAGTATCTGGCCTTATTTTCCCTCCCATGAGCTATGAATTCAGGTCTCACAATTCTCCCCTTCCTCACACTGGCTTTCTTGCCAATCCCTGAATGAGCTGCCACAGTCCTGCCTCAGGACCCCGCCTGCAATGCTCCTTCCCCTGTCTCAGTTCCTCATTCCCTTCAATCTTTGTTCTAACCTCACCTTACCTGTGAGGCTCACCCTAACCATTGTATTTATTACTGCAACCTACCTCTGACCCTCCTATCCATCACCCTCCACCTCTCCCTTTCCCAGTTCTGACTTCTCTTTTCTCCACAGTTCTCCTCGCTGACACACTATGTGATTTGCTTCTGGTGCTTACAGTCTGTCCCAACCACGTGAGCATAAGCCCCACGTGCCCTGGGGACCAGGAGCTGGCACGTGGAAGGGGCTGGCTAACTATTCACTACCTGAATGACTAAAGGCCCAGTAGTAAATACTTTCTTTACCATCACTTCTTCAAAGAGCCCTCCCTGGCCCACTTAGCTGGGGTAGGGGCCTCTTGAACATGCAGTAGGTGCCACTTCATTACGTGGGAAACTAATTCTATTGTTACTACGTCCGCCTTTGCCTTCACCTCCGGTTCTCCACTGCACGCTGTGAGTTGACCAACATTCCTGTGTGTAGCTGTGTGGCCTTGGGCAAGACACTGAACCTTACTGGGTCTTTACCTTGATCCTTTATGTCTGCAAAAGGAAGGTGAAGGGCTGCTGCTGTGAGGAGCAGACAAGACAGTTATCATGGTAGCTGTACTTATCATTTTTGTTGTTATTAGTGTGGCATGTGGCCGGTGCTGTGGGCTGAGTCTTCTGTTCTGAACAGTCTACTGTCCTTCTGTTCACGTGCTCTGGGGAAGCCCTCAGGTGTGCGCATGTTAAATGTGCTCAACCCCTGGTGACAACAATGCCTCCCAGTTAATAATAAGTATGAGATAATAAGGACCTACCGTACAGCACAGGGAACTCTACTCAATACTCTGTAATGGCCTATATGGGAAAAGAATCTGAAAAAGAGTGGATATATGTATATGTATAACAGATCCACTTTGCTGTACACCTGACACTATCACAACATTGTAAATCAACTATACCCCAATAAAAATTTAAAAATCAATAAAAGTAGTAAGTATGAGACTGAGAGCTGTACTGGATATTTATATGCATTATATGATTTCACCTTTAGAGCAAACTGACCACATGGGTTCCAGTTTCCATTCTGAGGATGAAAGAGGGAAGAAGACCTGCCCGACGTCTCAGAGCTTTAAGTGATGAAGCCTGGATTTAAGCCCCATCCACATGCAGCACAGTCTGTCCTCTTGGAGCAGGATAAGGGTCTACACGGCAAATACTCACACTGTCTTCTCTGGCAGGGTTCGGGAGGTGTCAATGTGGCACCACAGTTACGAGATATGTACCTCTGTTATATCAGAGTGCCACAGCACTTGGGGAGCTTTGGAGCAGACCACACTAAGGTTGATGAGTTGTGGCTCAGTGACAAACCGAGTGGCCTGGCCTTCAATTCTGACTGTGCTGAGCAAGGCTTCCCTTGTGTAGAAAATGGTGACAAAGAATCCTGGATGCCTGAATTCTCTGTATTCAACCTTGGGACAGTGATGTGCTAGGTAATTTGCAGTGTCTGCCAATTTCCACGGTGTACATACTCCCACCAGGGCCCACTGTAATATATCAAACTGATGTCACTGAACATGGAACTGGGGAGAGGTGTGCACAACGGGTTCATGTGAGGCGGGGCAAGCCAGCTCCAGCACTTCACTGACACGTGGCGTCTGAGAACTTCTGACAAATGTCCCTGCACAGTAGAGGAGGGTTAATGGCTAGCTCTGTGGCCTGAGAATACCCCAATGCAGTTGCCCCATAACATAAAACTCTTGCAATCTTCTGTTTTGTTCTGAAACATCCATATAACTTTTCGCATCCTACATCATGATAAATCTGAGTCTGTGTTAATATAAAATCATGTTTTAAATCATTTACCAGATTCTTCTCTTCTGATTCCTCAAGTAAAATGGATTGCTCCAGGAAGTGGCAACGCATCCATCCTGTGGATTCTCATGGCTGTTTGCCCTTGAAGGAGCACGATTCTTGTCCACAAAATAATTTTCTCCAAGGAACTCAGCACTGCTGGGGAGGAAAGAACAGCAGTTTGATATTAGATAATTCTGGATTCAAAGCTCGCTTCTGCCAATTATTGGTTGTGGGAGAGCCACACAAAGCCTGTTTGCTCACCTGTGCAATGGGGTAAACAAAACCTGCTTCACCCTTAGCTGTTAAAAGTTTACATGAGATATCTTCAGCAACAGCCACACGGTTATTTCTTGCCTTCCTTTTCCTTTTTAACTCAGTATACACCACGCATCAAGGAAGCCTGACACTAAGAGGGCCGAAGTAAGAATTCTCACACAGTGCTGGTTGGAGAGAAATTAACAGTATTTTTTTTTTTTTTTTTTGGCGGTACGCGGGCCTCTCACTGTTGTGGCCTCTCCCGTTGCGGAGCACAGGCTCCAGACGCGCAGGCTCAGCGGCCATGGCTCACGGGCCCAGCCGCTCCGCTGCATGTGGGATCTTCCCGGACCAGAGCACGAACCCGCGTCCCCTGCATCGGCAGGTGGACTCTCAACCACGGCGCCACCAGGGAAGCCCAACAATATCTTTAAGGCTGAAGGTGCACATACCCTTTAACCCAGTAACCTCATTTCTGGTATTTGTCTTCAGACGTTCTCGTGTGTAAAATGACAGCGTTTGTAGGAAGAGGCAGTACAGTCCTACAGTGAAGGGCATCCATCTGGAGCCAGGCTGTCTGGGTTCAGCTTCCAACTCTGCCACCCACTACCTGTGTGACCTCAGACATGCTCCCTGTCCTCTTTGGGCCTGAGCTTCCTCAACAGTCAAATGAGGCAAATAACAATGATGACTCCACTGGGCTGTGGTGAAAATTAAATGAATGAAAACATGTAACACACTGAGAGCAGTGCCAGAGCTAAACAAATGTTAGTTTCTTTATTATCACTATGTTACTGAGGCCAATCTCATAGTGCTCGCCCTACGACAGGCCAGTAAATCGAGAGACGAGTTGTTGGGGCAAGGAACAGTGACTTTATTCGGAAAGCCAGCAGACGGAGATGATGATGACTCACGTCCCAAAGAATCATCTTTCCTGAGTTAGAATTCAAGATTTTTTTATACTAAAAGGGAGGGGAAAATGTCAAACATTTCAGAGGGGATGTGTTAATTTCTTCCTTCCTGCAGTCATTCACAGGTGGGTTTGGTCAGGATGTTTCCTATGGGCTAAACAAAGGTATTTTAGCTTAATGCTCATTACCTGGGAGGCACGGTTTCCCAGAGAACCCCATTATGTGTAATTCAAGCAACCTCCCTTTAGTGATTAACTTGTAATAGAACACAAAGGTTCTGGGACTTCCCTGGCAGTCCAGTGGTTAGGACTCTGCACTTCCACTGCAAGGGGCACGGTTCAAACCCTGGTCGGGGGAACTAAGATGCCACATGTCTCACAGTGCAGCCAAAAAAAAAAAGAATACAAAGGTTCTTCCCTATTACAATTACTACTCCTATCAAGAGATTGGAAACAACTGCCCATCAATAAGAAAATCAGTGAATGTTACACGCACATATGGGACACCGTGTAGTTCTTAAAAGGAACAAGGCAGCACTACCTAAGAGGTTCTTTACTGGGGGCAATTTTGCCCCCGGGGGACACTTGCAATGCCTGGGACATCTGTGGTTGTCCCAACTTGGGGGTGGGAGGTGTTCCTGGGATCTAATGGGTCGAGGCCAGGGATACTCCTAAACATCCTATAATGCACAGGACAGCACCCAGAGCAAAGGACAATCTGGCCCAAAGTGTCAACTGTGCTGAGGTTGAGAAATCTGCTCTATATGTACTGTGTGAAATGATCTCCAAGATATGGTGTAATGAGGAGAATAAAGATATAGAGAAAATGCTTAGAAAAAACAAAATACAGGATACGAATACATGAGTTTGAAAAGGAACAGACAAGTTCTGGAAGGGAAATAAAGAAGTTGGTAGCAGCGATTGTCCCTGAAGAAGGGAACTGGGTCACTAGGCTTGGAAACTCAAAACTCACTTTTCCCTATCTATCTACGCTTTGGCGTTCTGTATCATATATACAATTACCTTTTCAAAACACCATCACCACCACAAATAAAGAGGCTGGATCCCACCCACGTCAGGGCATCGCTGTAAACCTGGCCTCTCTTCCGAGTCCGAGACCTTAGGGTGGGAAGGGGCTTTGCAATTTAGCACAAAGCTAAATTCCTGCTCCTAAGGCAGGGATGGCTAGAACCTGGATGAGAACAAGCTTAAAGAGTTACTGGAGGGACTTCCCTGGTGGCATAATGGTTAGGAATCTGCCTGCCAGTGCAGGGGAGACAGGTTTGTGCCCTGGTCTGGGAGGATCCCACATGCCGTGGAGCAACTGGGCCCGTGTGCCACAACTGCTGAGCCTGCGCTCTAGAGCCCGCTGCTACAACTGCTGAGGTCCTCACACCTGGAGCCCAGTGCTCCACAACAGGAGAGGCCACAGCGATGAGGGGCCCGTGCACAAGGAAGAGTGGCCCCCGATCGCCGCAGCTAGAGAAAGCCCGCGTGCAGCAACGAAGACCCAGTGCAGCCAAAAAATAATAATAAATAAATTAAAATAAAAAGAGTTCCTGGACAGTGGCCATGCCTCCCCTTGGGGCACAGCACCCTTGTGATCCTGGGGGCCTGTGCTGGGTGTTGAGTTGGGGTGGGTCCTGACATAACTGAAAGCCAGCCATTAATGCACCCACACATTGCCTCCGTTCAGCCAGAGTTTGTTTTTGCTATACCACCTATCTAGTATTTTAAGATCACCTCTATCCTGAACCTGCCAGCCCCTGAGGCCGGGGATATAGAAAGGTACTTTCTCCAAAGACCCAAGCCCAGCTATAGCAGAAAACATAAGCTTTGCATCTGAATGTCAGACCTGCCCTTGCTCTGCTGGCACAGGTACAGATCTGATTTCCTCACTTGTAGGATGGGGCTAGGAATGTCCCTATTGCAGGGAAGTGCAGCTGTAGGGACTGCCTTTGATAAGATACTGAAAGCACTCAGAATTAATTTCTTTCATTCTGAGAAGCCCACAAACTCTCACAGCTGTAGCTCTCAACCCTGTTTGTACACAGGAATCTCTTGGGAGCTTTTTAATAAATACTGATGGCTGGGCCCCTTGCCAGAACCATTAAGTCAGAATCTCTGGGGATGGAGTCCAGGCATGTCTTATTTTTATCTTTTAAGATTTCTAAATTATATGCAAGGCCATAGTTTAGAACTACTGCTCCAGTCTCCAAGCCTCAGTCGCGGGCTGGAGATCTGACCTCTCCCTGTTAAGAGTCCAGACCTCAGCACTGGGGAGGAGAAAAGCCAAACCCTTAGATTCCCTGATCAAAGGATTCCAAGGAGTCACTGATGGTGGCCATTCTTGGCTTCGGAGTTGACTGAGATGCCCATGGGAAGCCTGGGTGTCGACACTGAAAACAGCACCCACTGTCACCCTGTAATCCCTTCACCCTGCTTTCCTTTTCAAAATAATTATTGCCACCTGTTATAAATTTAATTTCATCTCTCTACTAAATGCAAGCTCCAAAGAGTAGAAACCTGGTCCATCCTGACTAGCAAGGTGCTTGGCCCATGGCAGGCATCTGACTGCTCAATGAATGAGTGCCTCTCAGAGCCTACCCATGTTGCAGGCTTTGGACACCCTTTCTTCTCATCTCAGAAACATTATCCCTTTATCACCTCTCTCATCCAGCCCCCTTGCTCTCCTCCCCACCCTCACGCCCTGAAAATGTTCATGGTGTGCCCTCATCATGGTCCTGTACACCAGTGGTTCTCAACTGGGGTGATTTTGTTCTCCAGGGGATACCAGGCTGTGTCTGGAGACACTTCTGCTTGTTAAAATTGGGGCAGCGGGGGTATGCTACTGGCATCTGGGGAGTAGGAAACAGGAATAATTCTAAACATCCGAAAATATATAGGACAGCTCTCCCCCATCTCTCAATTATCTGCCCCAAGGCATCCAAAGTGCCAAGGCTGGGGCTTCCCTGGTGGCGCAGTGGTTAAGAATCTGCCTGCCAATGCAGGGGACACGGGTTCGAGCCCTGATCCGGGAAGGTCCCACATGCCGCGGAGCAACTAAGCCCATGCACCACAACTACTGAGCCTGCGCTCTAGAGCCCGCGCGCCACAACTACTGAAGCCCATGAGCCACAACTACTGAAAGCCCGCGCGCTTAGAGCCCGTGCTCCGCAACAAGAGAAGCCACTGCAATGAAAAGCCCGCTTACCGCAACAAACAGAAGCCCCAGCTCGCCGCAACTAGAGAAAGTCCACGCACAACAACGAAGACCCAACGCAGCCAAAAATAAATAAATAAATAATAAATTTATTTTAAAAAAAAACAACAAAGTGCCAAGCCTGAGAAACCCTGGTCTAGACACGGAGATGTCTCTAGATCGCTGTTATCAGGAGATACTCCTCCTCAGTCCCTGCCACTGGGTCTTGACCAGTGGGCTTCTCAGAATGAAAGAAATTAACTCTTGAGTGCTTGCATCTTGACCCCACAGGCTCCCTAGGGATATCTCCATAAAGGAAGACCATCTGTTCGTGCCCTCCTAGGACCCCGACTAGAAAATTCTGAACCTAAGCTCAATTTAGCCTTTAGGATTACTTTATCTCTTAACCTGCAACTTTTTCTCTGAGGCTCCACTTCTTGCTTTTCTTCCTGTGGATTTGATTCTCTGGGTGTGGAATCCTTGGGGTTATTAGGTTAATAATAAAGCAATTAGCATTTATTCGTTGCTTACTTGTGTCAGGCACTGTTCTACTTAACGCTCACCACAGGCCTAAGATTGGTACTATTATTATCCCCATTTTGCAGGTGAAACTGAGGGTCAGCAATTTAAGTGACCTCTCCCAAAGTCACAGAACTACTGAGTGATGGAACCAGAAGTCCCAGAGTCCCCCAAGCTACACTGGTTAGGAAGCAGACACACAACCATACGCAGCCTCAGGTCCCAGAGACCAGGGCAGACACTGCCCTCCCTTCAAATGCACTAATGCAATAACAGACAAGGAGCAGCTGGGCTACTGGGGCACCACTTCTCAGCTAGAAGAGGTCAGATCCCCAGCCCTGAGAAGCACTGCTCAATCTCAAGGTCAGAGATGCAAATTTCTCCAGCGTTCACCACCGCCCTTCTACGTCTGCACGGGGACAACGAAAAACGACCACCAGCACTCCAACAAACACCCAGCACCTACACAGGGCCTGGTGAGTGCCAAGCTCGGCAACGGGGTATTTCACTACGTTACCCCATTTATATAATTTTCCCAAAACTGACGCGGGTGTTATCCTGTTTTACCGAGGAGGAAAGCCTCCCAAAACCGCACACATACTTCCTTGCCAGGAGCCTGCACGCCCGTAAAGCCGCTGAGTCCTCCCCACAGGGATCCTCCTTCCACGCTTACAGGGAGAGATACACCTCGACAGCGCAGTCGCACACTGCCACACACGCACAACCGCAAAGCCACTGAAGCTCAGTCATACAGCCACCCGGTCAAATCACGCAGCCACTCCAGACGGCGATAAACGGCCACCTACATCAGTCGGTCACACACACACACACACACACACACACACACACACACGAACGCGCTTTAACAACACAAATTCTCACAGCCACACTTACATACCCACTCCCGGCCCCCCTCCCACAGGCGCAGTCACCTCCTCCTCACATAAACACCACAGACCTTGCGGTGAAATACGAACATGGTCCTGAGGCACGTCCCCGTCACCACACGGCTGGCTCCGTCACAGACACACGCAGAAACGCCACAACCCGCTCTCCTCTCACAACACAGCGACGCCACCACACGCTTCAAACACAGTCCCTCACCTCACACTCTGTCACCACACAACCAGACAAAACCCCACAGGCGGTCACGGGCGGAAAATTCCAGGCAGCCGTGGGCGCACACCCACAGCCACACTCAACCTGTCCTCCTGGGCCGCGTCCCGGCAACGCCCACCCCGGCAGCTGCAGGCACGGCGCGCTCCCCGCGCTCCCCGCGCCTGCGTACTCTCCTCCGCGGCCCTCGGTCTGCACTGGCTGGACCCGCCCCCTCACGCGCGAGACACGTCGGCGAGCCGCGGCCCCGCCCCTAGGCGTCCACAGGAGCGCGAGGCCCCCGCCCCTAAATAAAGCCACGCGGTGCGCAGGCGCTTACTCACCTCTCCCGGGACCTTTCCACAGGCACAGACCTGAGGCCCCAACCCACTCACAGGCAGGCACACGCAGGCGCGCTCGCGCACTCAGAGCCGCTCTCGGGGGCATCGCCGCTCGCGTGCCCGCCCGAGGCCCCGCCCCTACACCAGCCCTCGGAACACGCTGCGCCGCGCGCACGCGCAAGGGCCGCCTAGCGCTTCCCAGGGCCCCGCTTGTTGCTGTCCTTATAAAATCACGTAGATGTTTTCGGGTGCTGAGACCCTTCCTTGATCCCTTCAACCAAACCCAGCCTCCCCAGCATCCACACCTACACGTTCCCGTCCGGGGGCTTCTAGCCCCAACACCCTCCCCTTTGCCCCTGGAGCTCAGAGGGGTTTGGAGAGCCAGGCTCACCCACGGACCGTAACGCACGCGCTCGCGCATGCGCACTGCGAGCTCAGGCTGCACGTCCCAGAAGCCTCCGGGACGTGGCGCCGTTCAGGACGGCCACTCCCGGATCGTGAGGTTGAGGGATCCCGGCCCGGACACGAATGGACCCAGGAGAGGAGCGAAGGGATGTTGCTCCAGGCCAGGGGTGGGATATCTCTTGCGCCTTCTCTGAACGAACAGCCCCAGAGTCCTTTGCGCGGCGCCTTTCCAGGCCCCAGACTACATCTCCCAGGAGCCCCTGCGACTCGTTTCCGCTTCGTGTAGTGACGCGGCTGCGCGTCGGCCGGGCGGGGACGCGAGCGACCTCCTGTGGCGGTGCGTGAGGTGACCGCGAGTCTGTGAGAGAAGACGGGAGGTGTGAACCCGCCCCTGACGTCTGGGCTTGCGGGTCCCGGGTGGTCATTGTGCATTTATGTGTGTGAGGCCCAGGTTGTGTTATTGTGTGTATGTGTGAGGATGAAACTTTGTGAACGCGTGTGACCGGATTTTTGTGGTTGTGTACCCTTGTGTTTTGCGTGTGTGAGAAACCCAGTTTTTGTGGTTGTGTACGTGTGTGTGTAAATTCACTTTGAATGTGTGTCCTCGTGCACCTCGATGTGTCATGTATGGCTGTTTTTGCGCAATGCAGAGCTGAGCAGTTGCCACAGAAATTGGCCCACAAAGCTTAAAATACCGACTCTGTAGATCCCATTTTTTGTGGTTGTGTAGCTGTCTGTGGACCCGCAGATAGTGAATGTGTGTAGAAGCTACCATTTCTGGAAGTGTGCGTTTGTACAAGTATGCGTGTGACCCACTTTTTGTGGTTGTGTATGAGCGTATGGGAAACCAGTGTGTGTGTGCGTGTGTGTGTGTGTGTAGTGATCCAGCTTTGCGTTTTTAGAGGTGTGTGTGTATGTATAATTCTGATTTCAATTCCGGTGTGTGGATTTTTTTCCCCCCCACCATCAAGCAATTTTCTGAAAGCAGCTGGGAGTCCTAACAATTCAACTCAACTCTGACACTGTCTAGCTGGTGATAGAGGCAGATTCCCATAGGTTAATTAAAGGCTGGGTCCCCAAGATGCCCCCACCCCCCATAGGTGCCAGTCACAAGTCCAGGTATCACCTGTGCTCTGACTGACCCTCTATAGATGGGAGGTTCCAATGACTGCCCCCCGCCTCCTTGGGTTTGATTAGTTTGCTAGAGCAACTCCCAGAACTCAGAGAAATGTTCACTTACTTTACTTACTAGATCACCCACCAATTTTTATAAAAGGATATAACTCGGGAGTGGAAAGATGGAAGAGATACATAGGGCAAGATATGTGTGGGAAGGGGCACGGAGCTTCCATGCTTACCGCTCTTCCAGTGTGTCCATGTGTTCAGCAACCCGGAAGCTCTCTGAACTGCGTCCTTTTGAGTTTTTGTGGAGCCTTCATTACTTAGGCATGATTGCTTAAATCATTGGCGGTTAGTGATTGAACTCAGTCTCTAGGCCCTCTTTCCTCCCTGGAGGTCTAGGGGTGGAACTGAAAGTTCTAACTGCTGAGTAATTGGGTTGGTTCCCGTGGCAACCAACCCCCTACTAGTCGTTCATTAACATAACAAAAGACACCTTGATCTGGCTCCTCACAAAGGAAATTCCAAGAGTTTGGGGAGCTCTGTGCCAGGAACTGGTGATGAACGTATTTCTTATTATAAATCAGAATATCAGGGTATGTGCAGAGGGAACCCAGGGCTTGTGGTTGTGTGTATGACCCTGTGAGTGTGTGAGTTTCTGGGAGTAGGTATCAAGAATGAATGTGTGAAGAACTAGTTTTGGTTTCCCAATTCTGTGACTAGGTAGTGATAATCAAAATAGCAGCTAACTGTACTATCATTAGGACTTTTACTATTTCTACCACCACCACTACTACTAGCAGTTAGCACTTAACTGATTGCTGTCCCTGGTCAAAAGTATATTGTCAACTGAAAAAAACCTAAAACTGAGAATTATGATTTATTTGGCAGACTGATATGGCAAGCAGCATTTTTCATTCACATTGGCATATTGATTATTTTGAAGGCAAGTTACATAAGAAAGAGCTGGTGAAAGAGGGATGCTTTGACCCACCTCTGTTTCCCTGAAAGCAGGAAATCTCCTGTGTGAAAGGCGCTTTTCCTGTACCAGAAGGTCTCGAGACATCCTTATCACCAGAGATGGAATTTAGGGCCAAGAGACCTGTATAAGCAAACCTTACTACTTCTTTAATTTACCAGCTAAACCTAATTCTGTTTAGATTCTTCACTAACTGAGCACCCAAAACCTAAAATTCTTTGTCCTGTCATTTCCTCACAAATTTATTGTTTCTTTGTCTAAAAAGTATAAAAGCTGCCTGCTTTGGCCACTTCTTAAGTCTCATTTCTTTGAATTAAAGTTAGTTTCTTTTTCTCCTGTTACTCTGTCTTGAGTCAATTGTATTATTAGTCCAGCCACAAGAACTCAAGAGGGGGAGGGGAGAAATTTCCCTCCCCTCCCCCGCAACAGTGTCCAGAGTCATGGAGGTCACAGTCAAATAAATGACCCTTACAGTAAACAAGCAAACAGAAATAGAGTACAACATTCATAAAATATAATACACTGTGATATAAGAATATTCTGATCATTCATCCATTACATCACAAAAGGTGGGTTGACATTTAAAATTAGTACAAAAACGAAATGTTCACCTATGGTTGTTAATTTAGATAATGTGTTTTGTATCACATGATTTAAACTATAAGAAGAGTACAGATTCACATTTATATCTCTAGGGATATTCAAAGTTAGAACCTTCCTTTGGAGCTCCTGAAATTTTGCATCACAGGACTGTGGAGCAGTTGATTGGGAAAGACATGCCCTACATAGATGTCATGATTAGAGGAGTCCCCATTGGGTTTCAAATGTAAACACCAAACCCATATTTCCTCTGAATCGTTAGTGATGATTTGTAACTGAGCTGCTTTTCACGTGGGCAACTCAATGTTGGGCACTTTACACTAGGGGGCAACAGAGATTTATTACTTAGCTAAGGAAGACAAAGTGTTCTCTGGAGCCATACCAAGGAAATTATCTAACATACAAACATGCCACTTTGAACAATGTTTTCTGATATGCTCACTTTGAATCAAGTTTTAATCTGTCCCACAAACAGTACAACCAGAGACATGATCCAAACTGAGCTTGCATTATTAGCTCACCTTGGCCTTGGAATTGAAGAATGACTTGGGAAAGAGTTGAATGGGGAGGGAAGGTTTAGAAACATTGTTATTTCTCATTCTTTACTTGTCCTTGCCTAGATTTATTTCCTGTCTATGGTGATTGATCCCAGTTGATGACAGATTGTTCCCTTCTTGCTGACGTCAATCCAAACTTTTCATTTTAAAAAATCTGCTGTTTTCCTAACATGCTTTTGAGATGCAATTGTTTCTATATTGTTCACCTATGGTTGTTAACAGATCGTTTTTGTACTAATTTTAAATGTCAAAACTAATCTCTGTTTTTTCAAGTTAAACTTTATAATTGTGGACCTTAAAGTTGAATAGAAACTTAATCTTCAATAAACAAAATTGTAAAGGAAAAAATAATCTGTTTTCCTGATTCCGTTTTGTTGCCTATCTCTGTTCTCCTGTAGCTCACGGAGCTTCTTTAAGACGATGACTTTGAATTCTCCAGCAGGCTGTTGGTAGATCTCCATTTCTCTGGGATCCGTCACTAGGGCTTATTTCCTTCATTCGATGATGTCCTGTTTCCCTGATTCCTCGTGATCTTTGTAGCCTTGCGTTGATGTCTGCACTTTGAGAAGCAGTCGCCTCTTCCAGTCTTTATGGACTGGCTTCAGGAGGGAAGGACCTCCAGCAGACAGCCCGGCTGGAGATTCTGGGGGTCCCTCCTGGAGGGGATGTTTAGGATTGTGTGTCTTCCCTCTATGCCACAGTGATCTCGGGTGGCCTCAGCCTGCAGCAGCTTCAAGCAGGATTTCGGATCCTGGCCACAGGCTGAAGTCAGGCCATGGCAGAGAGAGCACTGAATCCTAGTCACTAGACCAGTGGCCAGTGACAAGGCCCTGGCCCATATGGCTTTGGAGAAAATGAATTTCCACAAAGAAACGGAAAGTAGTGAAACAAGTAAAGTGTTTATTAGGAGGAAAAAGAGTACATATGAATAGGCACACACGGGTGGGCTCCCAGAGAGAGTCGCGCCCTTGTGGTAGTTTGAATCACTTATATGGGGCATTTCTTCCGGGTTTCCTCTGGCCAGTCATCTTGCTTTGCCTGGTTCTGAGTCCGTACTTGGTTTATCTCAGGGTCCTCCCCTGCGTGTGCGTGCATCTCTCAGCCGAGGTGGATTCTTGCGAAGAGGCCTATGGGTAGGCTCCTTTGACCTCCAAGGAGCCTTTCTGCGCATGTGTAGTCGGGAAGGTCTCCTCGACCTCGAGAATGAGAAATACGTGGTGTCTTACCTGGGCGGGGCTCAGCTCCTTCTCTTCATCTTGTAGTATCTGTCCACAGGAGACAGAGTCCAGCTTCTCAGCCCGGGTCCCGTCTATCTCCTGCCTCAACAGGGCTGAGTCAGGTGTGTAGCGCTGCCAACCTTTCCCCAGGGCACTGCCCCAAACTGCTGGGGCGATGGGTACCAGCTTCACCCCTTTCCCTTCTCCTGACGGACCAGCCTCAGGACCGGGGTGTCTCCCTCGGTTCTGGCAGGGTCAAGCCAGTCCGTGAGGTCTGTGCCATCCGTGGGGGCGCCCAGGTGGTCCTTGAGACCCTCGAGCGGGTTGCTGCCATCCTTACCCCATTTCTTTGATCTTAGCTCTCCCCAGGCCACAGCCACGTGGGTTTCCTCACATTCCGTGTGTGAAGAGACAAAAGCAGGTCTGTCGGGTAGCGGGTCTCAAAGGCTGGAGAAGCTAGCCCCTCGCTTTGCTTTCTCTTTCCCCACTGGGTGAGAAGGGCTGGGGGTAGGCGGCTCGGCACTGAGATGTGGCAGCTTTGGAAGGGGTGATGCGGGCAGGGTGAGGCTGTTCTCACCCGGTCCAACGTGGCTGAACTTGGATTCCGTGGTCCATGTGGGGACTGGAACTACCCTCCTGGCTTCCAGAGCCCTCACATTATTATCATCCGGGGCCAGGGCCTCCTATTTCACCATCCTGCTGACATCACTCCCACACGGCCCTTTATGATATAGCAGAAGCTAGTTGAGTCACCCCCATTATGTCAGCCCTTATTCAGCCTTTATTCTTGCCACACATCCAACTGGTCTCCTGTAGACTTTTTTATTTTTTTAATAAATGTATTTATTTATTTTAGGCTGCGTTGGGTCTTCGTTGCTGTTCGCGGGCTTTCTCTAGTTGCAGCGAGTAGGAACGGGGTGGGGGGGGCTGCTCTTCGTTGTGGTGTGCGGGCTTCTCATTGCGGTGGCTTCTCATTGTAGAGCACGGGCTCTAGGGGCGCAGGCTTCAGTAGTTGTGGCACGCGGGCTCAGGAGTTGTGGTTCGTGGGCTCTAGAGTGCAGGCTCAGTGGTTGTGGCGCTCGGGCTTCTCACTGTGGTGGCTTATCTTGCTGCGGAGCACAGGCTCTAGGCACGCAGGGTTCAGTAGTTGTGGCACACGGGCTTAGTTGCTCCACAGTGTGTGGGATCTTCCCGGACCAGAGCTCCATGTCCAGCCAGGGAAGCCCCTGGAGACGTTTTTTATTTTTTCCTTCTCTTTCTTGCTTAGCTGCACTCTGACAGTGACTGCCCTCTAGCTAAAGTTGTACTGTGCACCTGATGTTTACTCCTCCAAGACAACACTCCCTAGCACTCCTTTCCTTTGTGAGCGTTCTTCATTCCAGAAAGAGCGTCATGGAACGATAACTTTGAGGACCACCAGAACCCCTTCCAGAACCACCTGACGCCAGCCCTAATAATCCCAATGTCTCCAGGAGGAAAGAAGAATGAAGACTACATCAGCCCCGATCCTTATCTACAGCCCTGTTTTCCACCCTGAAATTATAAGACCCCTTCCTATTGCCTAGGAATCAAGGCACAGTTTTCTGTTTTTTTGTGGGGTTTTTTTTGTGGTACGCGGGCCTCTCACTGTTGTGGCCTCTCCTGCTGCGGAGCACAGGCTCCGGACGCGCAGGCCCGGCGGCCATGGCTCACGGGCCCAGCCACTCCGCGGCATGTGGGATCCTCCCGGACCGGGGCACGAACCCGTGTCCCCTGCATTGGCAGGCGCACTCCCAACCACTGCGCCACCGGGGAAGACCCAAGGCACAGTTTTGAGGGCGTTAGCCTGCTGTGGCCCCCTTTGCCTGGCAAAGTAATAAAGCTACTCTTTTCTACTCCTCCAGGTTGTGTCTCTGTGTTTCTATTCGGCAGCAGTGAACAGAGGCCGGGTTTTCGGTGACATTTACAACCCTGATGAATCCATCTGAGGTCATTGTCTCCACTGCTTTTTGCGTTAGTGGCACTTTTCAAAAGGCACCTAATTCCACAGTCCTAAGAGTTACTGTTCCCCCTGTAACAATCACATTCCAGAGATACTGCACGTGACAGGTCAGCCCTTTCCACCTGTATCCCAACACAGTAGTGAAAACCTTAGCAGGGGACTTCCTTGGCGGTCCAGTGGTTAGGACTCTGCGCTTCCACTGCAGGGGGCACGTGTTCGATCCCTGGTCAGGGAAGTAAGATCCTGCATGCCGTGTGGTGCGCCAAAAAACACAAACAAACAAAAAGCCCTTAAGATTTGCCCTGGGATAATATGCCAGGGTCTGTCTGTATGTTCCCCTCTGCTAGTATTGGGGTCCTCATTGTTGTCTGGCTGGTAAGTGATCAATTCCAGAATCCCATCTTCACAGTTTTATTCCTAGGATGGCTTCTGGGGTTAAGTTTCTTGAGTTGGGTTTCTTAGAAACAGCTTGAAATGGGTGCTTTTGTATAAATGATTCAATGAATGAGTGTGCTCTGCAAAGGTGTGAGGCCAGCACAACACGGCGGGGGTGAGTGGTGGGTCTTGGGGAAGAAGCCAAACACAGATGTGGTTTGTTCTCGTCCCCCAGAGAGCTTGACAACAACGCACACCACGAATCTGCTCCTTTCCTAGCGCAAGGTGTTAGTCTTTAGTATTTATCTCTGCAAGTCATTTGCTGGGTGCCGTTTGTTTTTCGGGAAGCCTAATCTTCCAGGAAAGATGTCTCTCGTTTTGCTCAAAGCAATGTTGCAGATAAGAGGGCACCTGCAAGCCCTCAGCCGGCTCCCTCACAGCGGCTGGAACATAAGTGCGTCGGTGTGGTGATCTGAACAAGGTATCCCCTACAGAAACGTACACACTAAATTCTGAGTAGTTATTAATTATGAGATGCCAAAGATACAGAGGGAAGATATGATTGGGGAATGGCTACAGAAGAAGAGGTAAGTATATTAATATATGTAATGTTCTGTGGTGGACTTTCATATACTCACCAATATGGGAAAGTATTCACTTTTACTTTTTAACAGGTTAGAATTCATATGAGGTTTAAAATATTGTTTTCTTTCTTATTCTGTGTGTTTGAAATATTATATAACTTTTTGAAGCTGGCATGTCTTACAGTTAATAAGGAACATGATTCTTTTGTGTGTGTGTGTGCATGTATGTGGGTTCCATTAAAACTTTATTTATGGCACTGAAATTTAAATTTTATATGACTTCCACCTATTATGAAATAGTATTCTTAGAACATGGTTATTTTCAATGAACCACATATTGAATTGTAGGATTAAAATTTGCTTCCTAGGAGCATGGTCGAACACAAGAACATCAGGAAATTCAGCATTTATATCTGATCCAGGAATATAAGGCCATTATTCCCACGGGAATAGGTCTTGAGCGAGCCCAGCCATCTTCTCCTGGTATATTTTATCAAAGGCTTCACTCTGGGCCACTGTAAAGTGACTTTTCCAGTCCCCAATGATTCCTGTCAAATATACAAAAAAATAAGTCCAGATCAGGTTTATAAATAAGGTCTCAAGACTTCACTTGAGCGTCTTCTGTGTCTGTCACCACTGCCAATCTGTCACGAACACTGAACTGGAAATTGCAAGGCAATATAACCGAGTGGTTAAAAGTTTCTTGTCCAGAGTCCGACGGCCACTGGTTTTTGGTAGTATGTTTGAGTCCCCAGTTTGCAATCTGTTTATATTGTGAGGTTTGAATAATCACAAAAGGCAACCCCAACAGTAATAACACCTAACCTACATGAAGTAATTTCTCATATGCCAGGCATTGTGTTAGGATATTACATGTATACCTCATTTAACCAGCAACACATTTCTTTAGGACAGTGGAGGTTCTTTTCTCCCACGCTGCTCTTACCCTGGGTCATGTAGGTAGATATGGTGTACTTGTGATTGATTGCTACCCCCAAATCATGCCTTCTCTTTCCTTTCTTTTTATTTTATTTTTTATTTTTAGATGTGGACCATTTTTTAAAAGTCTTTATTGAATTTGTTACAATATTGCTTCTGTTTTACGTTTTGGTTTTTTGGCCACGAGGCATGTGGGATCTTAGATCCCCAGCCAGGGATCGAACCTGCACCCCCTGCATTGGAAGGCAAAGTCTTACCCACTGGACCGCCAGGGAAGTCCCTTTCCTTTTATTTTTAACTCTCCACCCTTGAATATCACCGCAAACAGCACTACCCAGTGTTTTGTACCTTGCAGTTTTTTCTACCTCGAATGCTCTTCCCTTGGGTAACCAAGCAAACAGTCACATGTCATCTTTTCCTTGAGGTCTCCCCAGCCCCACTCTTGTACACTGCAGGTTGAAAAAGGAAACTACCCACTACATGCCGTCAACACCCTCATTCCTTCTGTGTAGTGAACATCTTTGGTCTTTAGTATAGGGTCTCAACAGAAGGTTTGGCCTGGAGCTAAGTCACATGTCTTTCCCCTCATTTTTCTTTTCCCAGGGTTTCTATTTGCCAGCTCCTTTTGGTGGAATAGATATTCCCATTACAAGTCAATACTTGTAAAGGGAGGGTCACTCCATGGGGCAAGGGACCACACCAGTGTTGTGAGCGGGAACTCTAACAAGAAAATGTGAGGGTGCCCTACACAACAACCAACACCTAGGACATGAGTGGGGACAGGTAAATACATTATTCATAGGCAGTGCTTCACCTTCACAAGTTTTCTTTATGACCTTATAAATATCCCAAATCATTCCTTAAACTCTCCAAGTCAGGTGCCACTTTTGTGATTTTATAGACTCAAGTATTTTCCTCACCCCATATCTTAGTTTATCCACAGAAGCAGAGGAATTCTCTGTCCATTTCTTCCAGGTCCTAAAATTAGAAATGCTCAGGCATAAAAAAAGAATGAAATTCTGCCACTTGCAACAACATGGATGGACTTGGAGCTATTATGCTCAGTGAAGTAAGTCAGACAGAGAAAGACAAACACTATGTTTTATCACTTATGTGTGGAATCTAAAAAATAATACAAATGAATGGATATAACAAAACAGAAACAGACTCACAGATATAGAGAACAAACTAGTGGTTACCAGTGGGGAGAGGAAAGGGGGGAGGGGCAAGATAAGAGTAGGGGACTAAGAGGTACAAACTACTATGTATAAAATAAATAAGCAACAAGGACATATTGTACAGAACAGGGAATGTAGCCATTGTTTTGTAATAATGTTAAATGCAGTATAATCTATAAAAAATACTGAAACCCTATGCTACACCTGCAACTAATCACCTGCAACTAATATAATATTGTAAATCAAATATACTTCACTTTTAAAAAATGCTCTCTTACCTTTTCTCATGAAACCTTTGCTTTGATCCATAAAGATATCAGGTGATAGGGAATAATTGCTATTTTATTATCCCTCATGGTCTTGAAGGATACATTCTTGAGGACTGCGTTCAGTTCTTCTGGGCTTAGCTTCTAGCTTGTATGTCCTAGGATGAGAACCACAGAGAGTGGAAAGAAAATGACAATCGGGAAAAGGAGAGCAGAGACAGCAGAGTGACGACCAGGAGGAGACAGAAAATAAGCGAAAGCAGGAAGAGGATGAGCTCGTCATGCTCGTCTGGAAACGTGCAGTCCAAGTGTGGGACAGAGGAGTGTTTATAAGAGACAGTCTATTTATTTTTTACTTTACTTTTATTTATTTATTTACTTACTTATTTATTTATGGCTGCGTTGGGTCTTTGTTGCTGCACGCAGGCTTCTCATTGCAGTAGCCTCTCTTTGTTGCAGAGAACCGGCTCTAGGCTCATGGGCTTCAGTAGTTGTGGCTTAGGGAAGTCCTGAGACAGTCTATTTAAAGTTATGTTGGCCACGGGCTTCCCTGGTGGTGCAGTGGTTAAGAATCCGCCTGCCAATGCAGGGGACACAGGTTCAAGCCCTGGTCTGGGAAGATCCCACATGCCGCGGAGCAACTAAGCCTGTGAGCCACAGCTACTGAGCCTGCGCTCTAGAGCCCACGAGCCACGACTACTGCACCCATGTGCCGCAGCTACTGAAGGCTGCGTGCCTAGAGCCCGTGCTCTACAACAGGAGAAGCCACTGCAACGAGACGCACGTGCACCGCAATGCAGAGTAGCCCCCGCTCACCGCAACTAGAGAAAGCCCGCACGCAGCAACGAAGAGCCAATGCAGCCAAAATGAGATTAAAAAAAATTTACGTCGGCCACTTTCTCTGGAGGTCAGCCAATGCTTCCTATGAATACTGACATATTCAATTCCTATCAGTCGGTCTGGGAATATGTAAATACTTTTCCCTTTATCCTGACCCTGCCAAGCCCCACCTGCCTTCCATACCCACCGGATACTGCCCCTGGGTTCCCAGATTGCTTCAGATTTTTGCCATGAAATCGTTGATAGCCCTCAGTATGTTACTAAACTCTTTGTCAGTGCCTGCATTAAATGTTGTAAAAAGAAATAAATGAGAAAATTGAAGAAAGAATGTGTACAACCTAAGGAGGTCAAAGAAGAAATGATCCCTCTTGATTTCCTCCCAGGGATAAGATCCGATCGAAAGGGTAGGATAGAAATATTAAAGAATGGATGAGAGAGTGGCATGGACTTATATATACAACCAAATGTAAAATAGATAGCTAGTGGGAAGCAGCCGCATAGCACAGGGAGATCAGCTCGGTGCTTTGTGTCCACCTAGAGTGGTGGAATAGGGAGGGTGAGAGGGAGACGCAAGAGGGAGGAGATATGGGGATATATGTATATGAATAGCTAATTTACTTTGTTATACAGCAGAAACTAACACACTATTGTAAAGCAATTATACTCCAATAAAGATGTTAAAAAATTAATTAATTAAATTAAATTGAAAGAATGGATGGAAGATAGACAGCCATGAGATGGAGCTAGAGAGAATGGTTACCTGTTGCAGCTCCTCATACGATATCACCAGAAAATTCTCTTTTCCTTTCATCTGCAGCCACTTGTGAACATGGTCAAACCACGATCCATACAGCACTGCAAGAGAAGCGGGGAGAGAAGTACCTAGTTCACTCTCGTGGACCCCACCGCCCCGGGAATGCTGCCCGCTTGATACACACCCTATGTGTCTGATGAGCAAGTAAGCAAAGCGGGAGGAATCCTTGTCCTTTCTTCTTCGTTGACATGAGAAAGAGAATTTCTGCCTTTACTGCCTGGATGGCCACCAGGTGGTGCCATATACAATGCAGTATTTAAGATGGGCATCTATTTAAAATGGATAACCAACAAGGACCCAGTATAGCACAGAGAACGCTGCTCAATATTATGTAACAACCTAAATGGAAAAAGAATTTGAAAAAGAATAGATACATGTGTATGTATAACTGAATCACTTTCCTGTACACCTGAAACTAACACAACATTGTTAATCAACTATGCTCCAACATAAAATAAAAAGTTAAAAAAAATAATGTATCTCATCTACCTGTGATGAGATTTTTGAACTGTAAAGAGAATTCAGTTAGCAAATGAAAGAGCTAATTTTAAACTCCTTCTAATTTGGAGTCCATGTCTTTGTTCTTTCTGCTATGAATACAGTTTCTTTCCCCTATACCAGAAACACATGTCTTTTGTATGTCCTTCACCCATCCCAAACCTTTGGAACAGCACATAGTGTGGAAAAAAAATTTTTTTTCCTTTCACAATGTGCATTTGAGGAGTCGTAGGTCAAATGATCTTGTCACTTAGACATTGTTGAATAAGGCATTAGACACATGCAAACCTGCGTCTCTTCCCTGAGATTTTTGGTCTTCATATCAAGAGTAAACTTTCCAGAGGAAAAAAAAAAGAGCAAACTTTCTGTCTCTCCTTGTATAACTGCACAATACTATATAAGTTCCCCAATTCAGGAATGGTCAGCTCTCTTTCATATCATGTGAACCAAACTAGCAGAAACCTATGTTGAGACAGAAAAAAAGTTTTTTCATATTCTTTTCCATTGTGGTTTTTTACAAGATATTAAATATAATTCCCTGTGCTATACAGTAGGACCTTGTTGTTTATTTATTTTATACATAGTAGTTGTATCTGCTAATCCCAAACTCCTAATTTATCCCCCCAACTTTCCCCTTTGGTAACCATAAGTTTGCTTTCTATGTCTGTGAGTCTATTTTTGTTTTGTAAATAAGTTCATTTGTATCATATTTTAGATTCTACATATAAGTGATATCATATGGTATTTGCCTTTCTCTGTCTGGCTTACTTCTCTTAGTATGATCATCTCTAGGTCCACCCATCTTTCTGCAAATAGTATTTTTTCTTTCTTTTTTTTGTCTGAGTAGTATTTCTTCGTGTGTGTGTGTGTGTGTGTGTGTGTGTGTGTGTGTGTGTATCACATTTTTTTTGTTCAGAAAATGAAAATTTCAAGGAGAAAGGTGCAGAGATATAAGATCTTCTGTTTAATCCCATGGTTCCAGCTATTCCTACAGGAATATAGCTCGTTGACTTCTTATGTTGGATTCACTGAGACGTGCTTAAATTATTTATCCTGTTTAATTATAATTGCTTGGACTTCCCTGGTGGTCCAGTGGCTAAGACTCCAAGCTCCCAATGGAGGGGACCTGGGTTCCATCCCTGGTCAGGGAGCTAGATCCCACATGCCGCAACTAAGAGTTCCAATGCCGCAAATAAAAAGAACCCGCATGCCACAACTAAGACCCGGCGCAGCCAAATAAATAAATCAATAAATATTTAATTATAATTGCTTGATCTGTTTTTTATGTTTAAGGTTGTTTGCAACTAAGGGTTTGGTATAATTAAATAGGAGAGACAGTTGTGTTTGACATAATTAGATGATAAACTCCAAGAAGTTAAAAAAACAAAAGGCAAGATTTTTCTCTACCTTGCAATAAAGACACCTAATTTTTTCTTACAAGTGTGGAGCAGGTTTCAGCACAGTCTCAATTATTACACTCCCAAATCCAATAGGGAAATCGAAGCTCCTAGAAGTTAGGTCCTCCTTCTGCTGAAAAAACAGCTAGTAAAATGTTGAACATTCACTGTCTGCACACGGACACTGGGAACTGTTTTTTTTTTTTGGCCGTGCAGCTTGTGGGATCTTAGTTCCCCGACCAAGGATCAAACCCATACCCACTGCAGTGGAAGCACAGAGTCCTAACCACTGGACCACCAGGGAAGTCCCCACTGGGAACTCTTAAAGGAGGGCATTTCATCCAGGAACGTCCAAGATTATGGCCAGGAGGAGCATGTTTGTTATAGGAAAAATTGTAGTAGTTAAAAATATGTTTCCTCTGTGGCTCTACGAGGGAATCAGATAGGATTCCAGAGCATTGGACAAGCTGACACAACTAAAACAGGTATTTAAATTTTTTTTGGCATTAAAGCCCTTTAAAAATATCTTTGATGGAAATCCAGATCCAAAATTTGAGTTTTCTTCAGAAATAATATATTTTTTTAATCAAAATATTGCATAAGTTAAATTCCAAGCTCTTGGGAATTCCCTGGCAGTCCAGTGGTTAGGTCTCCGCACTTTCACTGCTGTGAGCGTGGGGTCAATCCCTGGTCGGGATCCCACAAGCTATGTAGAGCAGCCAAAAAAAAAAAACCAAGCTCTTTAATACAATATTTAAGGTTGTCTCTGATGGTGACCAGGCAGATATTAGTTGCTTCTTTTATATATATCTTTATTGGAGTATAATTGCTTTACAATGGTGTGTTAGTTTCTGCTGTACAACAAAGTGAATCAGCTATACATATACATATATCCCCATATCTCCTCCCTCTTGTGACTCCCTTCCACCCTCCCTATCCCACCCCTCTAGGTGGTCACAAAGCATCGAGCTGATTTCCCTGTGCTATGTGGCTGCTTCCCACTAGCTATCTATTTTACATTTGGTAGTGTAGATATGTCCGTGCCACTCTCTCACTTCGTCTCAGCTTACCCTTCCCTCTCCCTGTGTCCTCAAGTCCATTCTTTATGTCTGCGTCTTTATTCCTGTCCTGCTCCTAGGTTCTTCAGAACCTTTTTTTTTTTTTTAGTTTCCATATATATGTGTTAGCATACAGTATTTGTTGTTCTCTTTCTGACTTACTTCACTCTGTATGACAGACTCTAGGTCCATCCACCTCATTTAGTTGCTTCTTTCTTATCACACCCAACTCTCCAAATTTTACCAAACTCTTCTCTCCTCATGCCCTTTCCTGTACTTGTCCTCCGTCGTTGTTCATTGGTAGCCTATGCTACAAACTTTTCTCCACATCTCAATTTTTAAAATAGTTAGCAGTGGATTCTAGAGGTCACTCTGTAATAGAATGGCAACATTCCATTTTTTTTTAAGTTGAGTAGCATTTCATTATATATTTGGTTGCAACTTTATTTTTTGCTATTACAAATAAGGATAATTTGAATAGTCTAGTAAATCCATCTTCTGCTTCTCCCCACCGCAACTTTTTTTTTTTTTGTATTTTTGCTAGTACATTTTTTTCCACTGGAGAAAGGGGAGTTAAACATGAATGTGTAAATGCTAGAATGCTAGAACTTGCAAGATGACCCTACATGGGTTAGTACTGTTATCCATGCCACCAGCAACATATGAGCGTGTTGGTCTACCCAGAGTCTCACCGCCACAGCGTGAGTCAAATGTTTTGAATGCTAGCTGTGCTACAGCAGAATGATAGCCACACAAAAGTGTCCACAGCCTGATCCCCAAGTCTCTGAATATGTTACTTTTCATGACAAAATGGACTTTGAAGATGCAATTAAATTTAGGATCTTCAAAGGGAGAGATTACCTTGGATTATCCAGGTAGAAACAACATAATCACAGGTCCTTATATGAGAGCGGAAAGAGTGTCAGAATCAGAGAAGGAGATGTGATGACAGCAGAGTGTGGAAGGATGTGGTCCACGTGCCAAGAAATGTGGGCAGCCTCTAAAAGCTGGAAAAGGCAAGAAGTGAATTCTCTCCTTGAGCCTCAAGAACAGAATGTAGCCACGCCAGCACATTAATTTTAGCCCATACGGCATATTTTGGATTTCTGAACTCCAGAATGTAAGATACTTTTTTGTTTTACTTATTTATTTTATTTTAGGCCATGTCAGGCGGCTTGTGGGACCCTAGTTCCCTGACCAGGGATTGAACCCGGGGCCCTCAGCAGTGAAAGTCCTAACCACTGGACCGCCAGGGAATTCCCAATTTTTTGTTGTTTTAAAGCATTAAACTTGTGGTAATTTGGTACAGCAATGAGAGGAAAGGCATACACTTTCCACTATGACAGATGAGAAACCGTATATCATTGTAGCTTGAATTCATACTTCTCTTATTTTGAGTGTGGTGAATTATCCTTTTATATGTTTATTATATTTAGAAAAAATTTG
Organism: Neophocaena asiaeorientalis asiaeorientalis; assembly: GCF_003031525.2. NCBI lineage: Eukaryota > Metazoa > Chordata > Mammalia > Artiodactyla > Phocoenidae > Neophocaena > Neophocaena asiaeorientalis. The sequence continues at coordinate 175,707 of NW_020174472.1, read as the reverse complement.
GGAGAACACAAAGCACATTGGCTAAGATTTCTGTTGTTAACAGGAGGGACTACAGATTTAGCGACGTCTAGTTTTCAATTACAATGTGGGTGTTTAAATCATGGGACAGTAAGACCTGGGGATGAGACGCAGAAACTTCCGCATTCCACCTGGAGTCCACATTTTGAGTCAAACTCACCATTTCCTTGAAGGAACCGTTCCGAATATTCTTCAAATGATTCCGGCTCTCTGATGATCTTTACCATTTTCCAGAAATGATAACCGGAAGTAATAACATCTCTGGGATTTCTCATTACATAAATACACTTAAATTTAAAAAAAAAAAGAGAAAATGAGAATAAATGTATCCATTTCCCTTGCTCCACGCTTTTCACAAATGGAGAAAATGCCAACGCCCATTAAAGTGTTTGGCCACAATTTAGTCTTTAATTCATTTATTTAACAAAATATATTTAGAACCCACAATGTGCCAGACGTTTAGTTAGATTCTATAGAAGGAGCAGTGTATAAGATATGGATTGTTTCTGCCCTTAAGAACCTTATGGTACATGGAATGATGGTCTTTAAAGTTTTGAGAGGCAGAGATGTTATTACATTTTGAAGAAGTCTGACTTTTATTGGGATTCTGCCCTATTCATTGCTATTCCTGGAATTTCATGTTCCAGGCCTCACTATCTTTTCCTAGGAATTTCTACGATATCAGTATTTCCCAGGTACTAATCAGACAGATGTGAATGGCCAACTGTATATAAGGGTTCATTTATAAAATTCAAAATGAATTTTATAAAATTCAAAATTCAAGATGGTGAAACCTCAAGAGGAAACAAACTTTCAGGGTTCTCAAAACAAACTTAAAAAAAAAAAGGAACTAGTTTTATGTCAGTAAACCTGGGCTAGGACATGCTGGATCAAGTGTTATATGAGGTCATTTCCAATTCGGATCATTGCTTTACTCCACTGCAGTCATAATCTGAGCTGGGTATCACTTATACGTGGAACCTAAAATATGACACAGATGTTTAAAATCAAATGTCAAATCTAAAATATGACACAAACACACAAATGTTTCCCTTCTGTTCTTATTTACAGAACGGAAACAGACTCACAGACATAGAAAACAAACTTACGGTTACCAAAGAGGAAGGCGGGGAGGGATAAATTAGGGGTATGGGATTAGCAAAGACAAACTACTATATATAAAATAGATAACAATAAGCGGATTCTTAATCTACTTATTATATTTCTTAAAATAGATATAATTCATTGAGTACGCACTAGGCTCTGATCTAAGCTAGGCTGTCAGTAAAAAATGTGGTCGCTACGGAAACTAACACATTTTGTCTGTTATTGGTCTTTTTTCAAATGATCTATACATTCCTTTCGGATGTGGCTTGAGGTCATCTTAATCATCAAATTCCTCCCAGCCCTTAGCACAGATGAATAAACCCTGCTGGTTTAAGCACACAAAAATGGAGCTTCAGGGCCTCCCTGGTGGCGCAGTGGTTGGGAGTCCGCCTGCCGATGCAGGGGACACGGGTTCGCGCCCCTGTCTGGGAGGATCCCACGTGCCGCGGAGCGGCTGGGCCTGTGAGCCATGGCCGCTGAGCCTGCGCGTCCGGAGCCTGTGCTCCGCAACGGGAGAGGCCACAGCAGTGAGAGGCCCGCGTACCGCAAAAAAAAAAAAAAAAAAAAAAAAATGGAGCTTCAACGACATTGCACTATTTGTTCACAGACAAAATCTGGAGAACTGAGGTTCAAACCAGAATTTTCTGGCGTAAAGTCATAATCATTTTACAGAGTGTGGTCTTGGACTATTTTTTTTTTTTGGTTTGTTTTCCTGTTTCATGTATTCTTTCACTCATTCCATATTTTCTTTCTTTATTATTTTATTTTACTTAGGTATAATTGACATACAACATTATATTCGTTTCAGGGGTAAACCATAATGATTCCAAATGATGACCACAATAAGTCTAGTTAACACTGGTCACCAGACATAGTGACAGAATTACTTTTTTCTGGTAATGAGAAGGCTTAAGATTTACTCTTTCAGCAACTTTCAAATGTGCAGTGCAGCATTATTAACTATTGTCACCAGGCTGTACGTCACATCCCCATAATTTATTTATTTTATAACTAGAAGGTTGTACCTTTTGACCTCCTTTACCCATTTTGCCCACCACCCACCCTCCACCTCTGGCAACTACCAATCTGTTCTCTGTATCTATGAGCTTTTTTTTTTTTTTTAATTTTGGATTCCACATATAAATGAGATCAAGTGGTATTTATCTTTCTCTATCTGACTTATTTCACTAAGCATGAATGCCCTCAAGGTCTATCCATGTTGTCACAAATGGCTTGATTTCATTCTTTTTCATGGCTGAGTAATATTCCACTGTGCAGTTGACCCTTGAACAACATAGGGGTTGGGGGTACTACCCCCTACACGGTGGAAAACCCAAGTACTGCTATCTCTGCTTCAAAAGCAAAGGAACTGATACTCACCCAAGGGCAGGAAGTGGAAACAGTTTGGATAGAATCAGGACTCAAACCCTAATTCTTTTGATTCCACATATTGTGCTCTCTAATCGAACAGAAACATTTCCCCACACTTAGTTAATTTAAAAAGCAATAAAATGGGGCTTCCCTGGTAGTGCAGTGGTTGAGAATCCGCCTGTCAATGCAGGGGACACAGGTTCGATCCCTGGTCTGGGAAGATCCCACGTGCCGCGGAGCAACTAAGCCTGTGCGCCACAGCTACTGAGCCTGCACTCTAGAGCCCACGAGCCACAACTACTGAGCCTGCATGTCACAACTACTGAAGCCCATGCTCCTAGAGCCCACGCTCAGCAACAAGAGAACCCACCACAATGAGAAGCCCGCGTACCGCAATGAAGAGTAGCCTCCGCTCACCGCAACTAGAGAAAGCCCGC
>NW_020174472.1:170974-172750 GCF_003031525.2 Neophocaena asiaeorientalis asiaeorientalis | reverse complement strand
TATATATATATATATATATCTCACATCTTATTTATCCATTCATCCATCAGTGGATACTTATGTTGCTTCCACATCTTGGTAATCATAAATAAGGCTGCATTGAACATGGAGGTGCATCTATCTTTTCAAATTAGTGTTTTCGTTTTCTTTAGATAAATACCCAGAAGTGGAATTGCTGGATCAAATGGTAGTTCTATTTTTAATTTTTTGATGAACCTCCATGCTGTTTTCCATACTGGTTGCGTCAATTTACATGCCCACCATCCAATATTTTCTTAAATCTCTATATTGTTTTAGCATTCTGGTAGGTAGGTGTAAAATGGTAAAAAAAAAAAAAAAAGTTACAAAATAAACCTGGTCTTCATAATCATGGTGATCACAGTAAAGTAAATATACCTGACAATAAACAAGCAAACAAATAGAAACATAGTACAATATTAATATTATGAAAAACACTGTGATGTTAGAATATTTTGATCATACTTCCACTACCACATCACATACGATTGTTTGAGGGAGTTTCACACATTTTTTCTTTCTTCCTTTTATGTATTTATTCATTTTTGGTTGCACAGCAAAGTGATTCATATATATATATATATGTATATATATATATACTTTTTCAGATTCTTTTCCATTATAGGTTATTACAAGATATTGAGTATAGTTCCCTGTGCTATACAGTAGGGCCTTATTGTTTATCTATTTTACATACAGTCATGTGTATCTGTTAATCCCAAATTCCTATTTCATCCTCCCCTTTCCCCTTTGGTAACCACAAGTTTGTTTTCTATGTCTGAGAGTGTATTTCTGTTTGTAATAAGTTCAGTTTCACACAGTTTTGATAATACCTTCGGTGTCACGTTTTAAACTATAATCTAAGATGAGTGAAGATACACATTTACAGCACAGGGTCACTCAATGTTAGGGTCCTCCTTTAGAGGTCCTGAGATTATGCCTCAGAGGTCTGTGGATCTATTAATTGGGAAAGACATGCCCTAAATGATTTCACGATTAGAAAAACCCAGTGGGATTTCAAACATGTGTTCCAATCCTACATTTTTTCTGAAATACAGATGCTGATTTACAGTTGAGACACCTCCCATATGGTCATATCAATGTTGGGTACCTAGGGGTTGGGGGTGCAGCCAGGGTTTATTTAATTAAGGACCGAGTATTCTCTGGAGCAGCAGCAGGGAGATTGTCTGGTATGTGCCACCATAGCTTGGAACAAGCTTTTCTAATATGCTCACTTCACTGAATCACATTTTTTAAAATTTATTTTTTAATTGAAGTATAGTTAATTTACAATGCTGTGTTAGTTTCAAGTGTATAGCAAAGTGATTCAGTTATACATACATGTATATCTATTTTTTTATCTTCTTTTCCCTTATAGGTTATTACAAAATATTGAGTATCGTTCCCTGTGCTATACTTGTCGTTTACTTATTTTATATATAGTAGTGGGTAACTGTTAATCCCAAACTCCTAATTTATCTCCCCCACCACCACCCCTTTGGTAACCATAAGTTGGTTTTCTATGTCTGTGAGTCTATTTCTGTTTTCTAAGTAAGTTCATTTCATTTGTGTCATTTTTTAAGATTCCACATATAAGTGATATCATATAACGTTTGTCTTTGTCTGACTTAACTTCATTTAGTATGATCATCTCTAATTCCATCCGTGTTGCTGCAAATGGCATGATTTCATTCTTTTTTTTGGCTGAGTAATATTCCACTGTGTATATGTACGACATTTTTTTTTTTTTTTTTTTTT
>NW_020174472.1:133604-170953 GCF_003031525.2 Neophocaena asiaeorientalis asiaeorientalis | reverse complement strand
TTTTCTGTACGCGCCTCTCACTTTTGTGGCCTCTCCCATTGCGGAGCACAGGCTCCAGACGCACAGGCTCAGCGGCCATGGCTCACGAGCCTAGGCGCTCTGCGGCATGTGGGATCTTCCCGGACTGGGGCACGAACCCGTGTCCCCTGCATCAGCAGGCGGACTCTCAACCACTGCGCCACCAGGGAAGCCCTGTACCACATCTTCTTTATCCATTCACCTGTCGATGGACCTGAGTCACATTTTAACTCTGTCCCTAAAACACAGGCCTTCAGGATAACCAAAGAAGTGACCCAAACTGACCTTGCATCACTAACCTACCTTGGCCTTGGAATTGAAGAATGACCTGGGGGAACAACTGAATGGGGAGATGGAAGACGTAGAATCATGGGTCTTTCTGATCCTTTATATATTGAAGCCCAGCTTTAGTTTCTAACCACATCGAATGCTCACTGCTGACAACAGATTGGACCCAGGCAGGATCCCCCTTGTTGCAGATCAGGTTGACGATCTCTGTCATCCACAAGGTTCCTGCACAAGGAAAAAGAGAGTGTTACCCACTTCAGCCTGATAATTAACCGCACCACCACATCTTACAGACACTGTGTTATTTCAGCCATGAAGCCCCTGCTCATAACTCCAACGGATGCTTTCATTTCTCACCTTACTCTTTCCCTTTCTTAAAAAAATATTTACTGACATAGCTTATTTTAAATTTTTCATTATTTTGAAAAGGAGTTAACTATAATAAAATTACTACAGCTCAGAAAATAAAGTTTTAATTTTTGTATGCAGAATTTCTCAAAATGTAGAATGCAAAATAGTTTCTATGGGAATAATCTAGGAATCTTATATTATGTATCTATACATCATCTTACTGTTTCCCTTAAATGTATCTCACTGATTCTTCATTCTTTTTTATTTTTGAGCAGAGTTAGCTCTTTATTGTATTCTTGTATTTATTAACAAAAGACAACAGATTGATCATAAGGGGATCAGTTCTTTTTAGATACGCATTTTTTTTGTTATTTTATTTTGCAAATGGTTTAAATCAGGGCTCAGCAACCTTTTCCTATATTGGAGTATAGTTGATTTACAATGTTGTGTTAGTTTCAGGTGTACAGCAAAGTGAATCAGTTATACATACACATATATCCACTTTTTTTAGGTTCTTTCCCCATATAGGCCATTAGAGTATTGAGTAGAGTTCCCTGTGCTGTACAGTAGATTGCTCCGCGGCATGTGGGATCTTCCCGGACCGGGGCACGAACTTATGTCCCCTGCATCGGCAGGCGGACTCTCAACCACTGCGCCACCAGGGAAGCCCGGCCATTAGAGTATTGAGTAGAGTTCCCTGTGCTATATAGTAGATCCTTACTAGTTATCTATTTTATATATAGTATCGTATGTATGTCAATAGGTAAGCATTTTAAAGCTTCAAGCAGTAGATGTCCAAATTTGGGTTAATTGTTAAATCTTTGATGGAGAATACAAAGTAAAGGATTACTTTTTATCCATTTGGAGGTATTGGAGTAATTTTTTAAAAATCAGAGAATGAAAAAAAAAAAATCAGAAGAATGAAGCAGCATCTAGCAGTTGGGTGGGAAAGAAGGCTCCCAGTTGCTAAGGAGTGCAAGAGAAGACCTTGCCCTCATTTCCCCTTTCCCTGTTCTCACCATACTCTTTTTGGCAACCACTAAGCTCACCAAAAAGAGAAGCTCCCTTTTCACTGCTCTCCAGGCTCCTGGGTGTTGAGGTCACTCATATTATCTGTCTCCTTCCACTTGATAGAATTGTGAGTCTGCATTCTTCAAAGACTCTGCTAATGAGAACCTACTGTAGAGCACAGGGAACTCTATTCAGTGGTCTGTGGTGACCTAAATGGGAAGGAAATCCAAAAAAGAGGGGATATATGTATACACATAGCTGACTGACTTTGCCGTACCGTAGAAGCTAACACAACATTGCAAAGCAACTATACTCCAATAAAATTTCATTAAAAAAAAAGAAAGACTCTGTTCCTTGGGCTCCCCTGAGACCATCTCCACCTTTTCCCTACTACTCTTTTTTTAAATTTTTTTTTTTTTTTTTTTTTGCGGTACGCAGGCCTCTCACTGTTGTGGCCTCTCCCGTTGCGGAGCACAGGCTCCGGACGCGCAGGCTCAGCGGCCATGGCTCACGGGCCCAGCCGCTCCGTCCGGACCGGGGCACGACCCCGTGTTCCCTGCATCGGCAGGCGGACTCTCAACCACTGCACCACCAGGGAAGCCCGCCCAGTATCTTTTTCTCTGAGCTTTTCTTCCAGTCACTTTCTGTGTCACACCAAATCCCAAGACACATTTTGAACTTTGCTTACTGTGCTAAAAATCACGGGACATTATTACAATTCCAAAATCTCTGCAAAATATGTTTTTGTAACAGCAAAGGTCACAGGGAGATTGAAAAGAATCAGGAATAGTGGACATACTTGGAATTCCCAAAGAGAAAGAGCTTTCTCTCTCTCTCTCTCTCTCTCTCTCTGGTAACTTATGTTACCAAAGGGTAGAAGTGGGGGGGGCGGGGAGGGATAAATTAGGATTTGGGGATTGACATATACACACTACTATATATAAAATAGAGAACCAACAAGGACCTACTGTATAGCACAGGGAACTATACTCAATATTTTATAATAACCTATAAGGGAAAAGAATCTGAAAAAGAATGGATATATAAAAGAATATATATATGTAACTGAATCACTTTGCTGTACACCTGAAACTGAATATATATATGTAACTGAATCACTTTGCTGTACACCTGAAACAATATATATATGTAACTGAATCACTTTGCTGTACACTTGAAACTAACACAACATTGTAAATCAACTCTACTTCAATTAAAAACAATAGAAGTACCTATGACTTGCCAAATTCTTTCTATCGCCCTCAACCAGGAAAAAGGATTGTGAGGTCTTTAATCTATGTAGTACAAGCCATTATTTCAGAGCATGTTGTATATTTGAGGGCTTAGTTTTTGTTTTCTGGGTCTTGAGAGCAAGGAAGAAGCTATATTCATCCAGGTGTTACAGAAACACTGGGGAGTTTGCCCCCAGACTGATCTATATTAAAACAATTGTTAGACCTATACTTGCTGAAAGAACTTGGAGTAAATATTTAAGCTCCCTGAACAAAAACATTCCTGGGTGTTCCACAACAGCAAAACCAACTTGAAAGAGATTACAAGGGCTGTAAAAACACATATGTGACCTCATTAGCACACAATCAATGCTCTAGAATTGGATCTTTGATTGTAATTATATTTCTCCATTGACTATATGAACCCTATTTTTTTTTTTTGGCCGAGCTGCGTGGCATGCGGGATCTTAGTTCCCCGACCAGGGATGGAAGCCGCGCCCCCTGCAGTGGAAGCGAGGAGTCTTAGCCACTGGACCGCCAGGGAAGTCCTCTGAGCTATTTATAGAACTGAAACCCCCAACAAATGGAAGATGTTAGCTTTCTTCATTCCAGAGAAGACCACCTGAGGCCAGATGAAAGGACTACAGTCCCTGCACACACCCTAATCCTTACCAGCAGCCCCACCCTTGAACCATGGCTATAAAACTCCTCACCAAATCCTCCTGAGTTGGGACACACAGTTTTAAGGGGCACAAACTGCTGCGTCCCCCTTTGCCTGGCAAAGCAATAAAGCTATTCTTTTCTATTTCACCCAAAACTCTGTCTCCGAGATTCGATTTGGCACCAGTGCACAGAGGCCAAGTTTTCGGCATCAACTACGGTAACTCACCTGCCTACACTGTTTGTACCAACAGTCTGGCTTATGCCGAACACCAGCTTTCCTTCTGGGAGTCTGGGATTTGGGTAGGTGCTAGGCAGGGGGAGCCTTTGTGACCAGCCCCCAGTAAAAACCCTTTGGCCCTAAGTCTCTAATGAGCTTCCCTGGTGGACACCTCACAGGTGTTGATGAAAAGCTTAATCAATAGTTGATCTAAGAAAGAAATGGATTTTCGGTTTTTTTTTTTTTTTTTGGCCGTGCCACATAGCTAGTGGGATCTTAGTTCCCAGACCAGGGATTGAACTGGGACCTTGGCAGTGGGAGTGCTGAGTCCTAACCACTGGACCACCAGGACATTCCCAGAAGTGGAAAATTTTATTCCATCCAACCTGAGGGTTATAACCCAGGAGGCAGTCTTTCAGAAAGCTCTGAAGACTGTTCCACCCATTAGAGGTCAAAGCACAGTTATATGTTTTTGAGACAAAGGTTTATAGTCAGATGACGTATTCTCTGAAGACTGTTCCACCCATTAGAGGTCAAAGCACAGTTATATAAGTTTTTGAGACAAAGGTTTATAGTCAGATGACGTACTGACAGTGTACACAATCCAGATCTACACGTACACGTACAAACTGAGTAGCGGTCTAAGTAGATAAGCAGATAGGGTAGGGGGTGTCCAGAGAAAGGGAACCAGGCATGGCTTTCTTGACACAGAGAAGCCATTTTTGGCCTGAGCCACTTCGTGATCTGAGCCTGCAAGCAGCGCTTATCTTTGAACAGGTCTCACTAATTAACGATCTTGAGGGAACAGAAGAATGCAGGAACAAAGGACTGTTATCAGGCAAGCGAAGGGACAACAGCAAAGATAATAAATCAGTTGTAAAGACTCCCAGTTCCGTTTCGCATTAGCCTGAAGCACATCCTTGAGCTGTTTTGCGGAATTTAAACCCTCCTCAAGGGCCCAACCGCCAGATGAACTGGATGATGTTGACCTTTTCTGACCCTCTTGACTTCAATCAACTAACACTTGGACTCAACCTTAGCCCCAATTCTATGCTGAATTCTCCTCCCTTAGCTTAGAACTTCCCCAATTTTGCTGTTTGGGAAAAATCCCTGGTGTTCTCCTTCCTTGCTGCAAGTAACACATCCTTATTTATTTTTTTGTTTTGCGGTACGCGGGCCTCTCACTGTTGTGGCCTCTCCCGTTGCGGAGCACAGGCTCCGGATGCGCAGGCTCAGCGGCCATGGCTCACAGGCCCAGCCGCTCCGCGGCATGTGGGATCCTCCCGGACCGGGGCAAGAACCCGTGTCCCCTGCATCGGCAGGCAGACTCTCAACCACTGCGCCACCTGGGAAGCCCGTAATACATCCTTCTTAATCCCAATCTTTGGCTTGGTCGTGTCTTTTGGTTCGATGCCCACCAAGAGGGGTATCCAGTTTTTGGGTAACAGTGGGTCATGGGTCATTGTCGCCCCTGACAAGATTAAGAAAGAAGTTTATCTCCTGAGGAGGTCTGGTTAAGGCAGGGGCACAATACACATTAAAGGGGAGGGAGGAGGCCCAAACAGGCAGAGAAAATTCTTACATTTAAATTTTCTTGTCTTGACATAAAATATGAATTGGATTTCATCACAGGTGTTGTCACATCACTGGAGGAATTCAGTGTGATCAGCGTAGGGACTTCCTGGGTGGTCCAGGGGCTAAGACTCGGAGCTCCCAACACAGGGAGTCCGGGTTCGATCCCTGGTCAGAGAACTAGATCCCACATGCATGCCACAAGGAAGATCCTACATGCCGCAACTAAGACCCGGTCTGAGGAATAAAGATGCAGACGTAGAGAATGGACTTGAGGACACGGGGAGGGGGAAGGGTAAGGTGGGACAAAGTGAGAGAGTGGCATGGACATATATACACTACCAAATGTAAAATAGCTAGCTAGCGGGAAGAAGCCACATAGCACAGGGATGGGATAGGGAGGGTGGGAAGGAGATGCAAGAGGGAGGGGATATGAGGATATATGTATACATATAGCTGATTCACTTTGTTATACAGCAGAAACTAACACAACACTGTAAAACAATTATACTCCAATAAAGATGTTAAAAAAAAAAAAGACCCGGTCCAGCCAAATAAATAAATATATATATGTGTGTGTGTGTGTGTGTGTGTGTGTGTGTGTGTGTGTGTGTGTGTGTATATATTTAAGTGTGATCAGTGTGACTCACAAGGAGAGGACTTGAAAGCTTGGGCCTGGTTTTCTGCAGATCCCACCCCATGTGCCTTTACCTCTGCTGATTTTGTCATGTATCCTTAGCTGCAATGAACCATAGCTAGGAGTACGACTCTACGCTGAGACCTGTGAGGCTTCCTAGGGAATCATCCAACCTGGGGGTGGGCTTGGAGGCCCCCAACACACCCACATTCAGCCCTTTCTGCCTCCTCACCCTGCCAAGTCAACCCCACATCTGTTGCCCCCCTGGCTGGGTTTGCCTTGATGCACCCTCCATCCCGGTACTTGCCACCGGTATCCAGGTGTATGGATATACTTTTTCAAGCTCATCTAGATTCCATACATACATTTTATATTTTCTTCCGGTATTTTACATCTTTTTTTTTGAAACAACTAGCTATGTGATTTTGCCTGAATAACTATTATGGGATTCAGTTTCTTTATCTGGCAAATTAGGGGATTGGTCTAGTCTTATTCATGGTCCCCCTCAGGCCTCAAATTCAAAAATATTGTATGACCGCGTGTCAATTTTTTTTTTTGCGTTATGCGGGCCTCTCACTGTTGGGGCCCCTCCCACTGTGGAGCACAGGCTCCGGATGCGCAGGCTCAGCGGCCATGGCTCACAGGCCCAGCCGCTCCGCGGCATGTGGGATCTTCCCGCACCGGGACACGAACCTGCGTCCCCTGCATCGGCAGGCGTACTCTCAACCACTGCGCCACCAGGGAAGCCCCTGGCGTGTCAATTTTTAAAGCCTGTATATGAGACGGAAAACTCAAATGTTTGGAGGTGTTAGACACACAGGATCAATGAGTGAAGTGTGGTAACTATGGCTGACAGTGAACCAGGCAACAAAAGACCATCCAAAGCTGTGTAACCAGACAACCTACCACCTGGGAGAAAATATTTGCAAACGATGAGACTGACAAGGGCTTAAACTCCAAAATATACAAACAGCTCATACAACTCAATAACAAAAAAAACCCCAAACAACCCAATAAAAAAATGGGCAGAGACCTAAATAGACATTTCTCCAAAGAAGACATACAGATGGCCAACAGGCACATGAAAAGCTGCTCAACATCACTAATTATTAGAGAAACGCAAATCAAAACTACAATGAGCTACCACCTCACACCAGTCAGAATGGCCATCATCAAAAAGTCTACAAATAACAAATGCTGGAGAGGGTGTGGAGAAAAGGGAACCCTCTTTACACTGTTGGTGGGAATGTAAATTGGTGCAGCCACTATGGAAAACTATGGAAGATCCTCACAAAAGTAAAAATAGAACTACCATATGATCCAGCAATACCATTCCTGGGCATATATGCAGAGAAAACCATAATCCGAAAGGATACTTGCACCCCAGTGTTCAATTGCAGCTCTATTTACAATAGCCAAGACATGGAAGCAACCTAAATGTCCATCGACAGATGAATGGATAAAGAAGATGTTGTACATATATACAATGGACTATTACTCAGCCATAAAAAGGAATGAAATAATGCCATTTGCAGCAACATGGATGGACCTGGAGATGGTCATACTAAGTGAAGTAAGTCAGACAGAGAAAGACAAATATCATATGATATCACTTACATGCGGAATCTAAAATACAACACAAATCAACATACCTACAAAAAAGAAACAGACTTGGAGAGAACAGACTGGTGGTTGCCAAGGGGAAGGAGGTGGACGGGGAAGCATTGGGAATTTGGGATTAGCAGAGGCCAACTAGTTTATATAGTATGGATAAACAACAAGGTCCTACTATATAGCACAGGAAACTATATTCAGTATCCTGTGATAAACCATAATGGAAAAGAATTTGAAAAAGAATATATATATATATGTATATAACTGAGTCACTTCGATATACAGCAGAAATTAACACAACATTATAAATCAACTTTACTTCAAAAAATTAGGGAAAAAAAGCTGTGTGACCTTGGGGAGGGCACTCAGCTTCTCTGTGCCTGTCTCCTCATATGCAAAATGAGGATGACAGCAGAATCCACTTCAAAGGCTTGGTGTAGAAACCCAATGAAGTCATTTGCATACTGCATTTAGCAAAATATCTAGCAGGAGACTAGAACTTGACAAAAGTTAGCCAGTACTATTATTAATGATTTTAAAATTGAAATAATAAGAAACTACCCTTTAAGTTTCAGGGACAATGACATGAGAATAATGCAGGTAAAGCATAAGCACGTAAGAGACACTTAATAAAAAGTCACTGTATTAGTCAAGGTTCTCCAGAGAAACAGAACCAATAGGAGATATATCGATACAGATATATACTGTATATTTATTATGAAAAATTGTCTTATAATAATTGGTTCACGATTGGCAGAGAAGTCCCACAATCGGGGAGAACCAGGAATGCCAGTGGTTCCAGTCCAAGGGCAAGAGAAGACCAATGTCCCAGCTCAATAGTCAGGCAGAGAGAGTGACTCCTACCCCTTGGGGAGGACCATCTGCTTCACTCAGTCTACCGATTCAGACACTAACTTCCAGAAACATCCTCACAGACACACCCAGAAATAAACATCTGGGAACCCTGTGAGCCAGTCAGGTTGGCACATAAAATTAACCATCACAGTCCCCCCAAAAGAAGGTGAGGGAAGATTTATTTTGAAAATACCATAAGACCATACTATAAGACATCACAAAGTGGTGAGCAACGGGCTATAGCCAGCCTTCACGTGTGTTTGGTCAATATAGTGTTTGCAAAAAAATATTGATTAGTTCCCATCTCTGAAAATGGAGATGCTTTCCACACGCATTGGAATTTCTTGGGTGGGGGGCAGATCACAATTTAAGAGAATTAATTCTAGGTCTGCATTCCACGTGGCGACGCTTTGCTGGAGATTTGGGATGGCTTCGCAGTATGCAACAATTCCCATCGCTCCCTGCGTCTCACACCCAGACAGCTTCCCTCACTTGCCCCATTCGCCTGGCTCCCCGCAGGGAGCCGAGATTGAGATCCCCGGTAGAAGCAGCACCCCTAGTTCCGTGGAGCAATTGCAGGATGCTGCCACCAGGTGGCGCGCGAGTCATTCCCACGGGCCAGGGTCTCTCAGAAGAGCATCTCACACCTACCAGAGGCCCTACTACGTACCAGCAGCCTCACGTATTTCTTAAATCAATCCTCACGCGTACACAGAGGGAGTCATGCTTCCTACGTGGCAGCGGAGGCTCGGAGACAGAGGCTGTGACTCAGTGTCTCCATTTATAAGACAGGCGTTGCAGCAAGGATTCCATGAGATGGTGTGTCAAGTTGTTGGCAGAACTTCTGCTGCGTAGTCAAGGTCTTTCCAGCTCGGGGGTGGAACCCTGACTTTCAGCTGGTCCGAGGGCAGCCTGATCAAGGCTACACTTCTTGGCCTCCCTTGCAGCCGGTGTTCTGGGCCATGGGACGTGGCATAAGTGGTGTACCCTCCTCACCCGCCTTCACCTCATCTCTCCTCCTTTACATTTCCCTGAGCTTCTTCCCAGAAATCGTCCCTGGGGTACCCCCTTCCCCGCCTCCCCTCCCCCAGCTCGGGTGAAGGAAGTACTTACTTGCTTAGGATCCCCTGGGAGCCTGTACTTTTCCTACTTATAGCACTTTTCACATTCTTATGGTTACCTATTCATTTGTCTTCCCGACCCCTGCCAACACCACCCCATCCCAAAGGTGTCTGCAAGGTGCAGCTGACAGCCTCGTGGCAGGGCAGGCACTCTTGAGCGGCAGGAACGAATGAGGACGTACTTCTAGACTAAAATGCCAGGCTCTCAACCTGGGCTGCACCTCCTGGGGAGCTTTTTTTTTGGCCCCAGCTTCATTGAGCTATAACAGACATATAACACTGTGTAAGTTTAAGATATAAAATGTGTTGATTTGATATATTTATATATTGCAATATGATTACCACCATACCATTAGCATTTAATGGTAAATAAATAATTTACCATTATTTATAATGGTAAATAATTAATGGTAAATAAATAATTTACCATTATGTATAATGGTAAATAATTACCATTTCCTTAAAAAAAACCACCCCAGCACCACCTGGAGCCAACTGAAGCCCAGTGTCTGCGATGGGGCCCCGCCATGGTGATTCCAAGGGGCAAGAGATTAAGTAAATGCTATAGGTTGCTGTGAAGCTTTGCAACTACGAAGGACCAGACCTTGCGGTTATCAGGTTTCTATGACCCTTAAAGTACTGAGTAAGAATCTTAACTTCCTCAAGTGTCTGTAAGGAGCCTAGCGCTCCTTAACTGACCCTTCAAGTGGTCAGAATATAAGCAGCTTTGGGCGGGGGAAAAAGCTCTTTGCAGGAAAGAGCTCTCTTCAGAAGGCATCCCTTTGTCTTGTCACTAACCTTAAACCAGGTGCCCCCATGCTCTACTTATCTCCGGCCCTAACACACCTTTCAAATCTTTTGATCACACAATACCTTGCCTAACCTATTGGTTTTTCCGTAGATCAAAGATGTAGAGGGGCTTCCCTGGTGGCACAGTGGTTGAGAGTCCGCCTGCCGATGCAGGGGACACGGGTTCGTGCCGCGGTCCGGGAAGATACCACATGCCGCGGAGCAGCTGGGCCCGTGAGCCATGGCTGCTGAGCCTGCGCGTCCGGAGCCTGTGCTCCACAATGGGAGAGGCCACAGCAGTGAGAGGCCCGCGTACCGCAAAAAAAAAAAAGATGTAATTAACTGATGACCAGACCAGATCTCTTCCCTAGCTTTGCCTTCAGTAATCTCTCAAACAAACTGTGTGGACAAGATAGCATCTAGAGAAAAATCACAAGAAATCAACAAGCCTGCACACAGTGGGGGATGGTGACGACTGACCCCCCATCTCAGTGATTAACCGAGATGACTTCCCTGTTTCCCTTTAAAAGCTTTCATGACGGAGCAGAATCTTTTGTGTTTTTTTGTTTGTTTGTTTGTTTTGGAGCAGAATCTTTAGAGGTGGTTTTTGGGAGACGCTGAGTCCACCATCTCCCCAGACTGCTGGCATCCTGATAAAAGGCAGCTTTCCATTCCACCATTTGTGAGTATTGATTGGGCAAGCGGCAAGCAGCAGGAGTGATTCGATAACAAGAAGCCACAAAGAAAAGTCTTGGAGTGCTTCCCTCCTCCCACCACCCCCAGCACAGGATGACCCTATCAGCCGGGTTTCCTAATCCCCCTAATTTTATCCCTTCTCCACATTTTCAAACTCGAGCACATCAGAACCACCTGAAGGCCAGTTAAAACACGGAGTGCTGGCCACACTCCCTGTGTTTCTGGTCTGGACTGGGCCCCAAGGAATTTGCGTTTCTAACAATCTCCCGGTCGGGGGACCCGCAATTTGAGAACCATTAGCCTGAGTACTTCTTTTTTTTTGGCCGTGCTACACGGCTTGCAGGATCTTAGATCCCCAACCAGGGATGGAACCCTCGCCCTCGCCATTGAAAGCGCTGAGTCCTAACCACTTGACGGCCAGGGAATTCCCAGCCTGAGGACTTTTTAGATTTTAATTTTCATGAAATAGTAATGAGTTCGTACTCAGACTGGCTCTCATCCACATGAGGTAGATGCATCTAAGACTTCCCCTGCCCTGTGGGGTGGGCACCATGATGCAGGCATGGAAAGGCAGGTGAGGCGGGCCCTGTATCACCACCAGACTCCCCCAAGGCTCGCAGGATCCCTCGGAGGTGCGTGGGCTGTCCTGGTCTTGCTCAGGGTCAAAAAGAAAGCGGGGGGGCCTTTCTTAGGGGCACAGAGGACCGAGGAATCCAGAAAAGGGTTACGTGTTCCAATTCTGACACCAATTACAACGTGTTTTTTTCACACACCACCAAGCAATTCTCTGACACCAGCTGGGCGTCCAACAATTCAACTCAATTCTGACATCTACCCAGAGACAGCATCAGATCCCACAGGTTAAGGGCTCAGTCCCACAAGACTGCCCTGTCCCCTCCATGTCAGACACCGAACACGCATCCAGGTTGTCACCTGTGCTTCTGACCCACTGGCTATGGATTTGAGGCTCCAACGACCCCCTCCTTGGGCTCAGTTAACTGGTGAGAGCGGCTCACAGAACTCAGAAAAACATCTTACTTACCAGATGACCAATTTTTTATTTTATCTTATTTTATTTATTTATTTTTGGACACACCGCATGGCATACAGGATCTTAGTTCCCCGACCAGGGATTGAACCTGGGCCCCCTGCAGTGGAAGCGTGGAGTCCTAACCACTTGACCACCAGGGAATTCCCACCACATGACCAGTTTATGATAAAACAATGTAACTCAGGAACAGCCAGATGGACCAGATATATAGGGCAAGGTGTCAAGAAAGGGCTTGGGGCTTCCATGCCCTCTGCGGTGCTCCGCTCTCCCAAATCTCCATGTGTCCACCCACCTGGAAGCTCTCAGAACCCCATCCTCCTGGGCTTTTATAAAGGCTTTATTACCTCGGCACGCTTGATTAAATCCCTGACCGCTGACAATCGCCAGTCGCTAGGCTGGCGCCCCTGGCAACCAGCCCAGAGTCCCTACATGCTTGCCAAAAGCCATCGCACTAACGTATCAAAAGCACCTTTATCAACTCTCATTACTTATGAAATTCCAAGGGTTTTAGGAGCTCTATGCCCTAAAGAATGGGAACAAAGACCAAATATATGTTTCTTATTATAAATCACCCTTGGATATTGCTATGAAATCGCTATAATATCAGAGGTGGCAAAACGTGTGGCTAAGGGCAGATCTTTTGACATTAAGGAGATGTGCTGGGTCTAGTTACTTGCTCTGTGTTCCTGTTCAAGTGAGGCAGCCTGCTTCAGGCTTGACTTTCTTCTTGGTGAAATGGAGATTTTTGAGAGGAACGACATTCATGGGATTGCAGTGAAGGTTGAGTAATAGAAGCGTTTTATAACGCTTTGGCACACGATGAGTACTTGATACGTGGTAGCTGGCATGAGCTGATACGAATTCTATTAAACCTGTAACGTCTATCATTTTTCGAAAGCGATTTTGTGCCAGCCATTTTGCATTTATCATCATTAAAAAATAATTCTAAAACAATCATCAATGATTACTGAGCTCTTGTTAGAAAGCATTCTTAAGAGCTGTGGGTGTGGTGCAAACTCCTAACCAGGATGCCTTATATCAGCCCAGAGGAGGGAGAGGGCGAGGCTCAGAACCCGCACCCCCTTCAAATTTGCTCCTTCTCCTCCCAGGGGGAGCTATGACGTCACATGCGGGTTAGGAGTGGCTGTTACCACGGAGACTGGGAATCCCAGTGGGAAACCCGGGTAGGGTATCCGGGGATCTCACTCACCTCCCCGGGGCACTTCTACGGAGCCCGCAGTTCTGGCTCCGGGAACGCAGCCCGGAGCGCCTCGCATGCGCAAATTTGGCCATGCCCGAACGCGACCTACGACCCCACCCAGTAGCCGGAGGTTTGCGGACCCCCGGCCTCCACTAACCGAGAATGAGCGCGGGGCCAACGCAGTACGCACGCGCACCCCTGACCTGTCCTTCAAAGCTGGTGACGTGATCGCTCCGCCAATCAGAATCCTTCTTCCAACCTGGCCCCGCCTCATTTTTTCTGGCTTTCGGCGTCTCGCTGTCTCCAAGGCAACCTTCGGACTGAGGGCCTGGGGAAGAGCGGCCCGGAGACTTCTGGATATTGTAGTCTCAAAGGGGCACAGAAACGGGAGGCACACTTGTTCGTAAAAAGGAGACTGTGATAACAATGGCTGTATTCAGGATGACTTCGTGGATAGAGAACGCTTGTAAATGGTTCTCAAACTTATTTTCTGGGGAAAAATAGCACCCGGATCCGGAAGTGGCCGCCGAGCAATCGGGCCGCCGATGGGAACGAGAAATGTCCCTGACCCAGCGTTCCCGTTTTCTATTCCTGGCCCTGCTTGCCAGGTCCTTCCTGCCAGGTGGCCTGGCCCGTTCGCTGGCCTCGGGGTCAGCTGTGGGGGGCTCGACCATCACTTGTGGAAGTTTCTGAGCCTATCGCGGTAACCATGGTAACACCGCACGCTCGCTCCCCGCCCCTTGCGCGGTGACGTCACGCGCCGGGCCCTGTGATGAGGCGTTGAGCTCTTGCGCCTGGGGAGGGCGGTGATGGGGCGGGTCCTGGGAGGAGCCCGGTGTGGGCGGGGCCGCTTGTGAGCTGTCCGCTTGGGGTCGGGGAAGCTTTATTATCGAAATAATCACTAGTAAATGATCGTGCCTGCTTTCTAGTAAGTGCTAAGAGACTTCGCTGGATTCACTGGCTCGTTTTTATTATTTTTTTGCTCCCAATTTGGTTGGAAACCCAGACTTTTCATTTCAGGCCTGTCTCCATGACAAATGGGCCACTAGTGAGTCTCAGGAGCACGCCCGCCTCCTCCTGCCCACCCTGGGCCTTCATTTATTCATCCAGCGGGTCGTTATTAAATGCCCGATAAGTGCCCGTTGCCATGGAGACAGCAGGGAACAAAGAAGGGATGGACGTTTTGAGCGAGGAGACGCAGAAAGTGAACCCATGTTTTTCAGCCTCAGCGTTATTGACATTTGGGTCTGGGGGCCGTCCTGTGCACTGTAGCGTGTAGCGCAGCATCCCTGGCCTCCCCCTATGCCCAAATTGCTGTATAAGAGTTTTTGCTCCCCACTTAAGGACAAACTGGAAATTGTAGGTCCATATACCCAAACTAAAAACAAAGCAAAACCAACCTCTGGTCCTATATCAAAGCATTGGCAAATATGTGTACAATTACAGATTTTAAAGTATTTTTCATTGCCCCTTTTAACCAACTTTTTGATGAACCAAACGACTGGTCCTGACTGTGATGATTAGAGGTCTTATACACTCTTAATATCCCCATTTTATAGATAGTAAAACGCGGCACTGAGAAACAATAACTTCCCCAGAATGGCAATCCAGTAAGGGGTGGAGCTGGGATCTGGACTCAAGTCTTCTATCTTCTCCACTTACAAAGCAGGCAGCATAATAGAACCTCCTTATAGGGTTGCTGCCAGAATTACGTGATAGATAGGACTCTTCGCACACCTGCCACCCCACATGCAAAGTCTCAGTGGAAGAACCAGGCACTCAGCCATTTCAACAAGTGTACACTTTATTACAGAAACAGAGGGAAAGAGTTGATAAAGGCTGAAGAGGAGTTGTGGGGGAGGCCCCTGCAGATGCTCACTCAGCTACACTCTGGGCCCATCTTCTCAGAGACACCTTCCCGCCATGCCTCTGGGCAGATAGGCACTATTCCTCAAAGGACCCAACTCGTTACCCTCCAAATCGGCAGTCCAGGGAACAGGGAGTTTTCGCGGGAGTTGAGACTGACTACCTGAGAGATGGAGGAATCATGAAGGCTGAGCCGAGATGGAGCAGGGCCACTAGAAAGCACAGCAGGGATCGTTTCTAAGGAAGGCAAGAAAGGAGGGAAATGTATCTGTGCATCAGTTTATATCCTAGACCACTCTCCTTGCTCACTGGGCTCTGCTCACCCTGCCCCTCCAACTCCCCGAGCTGACCCACTACCTGGAACATGCTTCCCTAGATCTCAGCCGGCTGGCTCCTCCCCATCACTCAGTGCAAATGTCTTCTCCTCAGAGAGGGGTTCTTCTGACCACCCAGTGGGACAAAGCTGCCCGCTCCAGTTCCTCTCTGTCACAGCACCTTCTAGGAAACTCAGATGATTGCTAGTTTATCCCCTGCACTCCCACTAGAGGGCATGCTCCAAGAGCACAGGGAGCTCCCCTGCTGCAGCCCTGCTGCACCCCCAGCCTGTCACACTGGGATCATGTAGAGTTGGTGCAGGGTGTGAATATATAAGGCTTGATCTGGGCACTGGAGTCCCAGGGAGAGATCAAGCGTCTTGCTCCCAGAGGGGCTCACAGTCTGCTGCGTTGGTCTGAAACCTACAGCCTGAGGGTGACTCCAGCCTCCACCCCTTTTTATAGTTTTAAAAAACTGAGGTAAAATCCACATGACATAAAATTCACCGTTTGACCATTTTAATGAATCCAGAATCCATCATAGAGCAGTTACTCAATAAAAATGTATTGACTGCTTCTCAATAAGTGCAGCATAGAATTATCACATGACACAGACTTTCTACTCCTAGGTGTGTGTACCCCAAAGAACTGGAAACAGGTGTTCAAACAAAAATTTGTACACAGATGTTCATAGCAGCACTAGTAACAATAGTCAAAAGGTGGAAACAACTCAAATGTCCTTCAACTGAAGCATGGATAAACAAAATGTGGCATATCCATGCAAAGGAATACTATTCAGCCACGGAAAAGAATGAAGTATTGTTACATGCTACAACTTGGATGGACTTTGAAAACATTATGTTACGTGAATGAAGCCAGACACAAAAGGCCACACAGTATATGATTCCACTCATATGAAATGTCCAGAATAGCTAAATCCAGAGAGAGAGAGAGAGAGTTGATTAGTGGTTGCCAGGGGCTGGAAGGAGAGACTGCTTATGGGTACAGAGGTTCCTCTGGGGATGATAAAAATTTTTTGGAGCTAGATAGTTGCAAAACATTGTGAATGTCCTAAACGTCACTAATGGTAAGTTTTATTTTTTATTTGTTTTCAAAAAATTCTTTGAATTTTATTTGATATGTGTGCAGTCAAAATTCTCAACAAGGCACCTAAACCATGAGCAAGAGAAAACAAGAACAACTGCCAGCAAAATCATATCAGCAACGACTTTAGATACTGGAGTTATTCATAGAATATGAGTTAGGCTTAATATTTTAAATATATTCTCTTTTTTTTTTTGGTAAGTTTTATAGGGACTTCCCTAGTGGCGCAGTGGTTAAGAATCGGCCTGCCAATGCAGGGGACACGGGTTCGAGCCCTGGTCCGGGAAGATCCCACAGGCCGCGGAGCAACTAAGGCCGTGTGCCAGAACTACTGAGCCCATGTACCACAACTACTGAAGCCCACGTGCCTAGAGCACATGCTCCTCAACAAGAGAAGCCACCCCAGTGAGAAGCCCGCGCACCGCAACAAAGAGTAGCCCCTGCTCACCACAACTAGAGAAAGCCCGTGTGCAGCAATGAACATCCAATGCAGGCTAAATAAATAAATAAATGTATTTAAAATTTTTTATATTATGTGTATCCTGCCACAACTTAAAAAAAAATCCCACATAACATTTCTTGAGGGAATTCATAAATGAATTCTTTCAGTTCTCCATATCCTTATCATTTGTGAGCGGTGGCTTGAGATTAGGGAGATGAACTTGAAACTTTTCATTCAATTCTGTGATTCTACAGTTGGAGTTTTGAAACCCCCCTGGGGTTCCCTACTCAAACACTAGGCAATTGGGACCAAGCCCTCCCACGCTAGCAGTGGACAAAACCCCCTTCCCTGCGAGAACATACTTGGTGTCCACTTCTGGGTTACAGTAATGGCAGTAACACTTGGGAGGCTGAAGAAGGGGTGAACCAGAAACAGAGAAAGAGATGGCAGGGGTGAGGGAAGTCTACCACCTTCCCTCCCTTTCTCCCCAGTCCTCCTTCCTTCTTTCCTGCCCGCCTCCTTCTCCTTCCCTCTGGTGGCGACATCCTGGGGTCTCCCCTCTTACTGCTTCATCTTCCAGCCAGTTCACTCCGTCCCCATAAGTGACAGGATCCTCTAACCTGGGGTTTCTCAACCTCATCACCACTGACATTTTGACCTGGGTCAGTCTTTGCTGTGGGCACCGCCCTATGCAGTATAGGATGTGGAGAGGCATCCCTGACCTCTATCCACTAAGTGCCAGTAGCAACCCCTCCTCCAGCAGTGACAACCCAAAAGGTCTCCAGATGCTGCTGAGTGTCCCCTGAGTGGCAGGATCACCCCCATCTGAGAACCACTCATCTAACCAAGGGCCCATGCCAAGCCTGGCACTCATCTCCTCGGCCCCTCGGTCTTCCCCATCCCTCACACCAAATCCGTTAGCACTTCTTCTACAAGTGCTGCAAGGTCCTCCTCATCTTCACTATCATCACCAACATCCTGCCTGGGCCTTGGGTACCCGGCTCCTCCTTCCCCTCCTTCAAGCTCCCCTCTCTCCCCCTCCCTCCATCCATTCCCCCTCCTCCTCCCTCATTAGGTACCCTGATCTTCCTACCCAGCCTTCTTTACTGTAGGACACGAACAAGAAGGTGACCATCATGTAGGCGCATCTCAACGCGTTCCACCTGGTGTTCTTTCTTCGGAGGCTTCTTCAGGGTGGTAGTAGTTGGGTGAAACTTCACTGGGGAGAACCGAGTGGACACAACCGACGATGTGAAGACCTGCCCTTCCCTGTGTGGACATCCTGCCCTTCCCGAATCTCTGTCCGCACAGATGTCCCTCTGAACCCCACACCCACAATCCACATGCCTCCCAGATTGAAATGTGGTCCACTGCTGCCGGGTTCCTTCACCTCTCCTCTCCATCCCCAAGGCGCCAGCCTCCCTTCCCCTCCTGACTACCGTTGCCCCAGCCTTCTACTGAACTCTCCTCTCCCTCAAACCAGCTCCCACCGGGGCCGCAAGGATCTAACACCCAGATCTGACCGTGTCACCTCCTCAATGCAGACCTCATCTAGTGCACAAGTCCTGTTTTACCTGCCCAACTGTTTTTCCCTCTTCTTTTTCCATTTTAAATTTTAATGAAACTATCACATACAAAAAAACTAATACAAATAAAGTTAAATACAAAATGGAGACAGGACTTGAAAATTCCCTGAGCGAGGAACCCATGTGAGTCGTGGAAGTTAAACTAAATCTAGCTTCTTTCAGGAACATAAGCAAAATTTAAATTATTTCTTTTAAATGCCTCTGATAACCATAAGAGGAACTTAAGTCATCTTCCGCAAAATGGTATAAGATAGTCCCCTTTTAACCAATCCCACTGCCATCTGGAAACCTCATTGTAATAACCATCACTTTAAAGCAAAAACAGGGACTTGCCTGGTGGCGCAGTGGTTAAGAATCCACCTGCCAATGAACGGGACACAGGTTCGATCCCTGGTGCAGGAAGATCCCACGTGCCGCGGAGCAACTAAGCCCGCATGCCACAACTACTGAAGCCCGTGTGCCTAGAGCCTGTGCTCTGCAACAAGAGAAGCCACTGCGATGAGAAGCCCACGCACCACAATGAGGAGCGACCCTCGCTCGGGGCAACTGGAGAGGGCCCACGCGCAGCAACGAAGACCCAGCGCAGTCCAATAGATAAATAAATTTATTTATTTATTAAAAAAGAAAAAGTCTACAAATGACAAATGTTGGTGAAAAGGAAACCCTCCTACACTGCTGGTGGGATTGTAAATTGGTGCAGCCACTGTGGAAAACAGTACGGAAGTTCCTTTAAAAGCTAAAAATAGAACTACCATATGATCCAGCAATCTCACTCCTGGGTCTATATACATAGACAATGAAAACACTAATTCAAAAAGATACAGGTACCTAAAAAAAAGAGAAAGATACAGGCACCTCAGTGTTCATAGCAGCGCTATTTAGAATCGGCAAGACGTGGAAGCAACTTAAGTGCCCATCAACAGATGAACGGATAAAGAAGATGTGAGATATATATATATATATATATATATAGAGAGAGAGAGAGAGAGAGAGAGAGAGAGAGAGAGAGAGAGAGAGAGAGAGAGAGAGAGAGAGAGAGAGAGAGAGAGAGAGAGAGAGAGAGAGAGAGAGAGAGAGAGAGAGAGAGAGAGAGAGAGAGAGAGAGAGAGAGAGAGAGAGAGAGAGAGAGAGAGAGAGAGAGAGAGAGAGAGAGAGAGAGAGAGAGAGAGAGAGAGAGAGAGAGAGAGAGAGAGAGAGAGAGAGAAAGAAAGAAAGAAAAAGAAAGAGAGAGAGAATATTATTCAACCATAAAAAGAATGAAAATTTGCCATGTGCAACAACATGGATGGATCTGGAGGGTATGATAGTGAAATAAGTCAGAGAAAGACAAATACTGTGTGTTATCACTCATATGTGGAATCTAAAAAATAAAACAAATGAATGTATGTAACAAAACGGAAACAGACTCACAGATATAAAAAAGAAACGAGTGGTTACCACTGGGGAGAAGGGTAGATAGGGGTAAGGGATTAAGAGTTACAAATGACCGTGTGTAAAAGAAATAAGCTACAAGGATATATTGTACAGCAGAGGGAGTATAGACATTATTTTATAACTTTAAATAGAGTAAAATCTATAAAAATTTTGAATCATTATGTCGTACACTTGAAACTAATGTAATATTAATCAACTATACCTCAATACAAATTATAAAAATATGTAAAATCATAATTTAGTCTCATAAAATAGCATAATAAATAAAACAGGTTATAATCTAATTGGAAGATTATCATATAGTAAGTACAATTTGATCTCTATATAATACTTTGGGGTCAATAATAATCTGTATAATAAAATATTTCATTTTATTATTTATAATATATATATTGTAAATAATAATAAAATTTAAAATAAATAATAATAAATATAAAATAATAAATAATATAATAAAAATAACATATTTCAATATAATATAATATTTCTTTATAAATTTATTTATTTATTTATTTTTGCGGGGGCTGCGTTGGATCTTCTTTGCTGCTCACGGGCTTTATCTAGTTGGCGAGCGGGGTCTACTCTTCATTGTGGTGTGCGGGTTTCTCTTTGCGGTGGCTTCTGTCGTTGCAGAGCACGGGCTCTAGGTGCACGGGTTTCAGTAGTTATGGCATGTGGGCTCAGTAGCTGTGGCGCATGGGCTTAGCGGCTCCGAGGCATGAGGGACCTTCCCAGACCAGGGCTTGAACCCATGTCCCCTGCATTGGCAGGCGGATTCTTAACCACCGCGCCACCAGGGAAGTCCCACAATAACATTTAAATATACCATTCTAGTAAAAGGAAAAAATGGCAGGTCATGTGAATTACCAAATGAAGGATCAAATTAATTCCCACACTAACAGCAGAAAGATTTATTTTTTTTTAAAACAGATACTCATTCCTTGAAGCATCAGTTAGTGAAACATTTCCTCATTTGAAGAACTGGTTATTTTACTTTATTTTTTCATTTTATTTTTTATTGAAGTATAGTTGACTTACAATATTACATTAGTTTCAGATGTACAAAGTAGTAATTCGATATCTTTATAGAATATACTACATACTTTATTATAAAATATTAACTGTACTCCCTGTGCTGTATATTACATCCTTGTAACTTAGTTTATACCTACTAGTTTGTACCAATTAAATCCCTTCATCTATCTTGCCCCTTGCTCTTCTTTCTCCCCACTGGTATCACTAGTTTGTTCTGATTCTGTGAGACTCTTTTGTTTTATTGTCCCTTTTTTTACTTTTTAGATTCCATTGGTTATTTTATTTTATTATTATTATTATTATTGGCCATGCCATGCAGCATGTGGGATCTTAGTTCCCCGACCAGGAACCAAACCTGTGTCCCCTGCATTGGGAGCATGGTGTCTTAACCACTGGGCCACCAGGGAAGTCCTGGTTATTGCATTTTATTTTATTTTAATTTTTTGGACACTTTAAATTATTTTTAATACAATTTTTAAAGGTTACACTCCATTTACAGTTATTACAAGATATTGGTTATATTCAGCACTATTCACAATAGCCAACACATGGAAACAACCTAAATGTCCATCGACAGATGAATGGATAAAGAAGATGTGGTACATATATACAATGGAATACTACTCAGCCATAAAAAAGAATAAAATAATGCCATTTGCCACTACATGGATGGACCTAGAGATTGTCATACTGAGTGAAAGAAGACAGAAAGAGAAAGACAAACACCATATGATATCACTTATATGTGGAATCTAAAATAAGACACAAATGAACACATCTATGAAATGGAAACAGACTCACGGACATAGAGATCAGACTTATGGTTTGCCAAGGGGGAAGGAGGTGGGGTAGGGATGGATTGAGAGTTTGGGATTAACGGATGCAAACTATTATTGATAGGATGGATAAACAACAAGGTCTTACTGTACAGCACAGGGAACTATATTCAACATCCTGTGACAAACCATAATGAAAAGATTATGAAAAAGAATGTATGACTGAATCACTGTGCTGTCCAGCAGAAATTAACACAACATTGTAAAGAAACTATACTCCAATTTTTAAAAAAAGCAACCATAGGCAACAATATTGAGATTCTAACCAGCAAAGAGGTACACTTCAAAACGATGGCCTTCTATTTGTGCCTCTGGAGGCAAAAAGTACAACATCCAGTTTGGCAAGAATGTAGGAAAATGATCACCCTGCTCTCTGCTGGCCGGATTGTGAAGTGTTAGTTTCCCGGCAGGTATTGTATCTGGTAACATATACTAAATGTTGTATGAACGTGCATGTGTCTTGACCCAACAATTTACAATTATTGAAATCAGAGAAATGTTCCAAACTTGCTAAGAAGAGTTAATTGTCACTTATTTATTGTTACATTAAATTAATGACAATGGCTAAATACTCCCTATCTTTAAAAAAATAATAAATATCTATATTATATATAATATATATGTATAGGCTATATTCCCAGTGCTGTACACTACATCCTTGCAGCCTGATTTACACCCAAAAGTTTGTACCTCCTACTCCCCCACCCATATATTGCCCATCCCTGCCCTCTCCCGACTGGTCACCACTAGTTTGTTCTCTATATCTGTGAGTCTGCTTCCTTTTTATTATACTAGTTTGTTGTATTTTTTAGATTCCACATATAAGTGACATCATATGATATTTGTCTTTCTCTGTCTGACTTACTTCACTCAGTATGACAACCTCTAGGTCCATCCATGTTGCTACAAATGGCATTATTTCATTCTTTTTATGGCTAATATTCCATTGTATATACATACCACACCTTCTTTATCCATTTTTCTGTTGATGGACAGCATTATTTCATTCTTTTTATGGCTAATATTCCATTGTATATGCATACCACACCTTCTTTATCCATTTTTCTGTTGATGGACATGGGTTGCATCCATGTCTTGGCTATTGTAAATAATGTTGCTGTGAACTTTGGGGTGCATGTATATTTCTGAATTAGTGTTTTTGTGTTCACTTGGGTGACAAGTTCTTCTCATCTCACAGAAGAGTTCAACAATCAACCATAGTTCATATGAGGATCCAGGGAGGTCAGTTGTTTTCCCAAGGTCTCCGAGTTAACTCGGAGAATAGAAAGCTGAATAGAAAGCCAAACCTTTCGAAAACCCACTTCTATCTGTCCTGATTTCTAAGTATTCTCTTTAGACATTCCCACTTGGGACTTACCCCACAGAGCCCTCTTGACCTCAGTGTCCTCAAGTCACAGACTTGTTCTCAAACTGTGCCAGGAGATGAAATGTCTCTATTTATATGGAGCTGGGGGAAATTCCAGGGGTCCCTGACTGTTACCCAGTAAGCAGAGTGATTGGGTTAATGTTGTGGAACGAACCATTTTGCATAATCCAGGTGGATTCAATTTTCCATGGAAACTTCACCAGGAGAAACCATGATTTATTCAAGGGGCTTCCATATTGGTTTTGTGGTAGACTTCTTTATTGTACTTTATTTATTCTAGAATTTTATGGATTGCTTTTTTTGGGGGGGGGTCGGTGGGTGGGAAATGGATTGGTATTCCTGGTTTAGTGAATTATTTTCTCATTTGCGTGAAGTGTTCCAGGGAGAAAGAGAATAGAGATCTGATAGTTGGTGGGTTACCTAACTACTTTTTCTCATGTAAATAAGGCTTAAAAGACTTTTTTCTAGGACTTCCCTTGTGGCACAATGGTTAAGAATCCCCCTGCCAAGGCAGGGGACAGGGATTCGATCCCTAATCCAGGGAGATCCCACATGCCGCGGAGCAACTAAGCCCATGAGGCACAATGACGGAGCCTGCGCTCTAGAGCCAGCAAGCCACAACTACTGAAGCCGGCGCGCCTAGAGACTGTGCTCCGCGACAAGAGAAGCCACTGCAATGAGAAGCCCTCGCACCACAATGAAGAGTAGCCCCCACTCGCCGCAACGAGAGGAAGCCCACATGCAGCAACAAAGGCCCAATGCAGCCAAAATAAATAAATAAAATTAATAAAAAGTTTATAAAATTTTTAAAGACTTTTTTTTTCTAATATCAGCTGATGAGCTCAACTATAAGAACCTATTTCTGAGTAGACATTTAGAAAACCAGAGGCTGAACACCAGCAGGGAAAAAGAATGATGTCTATCAATTTAGGAAGCCTTCCGTTTTGTAAACACCTAAGGAAGCAATATCTGAAAAGGTATAGAGGGAACATATTTCAACATAATAAAGGCCACATAGACAAGAACACAGCTATTATCTACTCCACGTAGAAGTCTTGGAGGAGGAAATACACAGAACACGCTTTGACAGAAAAGTGTTTGTTTACTTGAAATTTAAATGTCACCGGTTATCCTGTATTTAGTCTGGCCACCCTACACGGAGCATCCTATTTTACAATGAAATCGTGCCTAACAGGAAGACAATCGACAGCAGCCTCAGTTTCGTGATGAAGTACTGAAAACCAATGAAACATGACTTCATTGGAAGAAGAACACAGAGCAAAAGCTTATCAGAAAAGCATAGCCTACACTAAAGTAGAAAACAAAATCCAAAGGGAATTATAAGTTAGCGCTCAAGGACCCTCCTAATTCACGTGAATGGAACCCCATTAGGTTCCAGTATAATCCTAAATTCTTCAAATGTCATCCTTTCTTGATATTACATAAGTAACAAATTATCCTGAATTTCCTTCTTGGATCAGAAGAGACTGGCATCTGAGGGCAGGGACTGGGGCGAGTCATTTGGAATGTGTTTTCTGGTGGCGTTTGAAAGTCCCCAGCTGACAGAAGGCGCTGTGACACTCGGGACACACGTAGGGTTTGAGCCCAGAGTGGGTGCGTCGGTGAACGTTGAGGTTCCCTCTGTGGCTGAAGGCTTTGTCACAGTGCTCACATCGGAAAGGCTTCTCCTTGGTGTGGGTCCTCTTGTGAGCACGCAGCGTGGAGTCGTGGGTGAACTTCTTGGGGCAGAGATCACAGCAGTATGGCTTCTTGCCTGTGTGGATCCGCTCATGAGCTCGCAGGTCCGAAGACTGCATGAACCCTTTGTCACACGTGTTGCATCGAAAAGGTCTCTCTCCTGTGTGTGTCCTCTGGTGAAGGGTAAGCTGAGATGGATAAGGAAATCTCTTCTTGCATTCCCTACATTCATAGGGTGCCCATGCCTGGGCTTCTTTTCCCTCAGGGAGAATGTTGGGTCCCACCGTGCTAGGTGAACCAACGAAAGGGGACCCAAGTTGTCCTGAGAATTCTCCTTTGTCCAAAGATGTGGTTTCTTCTTGATGTACTTCTTGGAAACTGGGACTGTTGGCCTGTTTCCTTTTGAAACCTCTTAGACCCCTCAGAGAACCTTTTCTGTATCCACTCTTAGTAGAAACTTCTCCCTCTGGAACACAAGAGGAAAACGTTCAGCATCCACATTTGAAATAAGAATTCCTTCTTGGGGATTCTTCCCACCCTCTGCCCTCTCAGAACGTTCTGAAAAGAGATTCAGCACACAGCATTTAACAAGGAGCATTTTCCGTGGTGCCAACCTCATTGAAACCCAGAGCTGATGTGGCAGAGAGCTTCCCATCAACTAAACTACCTAAGAGTCTAGATTATGACACACTCTGGAAAGGGGATGATGGAGGAGGTTGGTTTGGAGAACCAACTCCCCCCGCCCGCCCAAGGGATGGTAATGCTGGGTACCCAGCCCCAAGCCACCATAGGAAGGGAGTCACTAACTCCTCTGAATTCCAAGTTTCCAGACTCACCAGGACCTTTCAGATGTTCAGGCTCTTGAGATTGATGGGTTCTTGTCTCTTCCGTGTCTTCCATCAGGTCTTTCTCCAAGTTCTCCTTGGATGTCAGACCCTCCATTTCACCTGTTTCAGGAAAGGTCTCTGGCAGGAGACCTTTCTGGTCCTGCCAAGGAGCAACCGACCAGAGTCAATAACCCATCTACCTTAGTCCATGGAAAGCTCTGTTTCCTCTTTCCCCATCCCTGTCATATCATGATCTAAGACTCCAACTTTCTTAATATCAGTTTGGGGGATATGCCCTGACTTCTTCTGGGCCACCGCCATCACCCCAATTGATAACCATCTCCTGATACCTAAGTCTGTCCTTGATCTCTACTGGCCACATCATGCAATCAAGTCTTGATACCACAGTTGGCACTCTGAATTCTCAATGCATACATCTCTCTGTGTCATCTCAATACTCCCTGCCCCTGACTCTGGAAGCAAAGGACCCTGGGTACATTCTCCCAAGTTCATCACGTTTTCCTACTTTGTTTGAGTTCGTCCTTCTGATGGTGGTTACACAGTACATGGTAAGATGATGAGCAGCAGCCCTAGTCTCTACTCACTAGAAATCAAGAGCATCCCCTCCCCCACACCCAACCCCATTTGGAAAAATCAGCTGTCTCCAGACATTCTCCAGTGTCCTCTAGGAGGAAAAATGAGTCGAATTGGGAACCACTCCTTCAACTCCAAGGGTTGACAATATTGTGAACTATGAAGTGCCTCTGAGGAAAGCAACCATGTGGAAATCAGCTGTCAGTGCATTTACCCGCGGCAAACTGACCTAGCACCATTCCACTGAGGCAGGATTCCTTTCTCCCCACTCTTAAAACTACACGTATTCATGGCAAAGGGACAAAGATGGATGAGTCTTCATTCTCACACAAGCTGGAAAATGTCTAGGAACTTAAGGCATCCATGAAAATCCCTGAAGCCAATGGGTCCATTCCTGTCCTTTACCAAAACTCCCAATTACTCTAGCAGCAATGTCCACCTGAACCTCTTCTAAGTTCTCCCAGACTCTCTCCAGAGACCAGGGCATCACACACTCACCTGCCCCCTTGACAGGTCCTTGGCTCCTGTCAGAATATGCAGCTCTCGTCTTTTCTGCTGGCCGTTCTCTGGAGGTATCTCACTCACAGGGGATCGGGGCTCCCTGCATTGGTCTCTCTCATCGTTCATGTCACTGGCCTTGGATTCAACCATCTCAACTTCTGAGCTTCGCACAAGAAATTCCTGTCCTTGTATGCGGACTATGGTCTGTGAGGGAAAAAACTCAATCGAGATCCGTCTCCTATATGACCTGGAAAGCAGCTCTCAAGGCAACCAATGGCATCGTACCATACAAGCGCACTTTTTTTTTGTTTAAAAGATCTACATCCCTCAAGTTGGGACAGCCAAAAATAACTCTCAACGATGCCCAAAGAAACCTCTCACCATTTGAATATCAGTGATTTAGAGTCAACCACTCAGATCCTATCTTGTTCAACCCCCAGCTTACAGGTCCCATCCCATCTCTCCCTTTCCCATACCAATCCCAAGGTTCCTACTCACACACTTCTTGGGTTTCTGCTTATTTCTTAGCATGTCCTCCAAGGCTTTGCAACTCTGCACCCCCGTTTCCTTGACTAAGACCTGGCACTCCAGCGGCATGCAGATCATAAACTGCTCCAGCACCAGCTTGTCCACCATCTGCTCCTTGGTGTGAAGATCTGGCCTCAACCACAGATGGCAGAGCTCACGAAGTCTCCTCAGATCCTGGACGGGGTCGGATTCCTCTGAGCTGATAAACGTTCTGAAGTGAACATGCCACGTTTCCTGGTCACAGTCTGGCTTTTCCAAAAGTGTATCTTGGTGTGGAACAGACACTGGTGGCTCTGATCCAGGGCCGTAGGGGAGTTTTCCTTGACCCCAGAAAAATATCTGGTCCTCAGCCATGTTGACAGAGAAATTTTCCAATACGACACTGAGGAAACACTTGTAGAGCTGGTGCCAATTGAACTCCGTGGAAAGGGATTTCCTCGCTTCTTCTCAGCAATAGAGTCACTGTTCAGAAGGCTGGGATTAAAAAAAAAAAAAAAGAAAAGGAACGGAAAAGAATGAACCAGATGAGTTTCATTTTATTCCACCCTTCCCTCTCCCATACATTCCACATCCAAATACTGGACATCACTACCCCCCCTGGTTCAATATTTCATGCCACAGACAATAATCCATTCTATTAAAATTCTGACATCCACCTTTATAGGAAAACAAAAAAATGTCTGGTCAAAATATCCATAGCGCCACGGTTCAGAAACCCTAGTTGAAGAAATGAACCGTAACACACCACACCACGGACTATGGAAACATTCTTCTCATCTCACAGAAAAGTTCAACAATCAACAATAGTTAGTGTGAGGTTTGAGGGAGAACTGCTGCTTTCCCAAGGTCTCCGAGCTAATGCAAGGTGAATAGAAAGCCAAACCTTTCTGAAACCCACCTCCATCTCTCCTGATTTCTAAGCATTCTCTTTAGACATTCCCACATGTCACTTACCTCTTGGAGCCCTCTTGTCTTCAGCCTCCTCAAGTCTGGGACTGGCTCTCAAAGTGTGTCTGGAGCTGAAATGTCTCTATTTATATAAGAGCCAGGGGAAATTCCAGGGGTCCCTTCCTATAACCTCATCATCCCAGTGATTGGATAAAGGTCTTGGATGGAACCATTTTAGATAATCTGGGTAGATTCGATTTTCCATGGAAACTCCACCAGGAGAAACCATGATTTGTTAAAGAGGAGTCCATGTTGGTTTTTTGTAGATTATCTTTATCATATTTTATTTATGTTAGACTTTATGGTTTGCATTTTGGGGGGAAACAGATGGGTTTTCCTGATCTAGTGAATTTACTCTCACTGCCTGGAGAGTTCGAAGGAGTTAGAGAATTGAGATCTAATGGCTGTAACCAAATTGGGTTACCTACTCTTTTTTCTTTTCTCATGAAATAAGTTGTAAAAGACTTTTGTTTAAAAGCAGCCGATGAGCTGAAGTGTGTGAAGAACCTATTTCTTTTTTTATGTTTTGAATTTTTAAATTTTATTTATTTATTTTTTAAAAGTTATTTTTTATTTATTTATTTTTGGCTATGTTGGGTCTTTGTTGCTGCACGCGGGTTTTCTCTAGTTGTGGCGAGTGGAGGCTACTCTTCGTTGCCGTGAACAGGCTTCTCATTGTGGTGGCTTCTCTTGTTGCAGAGCACGGGCTCTAGGTGCGCGGGCTTCAGTAGTTGTGGCACGCGGACTTCAGTAGTTGTGGCTCGCGGGCTGTAGAGCACAGGTCCAGTAGTTGTGGCCCACGGGCTTAGTTGCTCCGCGGAGTGTGTGATCTTCCCGGACCAGGGCTCGAACCCATGTCCCCTGCATTGGCAGGCAGATTCTTAACCACTGCGCCACTGGGGAAGCCCTATTTTATTTATTTTTTTATACAGCAGGTTCTTATTTGTTATCTATTTTATACATATTAGTGTATATATGTCAATCCCAATCTCCCAATCATCCCACCAGCACCCCTCCCCCCGCCACTTTGCCCCCTTTGTGTCCATACGTTTGTTCTCTACATCTGTGTCTCTATTTCTGCCCTGCAAACTGGTTTCTCTATACCATTTTTCTAGGTTCCACGTATATGCGTTAATATACGATATTTGTTTTTCACTTTCTGACTTACTTCATTCCGTATGACAGTCTCTAGATCCATCCAAGGAGAAGAACCTATTTCTGAGTAGGCATTTAGAAAGCTAGAGGGTGTACACCAATGGGGAAAAAGAATGACATCCTATCCAAATAGGAGGCCTTTATCTCAACAAGTATAGAGGGAACATATCTCAACATAATAAAGGCCAGGTAGACAAAACCACAGCTATCATCTACTCGATGTAAAAAAGACTTAGAAGAGGAAACATACAGAACACTCTTTGACAAAAATGTGTTTGTTTATTTGAAATTTAAATTTCACTGGTTTTCCTCTATTTTACCTGGCTGCCATGCCAGGAGCATCCTATTTTACAATGAAATCACTCCTAACAGAAAGACAATCAGCAGTAGCTTCAGTTTCATAATGAAGTACTGAAAACCAATGAAACATGCATTGTTTTTTTGTCTTTTGGGGGTTTTATTTATTTATTTTTGGCTGTGTTGGGTCTTCATTTCTGTGCGAAGGCTTTTTCTAGTTGTGGCGAGCGGGGGCCACTCTTCATCGTGGTGCGCGGGCCTCTCACTATCGCGGCCTCTCTTGTTGCAGAGCACAGGCTCCAGACGCGCAGGCTCAGTAGTTGTGGCTCACGGGCCCAGTTGCTCTGCGGCACGTGGGATCTTTCCAGACCAGGGCTCGAACCCGTGTCCCCTGCATTGGCAGGCAGATTCTCAACCACTGCACCACCATGGAAGCCCAAGACATGCATTGCTGAAAGAAGAACACAAAGCAAAAACTTTATTTTAAAAAACATACGCTTGGGGCTTCCCTGGTGGCGCAGTGGTTAAGAATCCGCCTGCCAATGCAGGGGACAGGGGTTCGAGCCCTGGTACGGGAAGATCCCACATGCCGCGGAGCAACTAAGCCCTTGCGCCACAACTACTGAAGCCCGTGTACCTAGAGCCCGTGCTCCGCAACAACAGAAGCCACCGCAAAGAGAAGCCCGCACACCGCAACAAAGAGCAGCCCCCGCTCGCCAACTAGAGAAAGCCAGCGCGCAGCAACAAAGACCCAACGCAGCCAAAAGAAAAAAAGAGAGAGAGAGAGAGCTCAAATAATGGGGTTTACACCAGTTAAATACAAGGATCCTGCATATCTCAAAGACCCTAAAGTTTGTAACATCAAAAAGAGGGAGTATGTGCTCGCTTCGGCAGCACATATACTAAAATTGGAACGATACAGAGAAGATTAGCATGGCCCCTGCGCAAGGATGACACGCAAATTCGTGAAGCGTTCCATATTTTTCACCTAGAGGGGTGGGATAGGGAGGGTGGGAGGGAAGGAGACGCAAGAGGGAGGAGATATGGGGATATATGTATATGTATAGCTGATTCACTTTGTTATAAAACAGAAGCTAACACACCATTGTAAAGCAATTATACTCCAATAAAGATGTTAAAAAAAAACAGGGAGTAAATTCTATAAAGTTATCAGCAGTAAATTTATTTTACGGTTGAAAAAAAACAACAACAAAACAGTTTCCAAAACCAGAAACAGGCAGGTGGAGTAGAGTGCTGGGGATGGAGGCTAGGGCAGTCTACCCATTCGCTCACCAGTGGCCTTCCACAGGTCTAGGATCCCGAGGGCTATCTTCTCCTTCCGGCCTCCATCAGTCCTGGCCGGGGATTGGGGGCGGCACGACCAGGTGGTCCTTAAAGGCAGGGAGAACACAGAATCCAGCAGACCCAGAGCACTGCTCATCGGATGGGGCACCTCTACCGAATCCGGGGGAACAGGCTACACGCTGACCATCCCTACTTGCCAGGGAGAGGACTGTGGCTATGACAAGTAGACGCTTGCTCAACGTTATCCCACCACTAAGTGGCAGAACTGGGGTTTGAGCCCAACTGCGTCTGGACCCAAACCTCACATCCTCTCTGCTCTGCCACACCGTTGTGTCACTGGAATGTTGGCATGTGGCTGATTTAACTGTTATGAAGCAGCGCATCCCAAGTATACAGCAAGTACCCAATGAAGATGTGTTGGGAGAACGGGGAGAGAGGGTGGAGGATCCTCCCAGGAATTGCTGTAGTTTATCTAATCTTCACAGCATCTCCATGCAGCAGGGGGACATCGTTATACCCATTGTCACAGATGAGGAAACTCTGGCGTTGAGAGATGAAGGCGGCACACCAAGCCAGGGGCAGAGCCGGGACTTGAAGCCAGCGCTCTGGCTCCAGGATCCATGCAGTATATCACTCCACTAGACTAACCCTCAAGACAGGTCAGGAAATAAAGCCCATGGCCTTGAGGGAATGTGAGTTTAGGGTTGTTACAGGGTTGCCAATGCACTGCTCACAGGCAGGAGCCAGGGATGGAGCGCTCAGAGCAGGCTCAGTCACTGGAATCCAGGAGATAGCCAGCACTGTTGAGGGTCCAGCCTCCTTGCCCCTGGACAGAGATGGAGAGAGAAGACTCAGAGACAGAAAGGGCAGCCAGCATCCCACAGGTCTGGGAAGACGTGGGTCAGCACGCCGCTTAACCACTAGTCTGTGAGGTGGGTTCTCTTAATCCACATTTCACCAATGTGGAAATTGAAGACTTCCTAAGACCAGCAACTGGGAATGAAAAGAAAGCTTTAAAAACCACTGCTGTAAGTCCTTGACGTGTGTAGTGTATTGTCACAAATCTCTCTCTCTCTCTCTCACACACACACACACACCCAGGATCAAATCCAGGCTGCATCACTGCATGACTGCAGGTAAGGTGCTGAGTTCCTTTGATAATTATAACGGCTAACATTTACTGTGGGTTTTACTACATGCCAGCGTCGGTTCCGAGGAGGACTGGCTACCTAATCTAGGGGGCCCAGTGCAAAATGAAAATATGAGGCCCCTCGATGAACACGATTAAGGATTTCAAGATGACGGCAGGGCATCGTCACGTGGGGCCCCTCCTGGCATGGGGTCCTGTGTGGCTCTGCCGGCTGCTTGCCCATGAAGCCGGCTCTGGGTCTAGTCCTTGACATATTTACTCACCTAATCCTCCCAACAACCCTGGCAGGTAACAATTATTAGTAGCCTTGTTTAACAGAAGAAGAAACTGAGGCTCAGAAAGGTTGGGCTAATAGCCTGAATGAACACGTTTCATAGCAGAGCTACAATTTAGACCCAGGCAGATATGGGAGTCTTAACAATTATGTGTCCTGAATATTTAAGCCTTGGTTTTCTTTTTCCTTTTTTTTTTCTTTTTTTTAGCATAATAGGAATAACGTACATTTATTGAGTAATTATTATGTACCTATACTCCAAAGGATTGTGGCCTAGGAAACACATCCATTCACCTTGCAGTTTTGTCTGTCTAGATCATGATGTACACTTGTTAATTCCTGTCTTGCTGATAAGCCTCGGTTTTCCATTCTGTCAAAGGGAAGTAACACGATAAAGTCTACGTTCGAATTTGCCGGATAGAACTGGCCAGTGCGTGTTCAGGGTTTAGCACTGGTCCTGGGGCCAAGAAAGCACCCCACACCCATTAGCACATGTCAAAATCCCCTGAACATCCCATCAGATGGGGATCATTATCCTCTAATTGTATAGAAAGAGAGAAACTCAAAGAAACTGAAGTGGCTTACCCCCAGCCACCATGGAGCATAGCTGGTACCCCAACGTGTGGCAGCCACACTGACTACCTGCTGAAGGTCATTCTAAGAGCCTGCCACCCCTACTCCCCGCAGAGGATCACCAACAGACAGAGATAATAGGCAACGTGCCAGAAGTCATACAGCTAGAAAGTGACAGAACGGGACTTCCAACTCAGCCCTGTCTCCACGGCCCAGGCTCTGAATCAGGGGCTCTAAAAATGTGGTCTCAGGACCACCAGAACCAGCATTGCCTGGGAACTGGTTAGAAATGCAGACTCAACCACAAACTCTGGGGATGGCACTCGGTGCCTTGTACGTTAACACACCCTCCAGGGGATTATCCTGCTTGTTACAGCCTTGAAAATTTACGATGATGGGAAGCTTTACCTTGGAAGGCATCTTTGGGCATCTCTGGGCAAACACTAATCATTAGGAAGTTTTTGCTTTGGATAAGCTGAGCCCTCACCCCCTGTATTCCACCCGTGTTCTGCTCTACCCTCCTGGGACCGAGGAGGTGAAATCAGCTCCGCTTCTTTCTTCTCCTATTTTTTTAATTTATTTTTTTGGTCGTGCCCCGTGGCATGTGAGATCTTAGTCCCCCAACCAGGGATCAAACCTGTCCCCCTGCATTGGAAGCGCAGAGTCTTAACCACTG
The DNA here is from genome assembly GCF_003031525.2 of Neophocaena asiaeorientalis asiaeorientalis. NCBI lineage: Eukaryota > Metazoa > Chordata > Mammalia > Artiodactyla > Phocoenidae > Neophocaena > Neophocaena asiaeorientalis. The sequence goes on along the minus strand of NW_020174472.1, from coordinate 137,107 downwards.
GACTGCCAGGGAAGTCCCTCTTCTCATATTTTCACAACTTGTTTCCTGGCCCCAGCTCAGCCAGGAAAATTAGAACTCTCTTCCTAGGAGGGCAGTGACAGGGGATGCTACAGGTGTGCAGGAGCACAGGAAGGTCTCACCCGGTGGACAGGAGCAGAGGCTGGAGTTTCTGCCAGGCGGAGCAGGATGCCAGGAAGGACCAGTAGGACAGACAGAGCCATCTGAGGGCTGGAGGGATGGGCGCTTAGGGCTGCAGAGCACTGCAGAGAAAGGGTAGTGAGTTTGTTTACTTATTCTGTAGCTTTACTGAGGTATAATTGATAAGCAAAAAATGACAGACATTTAAAGTGTACCTCTTTGTAAGTTTGGACATATGCTTTCACCTGTGATGCCATCAAGGCAATAGACACATCCACCACCTACAAAAACTTCCGTGGGTTGTTTTTTGTTTTAGTTTTTTGTTTATTTTGTCACATAAGATCTATCCCCTTAATGTATTTTTTCCTTCCGGTTTCACTGAGAAATAATTGACATGCAACACTGTATTAGATTAAGGTGTAACTGTCACTGTTTGCAGACGACATGCTTACTAATATGGACCTGCTGTATAAAAAAATAAATAAAATAAAATTCAAAAATTAAAAATAAATAAATTTAAAGAAAGAAGCAGAATACAAGGGGAAGGGGAAGAGGAACAGCCAAAAGGAACACTTTTCAGGTATGGGACTCAGATGGGATGGAGTAGGCAGAGAAGGGCTGCTTTTGTTATAAACCTTGCAGTATAACAAAGAAAAAAGGAAAAAGAAGTAGAACATTAGCCACACCACAGAATTTCCCTTCCAATCACTCTTACTATTCCCTTCAGGGTTAAACTGATTTTGAACCTTGTAAATTAGCTTAGCTTGTTTTTGAACTTTATATAAATGTAATACTACTGTTACACACACACACGCACACACACACACACACAGATTAAGGTGTACAGCGGGGCTTGACATAGGTATATATTGTGAAATTATTACAATAAGTTTAGTGAACATCCATCACCTCATATAATTGCAAAAAAATTTTTTCCCTGTGATGAGAACTTTTAGGGTTTATTCTTTCAGCAACTTTCAAACATATAATACGATGGTATTGGTAATGATTGTCACCATACTCTACTTTACATCCCCAGTATTTATTTATCTTGTAACTAACTGAAGGTTTGTACCTTTTGACCATCTTCATCCAATTCCTCCATGCCCCCAGCAACCTCGGCCTTTGGTAACCACCAATCCGATCTCTTTTTCTATGGGTTTGTTTTGTGTTTTTTTAAGATGCCACAGAAAAGTGACATTATACGGGAACTTCCCTGGTGGCACAGTGGTTGAGAATACGCCCACCAGTGCAGGGGAGCTGGGTTCGAGTCCTGGTCTGGGAAGATCCCACATGCTGCGGAGCAACTAAGCCCGTGCACCACAACTACTGAGCCTGTGCGCTAGAGCCCGTGAGCCACAACTACTGAGCCCGCGTGCCACAACTACTGAAGCCCGCATGCCTAGAGCCCGTGCTCTGCAACAAGAGAAGCCACCGCAATGAGAAGTCTGCGCACTACGACAAAGAGTAGCCCCCACTCGCCGCAACTTGAGAAAGCCCGTGTGCAGAAACGAAGACCCAACGCAGCCAAAAACAAACAACAAAAAAAATGAGATCATACAGTATTTGTCTTTCTCTGTCTGACTTTTAACATATTATAAAGTGCAGAATACCCTATTGTTAACTGAAGTTTCATCCCTACGTCTTTTTGTCTTAAATATATAATAGAAATTTAAAACGAACATTTCCGAATTTTTTGAAGTTTTTGTGGAGCACACTTATTTAAGTAAAACAAGAGAGCTGTTTTACTTAAGTTTTATTTAAGTAGAACAAGGGAGAATACCAAAGGAAGGAAGGAAGAGGGTATCTGATACATAAAATATACCCCACCAAACCCCACAATGCATGAGTGACCCAAGTTTAAGGACCACAGAGGCATCACCACTCCCCCCCTACCCATTCCCTTTGGCCCATCACCAAGCCCTGAAATGCCTCATTCTCACTCCATCCTCCACCCCCTTCCCAGACCTCCTGTCCTTGTACCTGCCCTCACCTGTGCCCCGTCACCACTTGCCCCCATTTCTCCCCTTCCCCCCATCCTTTCCTACCTCCCTGTATCCTCCCAGGACCATCACCACCTCCCTGCTCTCACCTCACTGGATTTGGCAGCTCTCCCCAGCTCGCTCCGGTCTGGTCTGGGTCCCAGCTCCCCGAGACTCCAGCTTTTGTGCCTGAGGAGGGAAAGCAGGGGAGGCGGTGCTCAGCAAACTAGGAGACAAGAGGGAGAGAGAGTGTGGAGTTTGGACTGGGGCGAGCTGAGCGTTCACCCGCAGGAGAGGCTTTTCCTAGCTGCTCTGTGAGGTCACAACAAGGATGCTTCTCAGAGGGAAAAGTTTCTCTGCCGCAGTTTTCCCCACAGGCCCTCCAGCCCGAGGCGTTTGCTCTGCATTTATCGAAGGACCTCCCCCGTGCCGTGTCTGTATTTGCGGGCAGGGGGCAGCAGGGGTGGGTGGGTGCAGAGCTTGGTATTCTTAGTTCTATCCTCAGCCTTGATTTCTCTTGACCTGTAGCTGGTGTTTGCAGTTCCCTTGCTGAGTCCTTTTCTCCTCTCCTGCACGAGGCACCTGGGTCACCTCTTTCCTTGTTTTTTGTGAATCTCCCCCTCCTTGGAAAATAAGCTCAGTGCGGGAGGGGAGGCGTTTAAGTCCCGCTCACCACTGAGTTGCTAGCACAGAGGTGCTCCACCAGGTGGGCACATTCGGCTGTGCTCGGAGACTCTTTGGCTTGTAGCGACTTGGGAGGGTGCTTCTAGCATCTAGTGGCCAGAGGCCAGGGGTGCTGCTTGACACCCTCCAGTGCAGAGGACAGCCCCCCAGCAAAGAACAATCCAGTCCCAAACGTCCATAGTACCAAGGATGGGAAACCCTGCAGCAGCCCCTAAACGGTACCCAGAACTCAATAAATACTTGTTGGATGAACAAATGAAGTGCATGTGTGTGTGTGCGTGTTTATCTCCCTCCCTCTCCGTTTCTGTTTCTGGGTTTATCTGTTTCTCTGCCTCTTGGCCCCGGACAGCATCAGTTTTCCAGAGGCATGTGCTCCTGGCTTTGCGCTGTGATTCCTGACATTCTAGTCCTCACGGGACACGGTTTTCCTCATCTCTATGAAGAAGGGCCGCGCTCAGCCTCTGAGACCCTTGCCTGTATTCCGCGGGGCTCCATTCCAGCTCCTCATTCCAGCCCTCCTGGAGTCCAAGCTCACTCTGCTCGCCGCACAACAGGCCAATAAATCGGAGACGAAGCGTTGAGGCAAGGAGTACGACTTTACTCAGAAAGCCGGCAGACGGAGAAGATGGCAGACTAAAGTCTCCAAATAACCATCTTATCGGGGTGTTATCTTTCTTTTCTTTTCTTTTTTTTTTTTTT
>NW_020174472.1:123547-133576 GCF_003031525.2 Neophocaena asiaeorientalis asiaeorientalis | reverse complement strand
GTGGCACAAGGGCTCAGTAGTTGTGGCTCGCGGGCTCTAGAGCGCAGGCTCAGTAGTTGTGGCGCACGGACTTAGTTGCTCCGCGGCATGTGGCATCTTCCCGAACCAGGGATTGAACCCGTGTCCCCTGCATTGGCAGGCGGATTCTTAACCACTGCACCACCAGGGAAGTCCCTGAAGTAATTTTAGATGTACAGAAAAGTTGTCCAAATAATTTCCAGATACTCAGAAGCTCTAGATGTTTACGTTTTACCACCCACCCCTCTGCCTCTCTCCTCTCCATATAGGTGCATAGAGATATTCTGAACTGTGAGAGTAAGACGCAAACATGATGCCCCTTCACCTCTAAATTCTTCCCTTTTTCCCTAAAAACAAGGACGGTCTCATAACCACAGTAAAATTGTCAAAATTGCAGAATTAACACTGATACCGTGCTGATATCAAAGCTACAGACCTTATTAAAATTTCACCAGTTGTCATAGTAATTCCATTTATAGCAAAAGCAAACAAACCCCACCTCCACACCATACCTCTCTAGTCCCCTACACTGGAAGCCTGCCTCTACCTTCCTTGTCTTTCTTGAACTTGACATGGTCCTTGACATTTTGGGGTGCACCAGTGACTTGTTTTGTGGGACGATTTTCAATGTGGGTTTGTCTAGCATCATCTCATGATTAGATTCTTGGTATGCACGTTTGGCAGGAAACCCACAGAAATTATTGCTGTGCTGTTGTAGGAATTATCTCCTTCTGGGCACATCCTATCGTGGGAGCCTGGGAGGTCAATTCATCCGCTCCAGGTGATGCTAACTTTAATTGCCTAGCTAGGATGGTGCCCATCAGGTGTCTCCACTGCAAAGTTCCTTTTGTCCCTTTGTAATTATTAAGTGCCTTGTGGGAAGATAGCTGGTGAGTATGTAAGTGTGCTTCCTTACTCTCCCTCTCTCTCTCTTTATTTTTTAAAAAATTTTATTGGAGTATTGTTGATTTACAGTGTTGTGTTAGTTTCAGGTGTACAGCAAAGTGATCCCGTTATACGTATACATGTATTCATTCTTTTTCAGATTCTTTTCTCATATAGGTTATCAAAAAATTCCTTGCTCTTTTTTTTTTTTTTTTGCGGTACGCGGGCCTCTCACTGTTGTGGCCTCTCCCATTGCAGAGCACAGGCTCCGGACGCGCAGGCTCAGCGACCATGGCTCACGGGTCCAGACGTTCCGTCGCATGTGGGATCTTCCCGGACCCGGGCACGAACCCGTGTCCCCTGCATCGGCAGGCAGACTCTCAACCACTGCGCCACCAGGGAATCCCCCTTCCTTGCTCTTTTGAGAGAGTTTTTGGAAGTATATCTCTCTACATATATGGCTATGGATATGGATATGCATATACATATATCTCTCTTCCTTAAAAAGCCCAAAGCCCTAGGAGTTGTTATATCACCCTGTCACCATGAGAGGGAGCCAAACCTAGGACGACCCAACACCCAGAGTTTCCTTGTGTTCGGCTGTTACTGGTGTGTGTGTGTGTGTGTGTGTGTGTTAAGAACACTGGCATTATATGTGGAATTAAAAAAATGTTACAAATGAATCTATTTACAAAACAGAAATAGAGACATAGATGTAGAAAACAAACTAATGGTTATGGGGGTGGGGGAAGAGGGCGAGGATAAATTGGAAGATTGGGATTGACATATACACATTACTATATATAAAATAGATAACTAATAAGGACCTACTGTATAGCACAGGGAACTCTACTCAATACTCTGTAATGACCTGTATGGGAAAAAAAATTTTAAAAAGAGTGGATATATGTAAATGTATAACTGATTCACTTTGCTGAAGAGCAGAAACTAACAATTGTAAATCAACTATAATCAATTAATTTTTATTAATTTAAAAAAGCACTTCTCACTTCTCATGAGATCTTCCCTCTTGAAGAATCTTGAGGTGCCCAGTCCGTGGTTATGCAGATCTCTGGAGCATATGCATCTGGCATAACTGAGTACCTTTCCTGGCCACAACAACGTGAGACGTGAGACGAGAAATCAGAAACAGAGGAAAACTGTAAAGTTCACAAACACGTGGAAATTAAACAGCACATTCCTAAGAACCAAGGGATCAAAGAAGAGATGGAGAGGAAAGTCAAGAAATACCCTGAGTTAGGCTAGATGACAGATTTTTGTAACTTGCCCTGAAGGCTTCCTGAGAGATTACACCTCCCACCCCCACTGTTACACCTAAATTTTCATGGGGCGGGCCGGGGGGCTTTTAAGGCCAAGGTATCAACAGCGACTGGTCCTCAATGCGCTCATCCAAAGGGTGAAAGAATATGCCACCCCAAAATATGCCATATTCGCATCTTGATTACTCTGAGAAGTGGGTACCTGACACGAACAGCAAATGCAGGGAGAGACTTCCTCCCCCACCCCCCTCCTTCCACAAACACATTCTACTTCTGCTGGGAACACTCGTTAACATCCAAAGGGACTGATTATCCACTGCATTTATTTAATATCTAGTACTTGAAGAAATGAGGTGGGAGGACTTAGCCTGCTCCCAGCAAACAATATATTTAAGCGTCTACCTTAGGATTAAGGTTGTAAATTGAAAGAGCAGAAACTTGGAGCAGGAAGCAGAAGGAACTGGGTTTTCCGTCTGCTGTCTCCTTCTATAGAATCCTGAGAAAAAAATAGGGAAGTAGAGATGGGGTGGATAGAGATAGGTAGGTAGGTAGGTGGATGATTGATAGATTATAGACAGATAATTGATAGTTGCTATATACCTGAAAGATATAGAGAGTGATGATGGGTAGATGATAGATTGATAGATATTGATAGATGATATATAGCTGACAGAGATGATAAATGGTAGATAGGTATAGATGAAAGATAATTGAAAGCTACACAGCTAAACAATAATACAAGACCTTAATTAAAAGTGCTTCACAGACTTTTGTGAAGATTGAATGACTTAATGTTTAAAGCATTTAGAACAGTGCCAGCTACTTATGGAGTACTCAAAAACAGGAGCTATGGCTAGGTAGCTACACAGCTGGATATCTGCATGGATGGATGGAAGGAAAAAACAGAGAAAAAGAGAGAGGAAAAGACACGGAGAGTCAGAGAGAATATCTGCACCTAAGATTCATGCTGCTTCTAAGAGTCAAGGGAACAAAACAAATATTTCCAGAGCAATGCTAAGTGAATGATAAAAGGATAGCTTCTGTATTGGACTTCTACTCTATGCCATGCACTGTGCTAACGTCTTTATTTAGGCTATCTCGTTCAATCTGAAAATAGCCCCATAAAATAAGTACTATTATGATCTCATTTTACAGAGGGGAAGTGCAGGTTCTAGAGCTGGAATAGTGTCACTCTCCCAGGGGTCAGAGACGAGATTCAGCCACAGCTCAGGTGCTCTTTGGCCAGCACTCCCAGCCAGTACATTGGGCTGCATCTTGGGTTCCACTGTCAGCCACGTGAAGCAGGCAATGAGCGTCTCAGTACATCAACATCCCTATGAGTTTCTGATTAATTCTTTACTCGCAAATCCTAGAAGAAAGGTAACTCAGTCAAAAGTTATACATATTCTGAGGTTCTTTTTGTTTTTAATTAATTAATTTATTTATTTTTGGCTGCGTTGGGTCTTCGTCGCTATGTGTGGGCTTTCTCTAGTTGTGGCGAGTGGGAGGCTACTCTTCGTTGTGGTGCACAGGCTTCTCACTGTGGTGGCTTCTCTCGTTGCAGAGCACGGCCTCTACGCATGTGGGCTTCAGTAGTTGAGGCACGAGGGCTCAGTAGTTGTGGCTCACGGGCTCTAGAGCACAGGCTCAGTAGTTGTGGCGCATGGGCTTAGTTGCTCCGCGGCATGTGGGATCTTCCCGGACCAGGGTTCGAACCTGTGTCCCCTGCATTGGCAGGCGGATTCTTAACTACCAGGGAAGCCCAGAGGTTCTTAATATATATTTACAAACTGTCTTTCAACAATAGGGTGCCAGTTTGCAGTTCCATCAACACTACAGACAGGTACCCATTGCACCTGGGAAGGTTACAATTTTGAGGGAAGGTTAGTGAGAGGGGTTGGGAAGGACCCAAGCATTGTTGGTGCAGAAGAAAGACCTAATTGAATTACTGAACCAGAAGGGAGGGAATTCTTAGATTTTTTTAAAGAGGGATGGGTTGGTGAGGCTGCAAATCATGATATCAGAAGGGTCAAGATATCCAAGAGGTGACAGGATAGGAACCCATGGCCAGGAAGAGAAATTTCAGGGTTGACCTTCCTAAGAACATTTCTGTGTGAAGCTGGTGAATCGGAATGGAGTGGAGCCAAGGAGGCGTAAGAATGTGGAGGACAGCACGTGGAAAGCATCACTGGTGCTGCCGGTGCGTTCACGCCGGGGACTCAAGTGGAGTGATGCAGCGAGGAACGTGCTGATTCGTGCTGGAGCTTGCGAAGGTGGGAGAGCTTCCTGCAGCTCGGAAGATGAAAACAGCCATGATGGGGAGTCAATGGAATAGTATGGCTTAGGCTTTAACAGGCAGTGGGCCGCAAGATGTGGACATTTTTAAATTAAAGTATAGTTGATTTACAATGTGTTAATTTCTGCTGTACAGCAAAGTGATTCTATATCTATATACGTGTATCAATTCTTCTGAATATTCTTTTCCATTATAGTTTATCACAGGATTTTTTGGGGGGTGGGGCACATTTATTTATTTATTTGGTTGTGCCGGGTCTTAGTTGCGGCAGGCAGGCTCCTTAGTCGTGGCACGCGAACTCTTAGTTGCAGCACGCATGTGGGATCTAGTTCCCTGAGCAGGATCGAACCCGGGCCCCCTGTATTGGGGCGCGGAGTCTTATCCACTGCGCCACCAGGGAAGTTCCCCTATCACAGGATTTTGAATATAGTTCCCTGTGCTATACAGTAGGATCTTGTTGTTTATCCATTCTATATATGAAAGCTTACATCTGCTCACCCCAACCTCCCACTCCATCCCTCCTCAGCTCCTCCCCCTTGGCAACCACCAGTCTGTTCTCTATGTCCATGATTCTGTTTCTATTTCATACATAGATTCATCTGTGTCATATTTTAGATTCCACATATATGTGATATCATATGGTATTTGTCTTTCTCTTTCTAACTTCACTTAGTTTGATAATGTCTAGTTGCATCCATATTGCCGCAAGTGGCATCATTTCATTCTTTTTTATTGCTAATATTCCATTTTGTGTGTGTGTGTGTGTGTGTGTTTGTGTGTGTGTATGTGTATGTATACATATCTTCTTTATCCGTTCATCTGTTGATGGACATTTAGGTTGTTTCCATGGCTTGGCTATTGTGAATGGTGCTGCTATGAACATAAGGGTGCATGTATCTTTTTGAATTATAGCTTTGTCTGGATATATGCCCAGGAGTAGGATTTCTGGATCATATGGTAATTCTATTTTTAGTTCTCTGAGGAACCTCCATACTGTTTTCCACAGCAGCTGCACCTACATACATTCCCACCGACAGCGTAGGAGGGTTCCCTTTTCTTCACACCATTTCCAGCGTTTATTATTTGTAGACTTTTTGATGATGGCCATTCTGACTCGTGTGAGGTGATCCCTCACTGCAGTTTTGTTTTGCATTACTCTAATAATTAGCGATGTTGAGCCTTTTTATGTGCCTGTTTACCATCTGTATTTCTTCTTCGGAGAAATGTTTATTTAGGTCTTCTGACCATTTTTTGATTGGGTGGTTTGTTTTTTTGTTGTTAAGTTGTGAAAAGGCTTTGTTTTGTTTTGTTTTGTTTCGGTACGCGGGCCTCTCACTGTTGTGGCCCCTCCAGTTGTGGAGCACAGGCTCCGGACGCGCAGGCTCAGCGGCCATGGCTCATGGGCCCAGCTGCTCCGCGGCAGGTGGGATCTTCCCGGACCGGGGCACGAACCCGTGTCCCCTGCATCGGCAGGCGGACTCTCAACCACTGCACCACCAGGGAAGCCCAAGTTGTGAAAAGTTTTAAAAGAGAGAAGAACACAAGGCAACCTCTCGATGTTGAGTCAGAGGGAGCACGGGAAATGGTACAGAGATGCTTGTGTGGGAGATGGCTCCTTCAAGAGAAGAGATGCAGAGAGTGGCTGCATCTCTCCAGCATGGGCCTCCCTTGTAGGTGCACAGATACTATTAGTGGAATGGAAAAGGGGGTAGAATCTTGAGAAGTGTGGGAAAGGAGAGAGCATTCTGCTATTGGCTCTGCCGGGAATGCTCCTGTCAGATATGGCACAAGTGACTCTGTTCCTTCAGAGTCTGCAAAACTGTACAGCAGTGAAAAGAAAAAAAAATTTTAATAGTAAAATAAAATGAGCTAAAATATCATAATAAAAAGATGGGGCCAGACCTTTTCATGACCCTGGCAGGCTGTGTACTTCTTGTTAACAACTCTGGTTACCATGACGGTTTGAGGAGGGCTGTTAAATGTTTTGATGGGAAAGGGGGGTTCTCTCTAAACAGACACGTGAATGATTTTGAATTTTACGTCTTTTGAGTTAGGCAGGTTCTAAAAACCGCTGCCCACGTGATGTGTGGTCCAGACACTTGGCATTTGTAATAATCTGCTCAGATTGAAAGTTGTAGACCCATACTTGTCTTTTCAGTCTTATCAGAGAATTCCCCTCACATACACACAATGAAGCAACAAACAGGACGTCCTTGTGCAGTTTGAAAACCATTTGCATGAAAGCTTTATTTCTCTTTCCTGCCTGAGAAAGGAGGTAAAGAGAGATTTCCGGGGCGTCAGGAGACAGGCATCCTTCTTTCCCGTGGCTCAGCTTCGAGCAAGCACCTCTGTCCATTGTGCTGAATATTCCTGCATCTCCCTCAATCAGTTCCTCCTCATCTTGGACCAAAATCAAGGGATTACAATTAACCCTCTAAAGGACATGGGTGTGTTATTGTTGGGGCTGCGGGTCTGGATTAGGATTAAGGTCCCTCTCCCTCTCCTGCCCGTAAATAACCCAGAGGTCAGTGTCGTCCCAATGCCCCCCACTTCCCCACTCCTGTTTTCACCACTTCATGCCCCAAAAAGAAGGGATTTGGGGAGTCAAGCTTCAGTCGTTGCCCTGACTCAAGAGAGGGGCCGTGAGGAGGCATCTCTGCATCTCACTGGCCGACTGTGGGATTGTGGTAGATTCTCTGCGGGTCTGTGGACCTCCATCTCCTCACTGGTTACCCGGGGAACCCACTGTATCTTGGTTTTTTTCCTACGTTTATGGAACCTGTTGTGCCATTTTGTGAGTGGGGTGGGGGTGGTGCAACAGATCTGATTATCTTTCTTTCTTTCATTCTCGCTGCTGTCACCGCCCGGAATGTTTCGAAGAGAGAAGGTCATGCTTCTGCGGATACTTCTAGCTCATTGCCTCCAGCTCCGGGTAGTATTCAGTAAAGTCATAATTATTGATTTAAAAAAAATCTCATACAAATAGATACCAGTGCTGGGTTGATGATTTATTGGGCTTCTTTACGACGGACCAGCAGGATGCAGAGCTTGTTGGATTAGGACTGGATGAACCAGGGCTGTGTGGTTGGTGGGGAGGGATGCCGAAGCAGGGCTGCTGCTTAAAACTGGTTCATGCCGCACCAGACGGTCAACCTCCACACCTGGCTGCTCCGTCTGCCAGACAGAATAAACCTGGTCCCCACACCCACCTAGCTGTGTTCGGGTTAACCTCTGACTTGGCAGGAGTGGTGAACCAACCCCTCTCCAAACAACTGTTAGCCCGACACAGTTTCATTTGCAAGGAGTTACAGGAAACTCGGGGGGGAGGGGGTGGTGGTGTTGTTTTTTAACACTCTAGCATGATTTTATAAGGTTGCAGAGCTGAATTCTCACCCTATTTCCTGGTTTTGGACAACTTTTCCTGAACAGTGTGCGTGCACCTCCTCTTGCCCCTCTCCCAGGGTGGACGTCCGAACAGCCTTGCGAGGCACAGGGCTACACAAGTGCTCCTGTGTGTGGCCGAGCACGGGAGTTTATCGGGGTGGGGTGGGGGCCAGGGCGTCAGTCCACCACGGCTGATGCTGACACGCTACAGAATCTGGAGTCCTCCCAGCCGGTTCCGCTTGCGCCCGCCTGCACCGTCAGCAGCAGGGCACATGCTTCCTACCGCCGTGCAGAGGGTCTTTCTGTTCCATTTCAGCCTCCCAGCTTCTCCTTCCCACCCTGACCCCGGCCACTGTGTGAGCCTTGGAGGAAGGCACGGCCCATCACCAGGCGTGGGAGCCAAGGTGGGACCAGCGCTCCCCAGCAGGCAGACAGGGGATGGGGGTGGTACCTGTGTGGAAACAGGCGAACCTCCAGCTGTCAGAGCTCTTCATCTTTCCAGCTGTCAGAGGTGTTTTCTCCCCCCTCCAACCCCTACCATGCCAAGGCTCATCCAGCACTGTGATCCCCAGTGACACAAAGGTGGAGGGGGTGGGACATCTCGAGGGACCGTCCACACTGATGGATGCAGTGTGTTGGGGTAGGAGGTCCCCAGACGGAGGTCAGGGATGGAGGCTTAAGCCCAAGCCACGGTTGTGCTGGCGGCATTCTGGGGCCCCTGAGCGACGGTAGGAGCTGGACTAAGTATTATTGCTGGGTGATGAGCACACATCAGGACGCCGGGGCCAGACACCCAGCTCAGATCTGTGACTGCGGCCCAACCACGCACCCTTTCGATTACTTGGGCCCCTCATCTGCATGATGGGAGTAACCACAGTGCTTGCCTCCTTGGGTTATGACGATTAAAAGACCTGATGGCTTTAAGTGCTTGAAAGAGGGGCTGGCACATGGCACGCTCTTGTCAGACCCAGTCTTCAGCCCCCAGCCCCGTGGCCTGACACCTCCACTCTCCTGCCTTGTGCTCCTGCCAGCTCCCTTGTGAGGTCCTGCAGCAGATGACGTGGCCTCTTGAAGCCAGCTTCCTCTGCTATAGACATGGCCACATGGACCTCTAGTGTGGAAGGACAGCCCTGCCACTAAAGGTGCCCTCGGTGCTCACTGATTCTGCTGGCCTGGCAGTGCAAGCGTTTGCCATCATTCCGTCATTTAGTTTCCAGAATGGGCCCCTTCTCAGGGGCCTGAGATCATGGAGCCTGGGAGCTGTTAAGGCCAAGACTCCAACCCAAGCCATTGGGTGCTGGGCTGAGTCTGGCCTGTGTGCGGTGGAAGCAGGGAGACCTGCTCCTGGGGCAGTGAGTGGGCTCCATAAGGTGGCGTGTGCCTGCGTTTCCCCCACAGTGCAGACCCCCACGAGAACTCATCTCTGTCACCTCTCACGGGGTTCATCTCATCTCTAGGCTCAAGGAAAAGGAACCAGCCCCCTGGGCCCAGGCTCCCAGGGCCCTGCCAGCTGGGAAGGTCTGAGGTGGGGCCCACAATGCCCCTCCCATCCTGGGCAGCATGGGGAGGGCGGCCCCCAGGACAGACGCAGGGCACTTGGGGTCTGCACAACTTATCAGTGGCTTTATTACTCTCCAGATGCTGGTGAACTGTCGTCTCTGACGCGCTTCCCACAGGCAGGCATCTCTGTCCATCCCATGCCTTCTGGCTCGCAGAGAGACAAGCCAGACCAGGGAGCCCACTGCCAGAACCCAGGTCTGTCCTGTCGGAGCCGTCCCCGACTCCACCCTGGGAGGTGTCTCCTGGGGTGGGGGGGGTTGTCCTGTCGGAGCCGTCCTCCACTCCGTCCTGGGGGGTGTCTCCTGGGAACAAGACCCAGTCCCCTTCCTCCAGCCTCCTCTAGACCAGGGGCCCCGCCTGCTGCTCCTGCCCAGTCCTGCCCCCGACCCGGGAGAGGGAAGGACTGCGGAGTCTCCTTCTATAGGCGGGAGAGACTGCGAGGACGAGGACGGCGTGAGATCCGAACAGGAATGAGGTTTGGGACATAAAGTGAGAGTTGGGAAGGAACAGAAAGCTCTAGGGCACCAGGAGGACAAAGGAGGGGCCGGTGGAGGAGAGAGACAGGGGGCAGAGGAGCCGCGAGGGACGGGAGGGGTTGCACGGCGG
>NW_020174472.1:118633-123435 GCF_003031525.2 Neophocaena asiaeorientalis asiaeorientalis | reverse complement strand
AAGGCCTTGCCGCACTCGGGGCAGGCGTGCGGTTTCTCGCCCGAGTGGCTCTGCCGATGGCGCAGCAGGTGCGCCGGCTTCAGCGAGGCCTTGCCGCACTCGGGGCAGGACGCAGAGCCCGGGGCCGCCAGGAAGGCGGGCAGGCCGGGCGCCGGTGGGGGCGGTGGCGCTGGCTGGGGGCTGCCCGGCTCCTGCTTGTAAGGGCGCGCGGCCTGGGCGTCCCCCGTCGCCAGTTCCTCAGCCCCGGGGTCCGCGTCTCCTGCAGACAAAGGTGCAGTCAGGGCGGGCGCAGGGCACAGCCGGGCAAGGGAAGGCCACAAGGGCGGCCCGTGTCCTGGCTAGAGGGGTGGTCCCGGGGCAGGAGGGGAACGCTTAACGCCAGGGAGCCCTCCGGGAGGGAAGAGCGTTGTCCGCCAGCTTCTGATTCATCCCTGGGTCCCCGTACCGCACAGGGCCTGGTGCAGAGTAAGTGCCCAATGAACGAATGGATGGGTGGATGGATGGGAGGAGGAAATCGATAGCTAGGTAAGTGGTAAATGGGAGTGTGTAGACGGATGTTGGAGTGGATGGATTGGGTGATGGATGGATGCGTGGGTGCACGGGTGGGTAAGTGGGGATGGATAAGTCGGGTGGGTGGATGAACAACACATTTCCTTTCTTCAGGTTTCCAAACTGCTCTATGGAATTCCAAGGAGATAAGCAACCTTTAAGTGTCACACTAGGACGGGTGTGATAAAAACCCGTTAGTCTCTCCCTCTGTTCCGGGCACGGTGCCGAGCACGTTGGTGTGCCGTCTCATTCCACCCCCGCTGTGGTCCCCGTTGAGGGGCATAAGAGGGCACTGCCTCGGGTTCCCAGTCACCGTCCCAGCGCTGCTCCCTCTCCGACCCACGCCCCTCTGGAGGTCCACAGGCACCACCACCACACACACCCCCCCCCCCCCCCCCCCCCCCCCCCCCCCCCCCCCCCCCCCCCCCCCCCCCCCCCCCCCCCGCCGGCCCGGGCTCTACAGGTCCTGATGGTGTCATCAGAAGGGCCCCCATCCTGACACCTCTACACGTGGCCTCAGACATGATCCCCAGCTCCTCCGTCCTCTCCAGCCACAGCCCTGGCACAAGGTGAGCGCCACCCTCCCCCACCGGGTCTCGAGGCGCCTGAGTCCAGGCCGGCTACCAGAGTCACCTTTCTGCCTCTGGTGGGCATCCTCGGGTTTTGCCTCCCGGGTCTGTTACCCGCTTTGACGAGATTCAATCTGATTCTCCCTTCCTCATCCTAATGCCTGTGGTCGGGGTGGAGCCAGCACCTTCCCCAGCTCCCGGCCCGGGCATCGGCTCCAGGCTGGGCAATGAGAAGAGAGTCCTGCACAGTGCCTGGGTCAGGAGAAGCATGACTGCAGGAGGTCTCGCCCCGCGAAGAACTGGGGCTCAAAGGCTCTGAGGTCAGGCTGCCGGGGTGCAACCCTGGCTTGGCCGGCGCCTGAACCTGGGTGAGTTCACTTCTCTGTGCCTGGGTTCCTGCAGCTACAAAAGGTAGCTGATGATGCCGGGGATCTCAAGGGCGGGCGCGGGATTTTGGCGAGCTGGTGGGACCACGCCTGGCGCATCATGGGCGCTCGCTGTCCTGTCTGACCCCCCCCCACTAGACGTGCCCTCCAGAGCCGGGCGTGTCTGATTCAGCTCCTGTCCTGGTGCCAGCACAGGGCCTGGCTCACAGCAGGGATGTTCACTGGACAAATAAAGGACGGACAGGAGAGGGTCCCCCGGGGCTGGGAGCGCTGTGGGGAAGGAGTGAGCTGCTCACCTGAGGGCGTTACCCCACCGTCTTCCTTTCCCACGCCGACCCCGGAGCCTTCTGCCGCATCCCGAGGTGCCCTCATTGCTGGTCCCTGAAACCAGA
The DNA here is from genome assembly GCF_003031525.2 of Neophocaena asiaeorientalis asiaeorientalis. NCBI lineage: Eukaryota > Metazoa > Chordata > Mammalia > Artiodactyla > Phocoenidae > Neophocaena > Neophocaena asiaeorientalis. The sequence continues at coordinate 121,539 of NW_020174472.1, read as the reverse complement.
GATACCACAACCCCAGCTGAGCAACCCGAGCCACAGCCTCTACTTCTCTCCCTCTCAGTCCTACCGCTCGCTCCGGGGGAAGCCGGCTACCAAGCTGGAGGATGCTCGGCCACCCCACGGAGAGGTCCATGTGGCGAGGACGGAGGCCTCCAGCTGACCGCCGCGTGAGGGAGCTGCCTCAGAATCAGATCCTCCAGCCCTGGGCCAGCCTCCAGGTGAGGACAGCCCCAGCCGGTCTTAAACGCAACCTCGTGAGAGACCTTCAGCCAGCATTGCCCCAAACTCCTGACCCACAGAAGCTGCCTGAGATGATAAATGTTTACTGTTCTGAGCCACTAAGTTTGGTGCGATTTGTTACACAGCAGATAACTGATGCACCTGCTTTGAATCTTATTTTAGCTTTTTAATGCCTTTTGCAAACTCCTCGACAAAATGCAGAAGGAAAACAGAGAAGCTACTTTTAACTCAGCAAAAAATAAAGGAAGTTGAGAACGGAACTTTTCCCAGCTCAACCGGTGGACAGCTCCAAGCAGCACGGCACCAGCCAGAAGACCAGTGGTTTACAAAGAAGCTTCACACTACTCTGGTTCCTTTATATTTTCTCTCTGTTCCTCGAGCCCGTGCCTCCAGGAAAAGACCAGAATCCTCCTGGTGCTGAGGAAGAGCTGTCAGGGGTTACAGGCACACAACCCCCCTTCTCACATTTCACTTGTTTCAGTGCTTTCGGACCCAAGCAGCTGTTAGGCTGCAGACCAGCGATGCCGACAATTCTGCCAGCTGGCGAGCAGACGGCAGGAAGCTTCCAGGGCCTTTTAGGAAAGCTCGTCGTCAGGGATCCCTAAATGCCCACCTTGTCTGGTGGTGGCGGGAGAATCCACAGGGTCACCTTGCTACTGCAGCACACCAGTGCGGCTTAGGGCGTTACGGCAACGCAGGTGCTGCCACGTCACTCGCGTCTGCTGTGGCCTGGTCACTGCCACGTGCTCAGCTCCTACCTCTGCCCGGAGCCCCGCCTGCACCTCCAAGCCCAGGCAACAGCAAAGGGCCAATGGTGTCCTGGGTGTGCCAGGCGCTCAGAGCCCCACGCTTCTGCACGCGCTCTTCCCTCTGCCTGGAGCCCCCTTCCCACCCGTGCCCGGCCTGCCCTCCTACACACCCTGCAGGCCCTGGCCAAGCGCCGGCTCTGCCACCTCCCACAGGCTCAAGGGCGCCCCCATCCTGGTACCCTCCACACCGCACTCCCGGCAGCTTCATCGAAGCGTGACACACGTACAGTGAATGCACATGGTTCACGGCACACGACCCGAGGAGTTCCACGTGCGTATGTGCTCACGAAGCCCCAGAACGCACACGTGGCCCCGCAAGCTTCCCTGTGCACATCCGGAACCTTCCCCCTTCCCTCCAGCAGGGCAACCACTGATGGGCTTCCCGGCACGATACAGTGGTCTCTGTCTTCTAGGGCTTCATGTTCATAGAGCCATACAGTAAATCGGTACTTCTTCGGGGGGGAGGGTCTAGTTTCTTTCACTCAACATCATTATTTTGAGATTAAGGAAGAGGGCCTACATTTGTCTTTCCTTGGTTTTGGTACCAGGAAAACGCTGGCCCTGTAGAATGAGCCGGGACGTTCCTTCCTCTTCAGATGTCAGGAAGAGTTGGTATGGTCATTTTCCCCGCAAAAGGCCTGGTCGGCCTCCCAGTGGAGCTGCCTGGCTCGCACGCTCCAGGAGGGCGGGGACTGGCCTGTCCCACTTCTGTGCTGACCCTGGCACCAATCTTTTTATAAATAGCAGCTTTGTCGCGACATGACTTATACGCCAGAGAATTCACCCACTTAAATTGCAATTCCCCGGGTTTTGGTACATTCCATTGTGCAACCATTAACACAATGGATTCGAGAATATTTTTATCACCCCCAGCCCCCGTACCCCGCCCCTGTCAGCAGTCACTCCCCATTTCCTCCCCGCCAGCCTCCGGGAACCGCTAATCTGCTCCCCGCCTCCATGGACCTGCCTCTTCTGCGAATCTCACGGCAACGGAATCATGCAACGGAAAGTCCTCGTGACCGGCTTCTTTCACGTTTTCCTCGTGTTTCTGATGTTCGCCCATGGCATAGCCCGTCAGGGCTTCGCTCCTCTATGGCTGAGTGGTGCCCCGCTGCGTGGACAGGCCACGTTCTGTTGATCCACTCACCGGCCGGTGGACGTGAGGGCTGTTTTCACTTCTTGGCTGTTACGAGTGACGCTGTCTTGCTACCACTCAGGTCGTATCGCATGCGAGGTTACGTGTGGTGTGTTTTCACTTCTCTGGGTTCACACACAGGAGTGGGGCTGCTGGCCCACGTGGCCGCTCCACATTCAACCTGAGGAACTGCCAGACTGCCCCCAACTGCGGCTGTACCATTTTACATCCCGACCACCTCAGAGGGTCCCGACCCCCGGAGCCTCTCACCGCAGCCCTCAATGGACACTGAGCAAGTGCACGGACAGAGGGACGGAGGTGTCCAACCACCCGCCTTTGCTCCAATGGCTCAGGACATGCTCCTCGAGGAAGAGGGTCAAGACAAGGGCGTGCCGAGGTGTGGGGCGGGGCTGGCACGGGGCCGCCTGGGTCCTGGGCGCCTCCAGCCACAGACCTGCTTGGGGGGCCCAAGCGAGTTACTTCCCACGCGGGGGTCAGTTGTGGGGGGAGGTGGGCAGCACATGGTCTCACCAGGAGCCCCCGCTCAGACTGGTGGACGCCGAGCTCCCAGCTCCCTGGCCTCAGTGGGGCCTGGTAACCCCAGGTGACGCCTGCCGGTGTGCAGGCAGGGTGGGAGCAGGATGCGGGCCGGCTTGCCCCGGAGTGGAGCCTGGGAAGCTGCACTGCCTGGCCACCCTGCGATTCCCAGGCACACACACCTGGGA
>NW_020174472.1:110238-118605 GCF_003031525.2 Neophocaena asiaeorientalis asiaeorientalis | reverse complement strand
GGGGGGGGGAGGGGCGGGCCTGCAGGTGGCCTGCGGGCTCTCTGGTTCTGGGTCACAGGCACAGGACGCTGGACTGTGCCAAGGCTGAGCGCCATCCCCAGGAAGATGCTGGGCCAGGTGTTGGCACCCAGCAGGGGACAGAGGCAGGGATCTCAGGCCACAGCACATGGGTTCTGTCCCTCTCACCCCCCCAACTGGCTGTGTGACCTTGGGCAAGTCACTCGACTTCTCTGAGCCTCATACCTTCACCTCTGAAATGGAGAGGATGACAGCCTCCAGTGCCCACCCCTCGGGACTGCGTGGGGACAGGCAGGCCATGCTGACAGTGCGATCTGGGGGAGGTCTGGCCCTGCTGTATCGGCCTGACCTTCAGACGGACCTGCGATTGAGGTCAGCCTCCCCGATTGGGAAGCCATGTCTACAGAGGCTGGGGAGGCCCCCTGGTTGGCAATACTCATGCTGTCCACGTGACCCGGGGTGAGGAAGCTCCGTGAGGGTCTCCCTGCCCCATCCGCCTGCTCCCTCGGCCGATTTTAATCTGTGTCCTTTCACTGTGATGAACAGCAGCTTTCCTCGAGCTCTGAGTACTTCCCATGAACGACTGAACCCGGGGATGGTCCTGGGACCCCCGAACTCTGCACACGCGAATCACCTGGTACCTGCCCAGTGCCCAGGCTTTTCCCTGAAAGGGCCAGGGGGCAAAGGTTTTCGGCTCTTCGGGCCCTCTGGTCCCTGTCGCGACTGCTCAGCTCTGCCCCGGGGAGAAAGAGGCCACAGGCGACACACGAGTGGACGGTGCGGCCGTGGCCCCGTGAGGCTGTGTAACACCACAGCCCCAGAGGCTGGCGGATATGGCCCTCAGGCTGCAGTCCGCTGACCCCTGGGGTGCAGCCAAGGGCTGACCTTACCCAGAGAGAGGTCTGGCCTTTGCCCTCACCTGCTGGGAGGGGAACCGCTGAGCCCTCACTCAGCACATCCTGCCTGCCAGGGGCCTTGGGCCGTGTTGGACACTCCAACAGCGTAATTCATGTGAAGGCTCTGGGCCACACGGTATCCGCTCAGCCTTTCGCGGGGGCTGGAGCCCCAACACCTCCAGGCGCGGAGGTGGGGGGAGCACCCTGGTTGGTGATGCTCCCTGTGTCTTGCACACGTTGTCGCCAGGAGTTGGCACCGCCCACGAATCCCCTGGGAGGAACCCTCCTGGATCCTGCCCTGCTGCCCCCTCCTCGGCTGATTTCATCCGTGTCCTTCCGCTGTGACCAGCCACAGCTGTGTGCAGGATGGAGCTGAGTCCTTCCACTGAGCTGTGAGGCCTGAGGGTGGCCCCGGGGACCCTGAACTTGCACTGAGCATCAGGAGGGTGGGCCTGTGTACAGTCCCTCTAAACATCCTCGCCGGCCTGACTTTCCCACCCGACTCGACCACACCCTGGACCTCAGGGTCCCACGGAGCCTGTCGTGTTTGTCTCAGTGTGGAGCTGAGGACCCCCGGCCCTGGGGAAGGCAGACGGCAGGCCCGGGGTGGGGGGACGCGGCGGTGCAGGCCCCTCCCGCCAGCCGCCTCCGCTCACCCAGAGCTCCTCCAGCAGGGCCACGGCCTCCTCCCCGCTCTGGGGCCGCCGGCTGCACACCCAGGCCTGGAGGTCAGCGGGCAGGGCGCTCAGGAACTGCTCCAGCACCAGTAGCTCCAGCATCTGCTCCTTGGTGTGCACCTCGGGCCGCAGCCAGTCCCGGCACAAGGCGCGCAGCAGGCCCAGCGCCTCGCGGGGGCCCGGGGCGTCGCCCAGGTGGAAGTGGCGGAAGCGGTGCCACGGTGAGTCCAGGGTCAGGCCCTCGGCGGCCTGGCACTCCTGCTTCACAGGCTGGGCGGCCGCAGCCTCCATGGGGCCAGCGGGACGGCAGCACCTGTCGGGGGGGAAAGGCAGTGGTGAGAACCCAACTCCGACCATCCCCCGGAAGCCCCTGCCTCTGCCGTGGGCATGGGGTCGAAAACCATGCTCTATGCGTGCATGCGTGCGCGCCACCCACGCCCACCCAGGAGCGGCGGCGGCGCCGCGCTTGCCGGCCTCGTGTGGCCTCCCTGTCCTCCCTCTACCCCCGCAGCCTCCCTGCGCACCGAGATCTTAGAAGGGATCCCGGAACGCAGCACATGCTCGAGAAAACGTGAGTTGTCATCACCACCATCGATGCCTGGTTACGTCCCAACCCACGTCCCCGAGGCAGACACCCTAGGATGCTTGCTCCAAAGCCCCCCCAGTCTCTTCCTTACTAGCCAGTGTGCACAGAACTATGTCCGTCCGTACCCCCCACCAGGTTCATATGTGGAAGCTCTAACCCCAAATGTATTTAGAGATGGGGCTTTTAGGAGGAAATTAAGACTAAATGAGGTTATCAGACCGGGCTCCTACAGGACTAACGTCTTCGTAGGAAGAGATCTGTCTCCCCTGAGCGTGAGGACACAGCAGGAAGCAGCCGTCTGCAAGCCGGGAAGAGGCCCTCACCAGACACCGAGTCTGGCTGCACCTGATCCCGGACGCCCAACCTCCAGAACTGCGAGGAATAAATGTCTGTTGTTGAAGCTGCCTGGTCGGTGGTGTTGTCACGGCCGCCCAGCAGGCCACGACGCTCAGGGGCCCCCAATCACGTCTGCGTACAGGGAAACGCGAGAGACTGCAAGAGGCCCCCCTTATCCGTTCTCCCCATTCTCCTTTTGTAAGACCTGCGCCCCGGCGCCCCCAGGAAGCCGTGTGCCCTCCACTTCCTCCTCCCCTTCCTGAAGGAGGAAACAGACGTGCGGTGGCTTCAGTCGTGGGGTGACGCAAAGCAGTGGCTCTCAACCAGGGGGTGACGTTACCCCGGGGAGGCATCTAGAAGGTCTCGTTGGATGGGGGTGGGGGTGCTGCTGGCATCCGGTGGGTGGAGGCTGGGGATGCTGCTAAGGACCCTACAGAGCACAGGACGGCCCCCCAGCAGAGAAAGACCCAGCCCCTAAGAAACCCCGGCCTAGAACTGTGGTCCTCGAATGGCCTGGGGACCCCTGGGATCCCCAAGATCCTTCCAGGGGGTACCTCGAGGTCAGAACTATTTTCCTAACACAGGTTCCCAGCCTCTTTCACTGTCATTCTCTCCTGAGTGTATGCTGGGGCCTTCCAGAGGCCACAGGCTGCGAGCAGAGGCAGACGGGAGAACCCAGCGGTTCAAGTTAGACACTGAGATGTGCAAAATAATGATGCAGTGTTTCCAGCTTTTCATTTGGGGAAACATGGTTATTTTTCATTTAAAAAGTGTTATTTTTAAAAAATAAAATAAAATAAAGTGTCATTTGCTGGGGGGGGATAAATCGGGAGATTGGGACTGACATATACACACTACTATATATAGAATATATAACTAGTAAGAACCTACTGTACAGCACAGGGAACTCTACCCAATACTCTGTAATGACCTGTATGGGACTAGAATCTGAAAAAGAGTGGCTATATATGTATGTATAATGGACTCACCATGCTGTACGCCTGAAACTAACACAACACTGTAAATCAACTACACACAAATAAAAAAAAAATTAAGAAAAAAGAGTGTAATTTAAATCTTAACATATGGAAAGTTGATTACTGCAATTTCTAAATGCATTAATATTTTGAAATTTTCTCAGCTTTAGTTTCTAACATGACACATAACAATAAATGTAATTCCTGTAAGCAAAAGTGCTTTGGCGGGGGTCTTCAAAAAAATTTTAAAGTATAAAGGGGTCCTGAGTTTAAAACCTTCAGGAGCCACTGGCCTGCAGCCTGGGTTTTGCTTTGTGTTTTCTTGTTTGTTTGTTTGTTTTTTCCCACACTGTGTGGTATGTGGGATCTTAGTTCCCCGACCAGGGATCTAACCTGCACCCCCTGCATTGGAAGGGCAGAGTCCTAACCACTGGACCACCAGGGAAGTCCCTGCAGCCTGTTTAAGTCAAGTTTTACTGGCGCACAGCCATGCCTGTCTGCCACACGCTGATGATCTTCTAAGACTCAAGGCTGGCCCAACCTCAGGGCCTTGGTACTGCCATTCTCTACCTCCATCTTTGCTCCGCTGGCTCCTTCTCACCTCTGAGGCCCAGATGCCATCCTTCCCTCCTTGGACAGCCTCCCTGAATGACCTACACACCCTTCCCTGCAGTTACTGTCATGTCACCGTATTAATTTCATCTCAGCGTTTAATAAGATCTGGTCTTACCATATCTGGGCGCTTGATTTCCCTTGCTAGAATTTAAGCGTTGCAAGGGCAAGAGGCCACATATACAGAGCCCAGCATGCTGGTTGGCACTGAAAGAAAATTTATAGGATGACCGGTCCTATGTGATCAGCATTATTGCCCCCATTTTGCAGATGGAGAACGTGAAGGCCTTGCCCAAAATCACCCAGCTAATAAGTGGCAGGGGCTGAACTCACACTGGCGTCTGTCTGGCCCTGGAGCTGGTCACAGCATCACCTTCCACCCACCCATCCTTCCATTTAAGGACTGACTAGCCCAGCAGCGGCAGGAAAGATTTCCCAGAAGACCTGGGCCAGAGCCGAGTCTCAAAAGAGGCAGAGAAGCCTGCTCTGTTGTGAGAAAGATCCCTCCGGGACAGGACTGGAGTCTCACCTGAGTGAGTGAGGCCCTGGGAATCATGCTGAAGGGCCTTGTGACCTCAGGGACCCACGCTCTCGGCTGTCCAAGGTTAGCCCCTGCGGCAGGGCCAGACGGACTCTTCCCTGGGTCCCAGGGTCACCAAGCTCAGAGGCTGCTCCTGAGAAAGCACATACTGACTGATAAATAAGGTCACTCCATGCAGCCACTATGGAGGTTCCTCAAAAAATTAAAAATAGAACTACTGGGGACTTCCCTGGTGGCGCAGTGGTTAAGAATCCGCCTGCCAATGCAGGGGACACGGGTTCGACCTCTGGTCCGGGAAGATCCCATGTGCCACAGAGCAACTAAGCCCGTGTGCCACAACTACAGAGCCTGCACTCTAGAGCCCACGAGCCACAGCTACCAAGCCCGTGTGCCACAACTACTGAAGCCCATGCGCCTAGAGCCCGTGCTCTGCAACACGAGAAGCCACCGCAATGAGAAGCCCGCGCACCGCCAACAGAGAGTAGCCCCCACTCGCTGCAACTAGAGAAAGCCCGCGCGCAGCAACAAAGACCCGACACAAGCCAAAAAAAAGAAAAAAAGAAGAAGTAATTAATTAAAAAAAAAATAGGTTTAAAAAAAAAATAGAACTACCATTTGATCCAGCAATTCTACTTCTGGGTATGTATTCAAAGAAAACAAAAATACTAATTTGAAAAAACACATGCACCCCGACGTTCATAGCAGCATTATTTACAATAACCGCCAAGACATCGAAGCAACCTAAGTGTCGTTGATGGATAAATGGATGGAGAAAATGCAAAATATATATATATGTGTGTGTGTATATAGATATATAAAGTGGAATATACAAATATAAATACATATATAAATAAATATAATGGAATATTATTCAGCCATAAAAAAGAACGAAATCCTACTATTTGTGAAAACATGGATGGACCTCGAGGGTATTATGCTAAGACAAAATAAATCAGATAGAGAAAGGCAAATGTATAATTTCCCTTACATGTGCAATCCAAAAAAAACAAAAATAAAGCAAACTCATAGATACACTGAACAGATTGGTGGTTCCCAGAAGCTGGGGTGGGGGCGCTGGTAGGCAAAATGGGTGAAAAGAATCAAAACTTACAAACTCCCAGTTACAAAAGAACTAATTCCTGGGGATGTAAAGTACCACTTGGCCACTATAGTTAATAATACTCTGTTGTATATTTGAAAGTTGGGCTTCCCTGGTGGCGCAGTGGTTAAGAATCCGCCTGCCAATGCAGGGGACACGGGTTCGAGCCCTGGTCCGGGAAGATCCCACATGCCGCGGAGCAATTAAGCCTGTGAGCCACAACTACTGAGCCCGCGTGCCGCAACTAATGAAGCCCACGCGCCTAGAGCCCATGCTCCGCAACAAGAGAAGCCACCACAATGAGAAGCCCACACACCTCAATGAAGAGCAGCCCCTGCTCGCCGCAACTACAGAAAGGCCGCGCGTGCCAACGAAGACCCAACAGAGCCAAAAATAAATAAATAAAATACTTTTTTTAAAAAAAGCATTAAAAAATATGTATCTTAAAAAAAAAAAAGAAAGTTGCTGAGAGAACAGCTCTTAAAAGTTCTCATCATCGGGCTTCCCTGGTGGCGCAGTGGTTGAGAGTCCGCCTGCCGATGCAGGGGACACGGGTTTGTGCCCCGGTTTGGGAAGATCCCACATGCTGTGGATCGGCTGCGCCCGTGAGCCACGGCCGCCGAGTATGCGCGTCTGGAGCCTGTGCTCTGCAACGGGAGAGGCCACAACAGTGAGAGGCCCGTGTACCGCAAAAAAAAAAAAATTTAAAAAAAGTTCTCATCATGGAAAAAAATATTCTATAACTCTGTATGGCGATGGATATTAACTAGACTTATTGTGGTCATCGTTTTGCAATGTATACAAATATCAAACCGTTATGTTGTATACTTGAAACGAATATATGTCAATTATAGCTTGACAAAAAATAAGAAGAAACAAAGCAAAATACATCCACACACACAAAAGGTCCCTCTGCTGTGGAAAGCAACTCCTCTTATTCAGTGAGGGCCAGTGGCTCCAGCAGCTGCCACAGTGCTCTGTGCTGCCTCCATAAAAGCAACTGTAACACGCCTGTGTGTGTCCCGGTAGCATCATCCAGCCCCGCCAGGCACCCTGGAGGCCTCAGGAGACCACCACGAGGCCCATGTCTTACTCTGCCCCACCTGTCCCTCCCAACAGCCCTGCGACTTGGGGAGATGAGCCCCACTGTAAAGAAGGAGAGAAATGGACATGCAGAGTGACAGAGAGGCAGGATTCGAATCCAGAGCCCACGCCTGCTGCATTAACTTAACGGTTAAGAGGCAGGGCTCTGGAAGAACAGACTGGTGGTTGCCAAGGGAGTGGGGGACGGATGGAGTGGGAGTTTGGGATTAGCGGTTGCACAGTATTTTCTATAGGATGGATAAACAAGGTCCTACTGTAGAGCACAAGGACTATATTCAATATCCTGGGATAAACCCTAATGGAAAACAAAACAAAAAAGAATGTATATATGTGTATAACTGAATCAAAATTAACACAACATTGTAAATCAACTAAACTGCAATAAGTTTTAAAAAACGCAAAAAAAAAAAAATGGAAAAAACAAAGAGACACAGCTTCTGGAGCTTGCCTGCCCGGCTTCTGCTTTTAATTCAGCCATTTATCCGTGGTGTGACCTTGGGCCCTCTCTGGACTTAAATTCCCCACCTGTAGTACAGATCTAAGAGTAACTCCTTCCCCACAGGGGTTGCTAGGAGCATGAATTAGAAGAAGCCCCCATCCCACACAGAGTAAGCGTTCAGTGAAGACCTGCTGACCCACGCCTGGGCTTCCCACCCCTGCACTAGTGACATTCAGCGCTGGACAATTCTGTGTGGCAGACATCCTATGCAACCTACAGTGTTTAGCAGCATCCCTGGCCTCCTTCCACAATATGCCAGCAGTATCTCCCCAACTGTGACAATCAAAAATGTCTCCAGAGAGTGCCTCGAGGTGGGAGGGGGGCAGGCACAGTTGACCCTGGTGGAGAACCACCGGTCCACTGAACAAATATTTACTCAGAGCAAAGGGCCCTGGAGCAAATCCCAGCCCTGCCCTCTCCCAGCTAGTCGTCCCAGGACAAGGTATAGAACCTTTTACACACTAAATCTCCCTTCCCGGGCTGTAAAATGGGGAGAGAAGTCATACCCAAGAGAGTAAGAATTCAAGATGTAAGGAAAACAAAGATGCTGAGAACAGCACCCAGCTGTGCTAAGCAAGCCTTCAACCAGAGTTAACCTTTACTATTACTGTTACTTGGTGAGGTGCTAGGGATATAGCTTCGATCAGAAGCACACACATTAAGTCCAAGTATGAGGAAGAGCAGGGGTTAAAATAGCAAATAAAAGAGGGTGATGGGGGCTGACGGGGAGGAGGGCAGCCTCACACGTTAACAAGAGCAAACACAGCCTTGAAGCACTGCACGCCGACGAAATTAGTCCCTTGCAACAAGCTAGTGGGGGGGGGGAGGGCACCCGAAAGAAAGAAAGAAAGAAGAGAAAGAAAGAGGACAATTCAGCTCATCCTCGGGAATCTCACAACTCCACAAAAGTGAGACCCAACTTGTAAAGACATGCACGACGTGAACCACCTGCACCCCACCCACGTCTGGACCACGACCCTCCCCCAGAGCCCCTTCCAGCAAACCTCTCCGACCCGGTCCTT
>NW_020174472.1:95525-110222 GCF_003031525.2 Neophocaena asiaeorientalis asiaeorientalis | reverse complement strand
GCTCACCTCACTCTCCCGGGCGAGGCCCCCCAAGCCCCCTCGCCACCTCGCACATGCGCACAAAGCTCACCAGGACTCCATGCCCCGGCAGGCTTTGCGCCAAACTCATCTGTCCCCCTCCCCCCAACACTCCCAGAAACCCAGTGGTCCTTTCCCCCAACTGCCCCGCCGGCTTCATCCAGAACTACATCTCCCACAAAGCATCGCGGCAAAACTGGATTCCCATTGGCTCTCGCCGTGGCGACCCACTCACTCCCGTCCCCGAATGGCTCCGCCAGAGCAGGAACTACATTTCCCAAGATGCATCGAAGGGCTGCCAGCGGCCTATGGGCCTTTCAGAGCGCCCGGGTTTGGACTACATTTCCGAGAATGCACGTGTAGGTCTTCCCATTGGCCCGCGCGCGGGCGGGCCCCGGGCATGCGCAGACGTGCCGAAGGTGGGAGCCGGTGGGCGAAGGGAGAAGGAGGAGCCATGGCGGCGTTGCCGTGGAAACTGGAGGAGGCTGGAGGCTCCTGGCCCCCAGGAAATGGGGCCCCTGTACCCTAGGAGCGGGCGGCCCGGGCCTGAGTTCTACGCCAATCAGGGCCTGCGGGGTGCGTCTCCTTGACAACGGGTCGCGTTTCACCCCACCCCCACCCGGGCAGAAGCAGTGGTGTCCGAGGTTGATGCGCGGTCCGAGGTTGATGCGCGATCCGAACGTAAGCCGGCTGCCGGCCTCAGGGGAGTGTGGGCCGGGGGCCGACCCAGGCGCCCTGATCTTTTCTATGAGTCCGGCACCCGGTGTCTGGCCTCAGTTTACCCCCCTTTGAGTCGGGGAGGGAACTGCCTGAAAGTCCTCGACGTGCCCCCGTTGGACAGGGCCTCAGTCTCCCCATTTCAGCAACGGGAAGATGAGTTGGAGCTCCGTGCACAGACGGTTCCAGGCCGGAGGACGACCCAGGAGCCGCGTGGACCCAGGGCTAGTCAACGCCTGATCCACACCTCGTTTCCTCGGTGCAGGAAGGGTGAGAAGGACACTCCCCTCGCCCCCACCTCCACCGTCCGGACTAGTGTGCAGACAGGGTGTGACAGTGGCTGGCGCGTAACCATCATTCATTAGATGGACAATCACTTTTCCCCTGGTTTCACAAGCGGTCAGTGGCTGAGTCACAACCTCCTGTCCGAGAGCGGGTGAAAACCAGCCTCCTCACTGTGATCTAACCAACCCTGGCCCACCTCTCTGCCCACTTCTCCCCTCTTGCCCAATGTGTTCCAGCCACACAGGCATCTTTTCTGCTCCAGGAAAACACTGATCTTTGTTCCCACTCACTTCTGATTGACCACTTGATGTCTCCACTTGGATTTTTTTTTTTTTTTTTTTGGGGGCCGCGGGCCCTTCCCGTTGAGGAGCACAGGTACCCCTTGTTTTCCCCCCTTGGCTTTTTTTTTTTTTTTTTTTGCGGTACGCGGGCCTCTCACCGCTGTGGCCTCTCCCGCCGCGGAGCACAGGCTCCAGACGCGAAGGCTCAGCGGCCATGGCCCACGGGCCCAGCCGCTCCGCGGCATGCGGGATCCTCCCAGACCGGGACACGAACCCGCTCCCCCTGCATCGGCAGGCGGACTCTCAACCACTGCGCCACCAGGGAAGCCCTTCACTTGGATTTTTTAAGGGACATCTCAAACCTTAAGGTGGGCAGAGGAGAATGTTTTGCCCCTCCCCCAGCAAAGAAGCTTGCTTCCCCCCCAGTTTTCTCCCCTCTTAGAAAATGAATCCAGGGGACTTCCCTAGCGGGCCAGTGGTTAAGACTGCGCTTCCACTGCAGGGCCACGGGTTTGATCCCTGGTCGGAGAACTAAGATCCCACAAGCGGCGCGGCACAGCCAAAAAAAGAATACAGTTCCATGGCATTGGGCACTTTCATGTAGTTGTGCAACCATCACCACCATCCATCTCCAAAACGCGATTCGTCTTGCAAAACTGAAACTGTCCACACTGACTCCCCATTCCCCCTGCCACCAGCCCCTGGCAGCCACCATTCTACTTTCTCCCTATGAATTTGACTATTCTAGACACTTCAAGTAAGTACGTGGAATTATACAGTACTTGTCTCTTGTGACTCTGGCTTATTTCACTTAGCATAATGTCCTCAAGGTTTATCCATGTCGTCATGGCAGGTGTCACAACTTCCTTCCTTTTTAAGGCTGAATAATATTCCATTGCATAGATAGACCACATTTTGTGTGTCCATTCCTCAGAAGGCGCCTCTTAAACTTAAACCCTTGGACTTCCCTGGCAGTCCAGTGGTTAAGACTCCGAGCTTCCACTGCAGGAGACATGGGTTCGATCCCTAGTCGGGGAACTAAGATCCCGCATGCCGAACGGTGCAGCCAAAAACAAAAAAAAACTTAAACCTTTGACTCAATCGGACCCTTTCAGACCCAGGATTCCTCTAGCTTATGTGGTGCCTTTGTGCAAATTACAAGAGGGCACCCCGCAGAAGGAGTGCAGGGGCTTGGCAAGCAGATGTTCCTCTAACAGCGGTTCTCAAAGTCCGGTCCCCAAAACAGCTGCAAAGCATCCCTTAGCAGCCCGTTAGAAATGCAAATTCTGGGACTTCACTGGTGGCCCAGTGGATAAGGCTCTGTGCTCCCAATTCAGGGTGCGTGGGTTCTATCCCCGGTCGGGGGAACTACATCCCACATGCATGCAGCAACTAAGAGTTCGCATGCTGCAACTAAAGACCCCACGTGCCACAAATAAGACCCCAGCGCAGCCTAAATAAATAAATAAGAAATGCAAATTCTCGGCCCCCAACTCAGAACCTCAGGGAGCAGGCCAGCACTTTGTTTTAACAAGCCCTCCAGGGCATTCTTATGTTCCTCACGTGCATCCACGCCTCAGGCACACGCTAGAATAGTAACCACTCCTCAGGGTTCCTGTGGGGATTCACGAGTGAATACATGCAAAGCACTTAGGACACTGCCTGGCAGAGAGTAAGGCGTCGGTCGATAAACATTAGCTATTTTTCACTTTACCTATAACTGAGTCACTAATGAAGGCAAGCCCAACCCGGATGCAAAGTTGACCCCACCCCACCCCCAGCCCACCACCATGTAACGAACGAAACAGCTTATTTCACCACAGACTATCCTCTACTCATCACTTGTCCGATTCCTGTGTACTGGGCACTTATTATAAAGACAGCTCCTGGGCAGGCTCAGAGAATACAGGGGCAGACGGCAAACATAATCCGGGTCCATTCCGAGCTTCGGCATCACACAGTGGGTGTGTCAAGGTTCAGAACGCCCCCCCAGCACCCCTCCACGGAGATGCAACACCCTGGGTGGACCAGTTAATCAGAGTCTTCATCCGAGTTGGAAGTGACCTGGCACACAGAGTCCTGTGGGAATGATGAGGGCCCAATAAAGGGCAGTGCTTATTGGCCTAAGCCAATCAGACGCTCCCGTTCTCCTTGCCAGTAATTGGCTGAGGCTCAGGTGTGTGACACCCTCTGACCAATGAGGCGTGAAGGCAGGTTTGTGGGGCACCTCAGGGAGAGGTTTCCCCAACTCTCAAACAGGAGGTAAGCAGTCAGAGTGGTCCTGCATTGTCTGGTCTGTGGGTGACACTTTAAGCGGCGGCGGCCGCCATGAGGGGTGACAGTCGGATATCCCACTTAGGATGGAAGGGAGGAGAGAGGGGGGAACCTGGTCCTTTTTTTCCCCTCTATTTTTAGTTTTTTGAGGAACCTCCATACTGTTTCTTCATAGTGGCTGAACCAACTGACATTTCCACCAACAGTGTAGGATGGGCCCTTTTCTCCACACCCTCACGGCATTTGTTAAATTGTAGTTTTGATTTGCATTTCTCTAGCAATTAGTGATGATGAGCTTCTCTTCATTTGTTTATTGCCCATTTGTATGTCTTCTTTGGAGAAATGTCTATTTAGATCTTCTGCCCATGAACCTGGTCCTTCTTAGCATGATTGAATTAACCGACCAGACTCCTCTTTACGATCACATCCCCTCAAGCCTTTTCATGCCAAGCTGTCTGCTCTCGAAAGCAAAGGTGACAAAAGTCACACACACATCCAGGGCCAGTTCCCTGGAATTGCAACCTGTATGGTTGCCCAGGGCCCCACGCTCAGTTTAATGTTCTCCTGTGGCCATCTTCAAATTCTTTTTTTAAAAAAAATATTTATCTATTTGGCTGTTCCGGGTCTTAGTTGTGGTATGCGGGATCTAGTTCCCTGACCAGGGATCGAACCCGGCCCCCCTGCATTGAGAGCATGGAGTTTTAACCACTGGACGACCAAGGAAGTCCCCATCTTCAAATTCTAAATGCTTTTTTTTTCTTTTAACATAAGCCTCTGCATTTTCACTCTTCATTGGGTCCGCAAATTAAGTAGCCATTCATGTAACATCACCTTGATGGTTTATGCAGTATCCACACACCACGGCTGTTTCTCCAGCATTAAAGTATACCATAGTTATTGGTGAGGAATAGAATGAAAGAAGGACTCCCTGGATGTCCTCCCTCCACTTCTTCACCTGGTAACATCGTTCATCCCTCAGTGATCAATTCAGATGCTGCCTTCTCCAGGAAGTCCTCCCTGACTATGCCCACCGCAATAAACCTGGATGAAGGGCCTCATCTGAGCTTCCACGGTGCCCCTTCTCTCTCCACCTCATGCTTCAACTATGTGTGTGTGTGTGTGTGTGTGTGTGTGTGTGTGGCTGCCCTGCCGACCCTCTGGTGAGGAACTCAATAACAGACCCAGTTGTTGCCAGCTCCCAGCTTGGGGCCTGCTCCTGAATGAGTAAATAAGCATGGGAGGAAAGTGGTTGTCACCCTACTTCCCAGACCCGAGGCCGAGAATTCCTTTGGCAGCAACCTTAGCCATACCCCATAGAAGCTCCTCGGCTCCTTTGTAGCACCAATGTAACTGTTACTCAAAATAATAATTAACGTTTTCTCTTTGTATGGTGTTTAAAGCAGGGAGATCCTCCAGGGCCGGGAGGGCATTGGGTTCACTTCTGGGTCTCCAGCCCAGAGCAGCCGGGAGGCTCAGGTAACGTTTACTGGATAAACAGGTGATGGATGAGCCTGTGAACAAAGGAGGGGAAGAGCCCTGGGATGAATGGGTGGTGTGTCTGTGTAAGACTGCACCCCCCAGTGAGGGCTCCCGGGGTGGGGGCGTGGGGGGGGCTGGATTTGAGAGTGAATCATCTTCACCAGGCCGCAGGTACCAGTCAAGGGTGAACAATGAAATTGTGAATGAATTGCTTAATGATGGGGTCACACTGCCCCCTTTGTGTTAGCTCACCGGCACACTCACCCAGTGAGAAGGCAGAGCAGATCAAAGCATCAGCCCATTTTACAGTCGGGATGAGTGAGGCTCTACGAGGTAAGTGCACTTTCCCCAAGTGACACAGCAGGAGAGAGGCAGGCGTGGGGCTGGACTCAGGCTTTAGGACCAGCAGTGGGTGTGGTGAGCCTCATCCGAGGCCATGGCCCAGCCCAGGGTGGGGGGCAGGTTCTCCACTGGCCTGAATACCCCCTTCCCTGGGCATGCCGACGGTGAGCAGGGCCTACAGTAGGAGGGAGTCAAACAGGGGTTTATTTTCTCACCGTTCTGGAGGCTGGAGGTCCGAGATCAGGGTGTCAGCAGGGCTGGTTTCTTGTGAGTACTGATTTTGGGTATTGGTTGGGGGTAGCACACTTTAGTGAGTAGGCGAGTTCACAGGTATGGAATCCACATGCAGTGAGGGTCAACTCTTTTTCAAAAAATAATTTTTAGTTTCATTTGTCAAGAGAGAATCCCCACCAAAACAGGAAATAACATTCTTGTAAATATGAGATACAGGTCCCTGTGTTAAGCGGCCTTTTCCCAGTGCCACTTATTCTGGGATGCTGACTCCCCAGAGGGGACCACCGGAGAGGCGGGCTGTCTTTGTGAAGGTGAAGGGCCCGACCCTGGACTTAGATTGCCAGGTGGTAATTCTCAGCTCCTCTCTCAGGCGGCACAGGGTAGGAGGGGGGACACGGGGGCAGAGTCAGGGAGATGGGAGTGAGAACAGATGCAGAGCCAGCAACCCAAAACATCTCATGTCCTGTGATATTGTCAGGAAAAACTGCCAGACAGAAATAAACGTTTATTTTTAAACGAACTCCTTCAGCAACAAGAGAGCGTTCCTCATAACCTCATAACCATTTGAATTCATGCTGAACTTTTTATAGCTCTGGGAAACAACTCACCCCCTGAAGCGGAAAGTTTAATGGATTTTATAGTTTGTTTACACCAACCAACGCCTCCTCCAACTCACATTAACTTTCTCCTGACGTTTTGTAGTTGCCAAAGCAGGCTTCCCGTGAACTGAAATCTACAGGATCTTAATATAATTGTCTTATTCCGTAATAAGAATCATAGTATATTTCATAATTAAATGTAGTAAAAGCTCATTAGCTTTATACTTAAGGAGGTCTTTGGGGTTTTGCTTTATTTCTTTCTCTGGTCAATCTTTTTCTCCTTGGGTGTCGAGAGTTTTAGGAAGCGTGTGTATAGTCAATGTAGTCTCACTCGGGGATTTTTAAAAATGTTTTATTTATTTATTTATTTTTGGCTGCGTTGGGTCTTCGTTGCTGCACGCGGGCTTTCTCTAGCTGCGGAGAGCGCGGGCTACTCTTCGTTGTGGTGCGAGGGCTTCACATTGTGGTGGTTTCTCTTGTTGCCGAGCATGGGCTCTAGGCACGCAGGCTTCAGTAGTTTTGGCGCACAGACTCAGTAGATGTGGCTCGCGGGCTCTAGAGCGCAGGCTCAGTAGTTGTGGCACTCGGGCTTAGTTGCTCCGCGGCATGTGGGATCTTCCCGGACTACGGATCGAACCCGTGTCACCTGCATTGGTAGGCGGGTTCTTAACCACTGCGCCACCAAGGAAGTCCCTTAATGTTTTATGATTCTGTCTTTTATTATTTTATTATGTTTTGGCCTAGCTTCATGCTGGGATCTTAGTTCTCTGACCAGGGATCGAACCCATGCCCCCTGCATTGGAAGCTGAAGTCCTAACTGCTGGACCACCAGGGAATTCCCCTCTCATTTGGGTATTTTTATTTTTTAACAGATGTAGTTAGAAAAGCCTTTTAATGAGACACACATTTCATTCTCAAAGAAGAAATACATAGTTATGCTTTCATACTTCCTTTACAAAGGGAGTTGCCATGGTCTGAATAGCTGTGTCTCCCCAACATTCATGTTGAAATCCTAATGCTTCGTGCCTCGGCACTGGGAGGTGGGGCCCCTCAGAGGTAATTAGGTCATGAGGGTGGTGCCCTCAGATACAGGGATCAGTGCTTTTATGAAAGCGACCCCAGAGAGCTTGCTAGCCCCTTACACCGTGTGAGGCCACATCGAGAAGGTGCTGGCTATAAACCAGGAAGAGCGGGGCCCTCACCAAGAGGAAATCATGCTGCAGCCTTGATCTTGGACTTGTAGCTTTCAGAACTGTGAACAATAAATTTCTGTTGTTGATAAGCCACCCAGTCTGCTGTGTTCTGTGATAGCAGGTGGAATGTACTAAAACAAGAGTGACACATCTATGTGTGCGTGTGTCCATATCTCTGTTTATCTTCCACGTCTAGCACCTGCTTCGCGGGGTTATTGTGAGGATTAGTTGAGATCACGTAAGTGAAGAGCACACCAGCGTCCCCGTGGATAAATTTTAGTTGATGTTGTCAACTCCTTGTGTTACCTACCAGGGTTCTAGGCGTACTTAATCAATAGAAACTGATCAGAGGCCAGACAAGAAATTCAGGCAAGGCTTTATCGGGGCCCCTGCTGCAGCAAGGGGGAGCGACAACAAACAACAGGTTCCCTTGCTGGCTGGCTTGCTGGAGGGGAATGGTGGAAGCTTGTTCCTTATCTGGGTTGAGGGTAGGGGCGTGTCCAGGGGTCAGGCCAGAGGAGTGACTGAGGTGGTTTGCCCACCCCTCTGGTAGTGTTGTGTACAGGGGGCATGTTCAGTACCCTGCTTTTGGTCCCAACACCCTGTTTTTGCTCCTGGCTCTTCAGAAATGGCAGTTGGGTTTTTCGGTCTCTTTGTATCTTTTGTCCATAATTTTGCCCCAACTGCACTTTCTTGCAGTTATTTTTAGTCCCATGCAGTTTGATGTTTGTCCAGGTGTAAGCATTGCAGCACTGCAGCAAAGGGTCCCGGGTCCCAGCCTGTCTCACTTGCACAGTGATGAAGGTAACACGAGGAAATGCCTGTAAAGCACCCAGCACGCCCACATGTTGCCAGCCCGGACCCTTCCTTGAGACCATCTTTATTCTCCTGGTACCCACTCCATTGTCTCTGATAACTGCACCCAGTTTTCCTGGGGAGTCGAGTGGGCCATTTCTCCCCCACTCCCCTTCCCCCTGGTTTTGGGGAAGTTGGCTCCATTACCAGCTCTAGGAGTGATCATGTGACTCACCCCCTCCCCAGCCACTGTGATTGGTTCAGGCCACCCAGTCAGATTCAACAAAACAGAATGGAACGTTTGCCAGAACAAGTGAGAGAAAGGCAGGCACCAACTTTCCCACCTAACTTTTAGGGAGGTAAGTGTAGCTTGGAAACTGCTGGAGGCTACCTTGCCACCATGTGGATGCCTAGAGTGAGACAAAAGGGAGGGTAGCAAAGCCAAAAGTTAGATGGCAAGAGACTAGGCCTTGGTGACACTCTTTGAGCTCCTGCATCAAACCATACCTGAAGGTGTCTATCTATCTATCTATCTATCTATCTATATATTTTTTTTTGTGGTTCGCGGACCTCTCACTGTTGTGGCCTCTCCCGTTGAGGAGCACAGGCTCTGGACGCGCAGGCTTAGCGGCCATGGCTCACGGGCCCAGCCGCTCCGCGTCATGTGGGATCTTCCCAGACTGGGGCATGAACCTGTGTCCCCTGCATCGGCAGGCAGACTCTCAACAACTGCGCCACCAGGGAAGCCCCTATATGGGTTTTTTTTGATGTTATAAAAGCCAACACAATTTTCTCCTTTTTTTTGCCTTAAATCTGTTTGAACTGTGTTTCAATTTCATGCAACCTGAGCCCTAACTGTCATAGTCCTCCTAGTTTATGATCCGATTCCTGGGGATTGGAATCCTTGAGATCTGTGCAGATTGCATGGAGCAGCCACACACCTGGATCATAGAATTCTAAAGTGTTAGGGCCACAAGGGGCCTTCAAAGAAACCCCAAGCAATGACCGGAGTTTCAGAGCCTGTTGGGTGTGGGATCGAATCTCAGTTCTGCCCTTGCTCACTGTGGGTTCTGGACAAAAAGGGGTCATTGTAATAACAGGGATGGCACAGGGAGGTGGTGGCGGGTGGCACAGGGGAGGTACCTAACCTGGTTGAGTCGTGAAGGACGAGAAGGAATTATCGAGACAAAATGAGGGAGGGCAACAGAGGTAGAGGGAACAGCTAGAACAAACATGTAGAAGTGGAGAGATGGCAGCACAGCTGGGAAATTTTCCAGTAGCTCTCTGTGGCTATAGTTTACTGTTCCCTTGGGGGTTGGGGGCGGCTGTCAGATGTGACTCTGGACGAGTGGGCCAGAGCCACACAATGAAGGGTCTTGGAGCTCAGCCAGCTCTGACTTCCTCCGGAGGGCGTTGGGGAGCTGTAGGAGGGCTTCAGACAGGGAAGAAATCGTCATTTCGGGGTGATAGAAAGCTCTTTCTGAGGCTGATATGGGGAGAGGCCGGAGGCAGGGAGGACAGGACAGAGCCAGGGGTGGGATTGTCCCCTCCCTCCCATGCACCCCTCAGCACCTGGGATGCACGGAGTAGGTGTGGAAATCTGGGGACAGCAGTGAAGCAAAGAGGGTGGATGGATGTTATAGGAGCACCCACCGTGTCCCCTACATGGGGCTGTCAGATTTAGCAAATAAAATTAAAGGATGCACAGTTCCATTTGCATTTCAAATAAATGACAAATAATTTTTTAGAAGTATCAAGACATTTTCTACTAAAACATTTCTCATCCAAATCTGACCGGGCATCCTGTAGTTTATGTGGCACTGGCCCGTTTCAGATTTTCACGTGGGTGAGAATCACTTGAGGATCAGGTTAAAAGGCTGATTCTGCCTCGGTAGGTCAGAGTGAGGCCTGGGATCCTGCACTTCTCAAAGGCTCCCGGGTGGGGCCGATGCTGCAGGTTGGAGACCCGCACTTTGGGGAAGTGTCCACACTACCTTGTGGGGGTGGGGAAGAGGATGACACTGTTAATCGAAACAAAGCCCTCAGCACTGTGTCCAGCTCATGACGAAACCCCAAGAGATAGTTCTCCTCAGCATGACAATTTGAATAGTGTGTGTGTGTCTCTGTGTGTGGTCTTTCTCTGTATCTCAGGGGACTTCTCAGCAGCTGTGCTGCAAACTCTCCACCTCCGGTCTGCCCAGGGCAGCTGCTCCTGTCACTTGGAGGAGAAGATATAAACAGGAGGACGTAGGAAGGGGGTTTGTAAAGGGCTCCAGCATGGGAGTGTTCCTTGAGCCCCTGCACCCAGGAATCCCTCTGGGTACAGCCCTGGGGGTTTACGTATCACTTCATTCAACACTGACCGATGCTTGCAATGCAGAGAGTGCTGTGGGGGACTCGGGGCTCTTTTGGTTACAGTGACAGACACTCAAGTGGAATTTGCTGAGGCCACAAAGGGGATTTCCTGGGAGAAACTCACTGGAGGGAAGGCAGAGCTGAACAAACCAACCTCAGGAAGGTTAGGGGGTGTTGGGGGGGGCACCTGAACTCAGCCAAGTCATCCTCTCTCACCCCTCTTGCTTCTCCGTGCAGCTTCATTTTCTCCTCCTGCAGCCTGGCTTCCTGCACACGATGACAAGGTGGCCATCAGCTCCCAAGTCTCCCATACCCCACAGAGATAGACAAAAGCTCTTCTCAATTCCAAAGGGGAAAAAATCCCAGGGAAGGCTGCTGACTGGCTGACCTTGGGTCAGGTGACCACTGCTTGCTTCTTTCTTCTAGCTCAGACTCCATTCTCTTCCCAGCCCCCGTGATCTTATCTGGTCCCACGGCTTTCATTTCCATCTAGATGCTGACGAATCCCTGAAGGGGAGCATTGGAACTGTTTTTTGAGCCTAGCATCCAAAAACCCTGAATTAGTTAGGGTGCGGGAAGCTTCCATAACTAGGAAACCCACACTTCTTAATCCATTAGGGCTGCTATAGTAAAATACCACAGACTGGGAGGTTTATGAACAGAAGTTTATTTCTCACGGTTCTGGAAGCTGGAAGTCCAAGATTAAGGTGCCAGCATGGTTGTGTTCTGGTGAATGCCGTCTTCAGGGGTGTAAATGGTGGGCTTCTTGCTGTGTCCTCACATGGTGGAAGGGGCAAGGGAGCTCTCTGGGTCTCTTTTATAAGGGCACTAGTTACAATTATGAGGGCTCCACCCTCTTGACCAAAGACCCTCACCTTGTCTTGTTCCAAAGACCCTCACCTTCTAATACTATCACCTTAGGGGCTAGGTTTCAACACATGAATTTTGTGGGGATACATATGCAGACCACAATACCATACATTATAATGGTAAATCACAAGCTTTTTTCTCTTAAAACTTCTGATTGTAAATACACATAACATAAAACTTACCACCTTAACCATTTTAAAGTGTGCAGTTCCGTAGCATTAAGTACATTCACATTGTTGTGTAACCATCACCACCATCCATCTCCAGAGCTGTTTTCATCTTGCAAAACTGAAACTCTGTCCCCATTAAACTTTAACTCTCCATTCCCCTCCCCTAACTCCTGGAAATCTCCATTCTACTTGACCTGTGAACTTGTCTCTGTGAATGTGACTACTCTAAGTACCTCATATAAGTGGAATCGTACAGTATTTGTCTTTTTGTGCCTTATTTCACTGAGTATAATATCCTCAAGGCTCATCCATGCCATAGCATGTGTCAGAATAGTCTTCCTTTTTTTTAAGGCTGAATAGGGACTTCCCTGGTGGTCCAGCGGTTAAGACTCCTCGCTTTCAGTGCAGGGGGCGTGGATTTGATCCCTGGTCAGGGAACGAAGGTCCCACATGCCACGTGGCCAAAAAAAAAAAAGGCTGAATAATATTTCATTATATGTATATACCACATTTTGTTTATTCATTCATCAATGGACACTTAAGTGGTTTCCATCTTTTGGACTAATGCTGCCGTACCATGGGTGTACAAATTAGAGATTTATTTATTTATTGATCATGTAACAATTTGGATGGATATTGGGTATTGGGTGATGGAGACTGTCTCCATGAGATGGTTGTTAAAGGACCCTGAGTTTTGGGGCTACACCATTGCCTAGGGTTTTGTTATCCTCTGTATCCAGCTAACAAGAGGGGAAAGAATATGGAGCAGGCATGCTTGTTTTTTTTTTGTCTTGTTTTGTTTTTGCCATACGCGGGCCTCTCACTGTTGTGGTCTCTCCCGTTGCGGAGCACAGGCTCTGGACGCGCAGGCTCAGCGGCCATGGCTCATGGGCCCAACCAGCCGCTCCGCGGCACGTGGGATCTTCCCGGACGGGGGCACGAACCCGTGTCCCCTGCATCAACAGGCGGATTCTCAACCACTGCGCCACCAGGGAAGCCCAGGATGCTTGTTTTTAAGCACCTTGGTGTGGAAATGGCCACTGTCACTTCCATTCCAGTCCTATTGGTGGCAACCGCTCACAAGTCCACACTTAGATGCCAAGAGGACTAGTAAATATAGTCCCTGTATGGGAAGGCACATTCCAGGAATAATTCCATACATTGGAAGGGAAGAGCAGGTTTTGTGGTGAATTAGCCATCTCTACTGCAACCCCATCCTGTGTTTGGGAAATAGCTCAATACTGTTGCTTTGGCTGTCTTAAGAGAGACTCATAGTTACCAAGAGTTTAAATCAGATAGAAAGCAATTTCTCTCCTGTAACATCTCAGCCAGCACAGAGCTTCTTTTCCACAAAGCCATCAAGTGTCTATCTTACCCGTTCTAGCTTGTTGCTCCACTATCCTCCATTTATGGCTTCCATCTGGTGATCCAAAAGAGCTGCTCTGGATCTTGCCATTGGGTCCTTAATTTAGTCAGCTGTTTCCCCCACCAACCAGAGAAGTTCCGAATGATCTGATTCAGAGGAGCACAAACGTGTGACCTTTCTTATACACAGGTATCGTGGGGGTGAAGTTCATACCCATATAAATAATTTGTATTATTGTTAATGTCAGAGCCCTTTCCCTCCATTCTAAGATGCATTCAAAATTTTACCTATGTAGTATTTCTGAAGGTGAGACACAGGCATACCTTACTATTTACACTTAATACAGGACTTTTTTTTGTTTTTTCCTGAAAGGATATTATTAAATCAACAATGCACATTTTATGATTGATGCTGGCTGAGCCTTGAGGGCATACAGCAGCCACAGTAGTAGAAATAATACTACTAGTAAGTAATATTAATCACTACCATTTCCATTGAGAGCTTACTATGAGCCAGGTATTGAATTAAGCAAATGTACACAGATCATCTCGTTAAATTGAGGCTGTGAAAGGTGTTATTCAACAAGCTAATGACTTCCAAGCTTATGACTGTTTTGGTGATGACGAGAAGAAAATAATTATAAATAACATCGATAAATCATCTGTTGCTTAGGTGACAGCCAGCCAACTACAGACCCGGGCAAGGACGAGAGGGTCCCAGCCTGCAAGGACACTGGTGTAAACAGGAATTTGAAAAGCATATATTTACTAACAGAAACAGCTAACTAAGCTTACAAAGCACCCTCCTCACAAGAGGGGAGGTGGATCCCTAGCTGCTATGATCAATATTCTGTGACAGATACACTATTGATACTATGTATAAAATAGATAACTAATGAGAACCTACTGTATAGCTCAGGGAACTCTACTCAATGCTCTGTGGTGACCTAAATGGGAAGGAAATCCAAAAAAGAGGGGATATATCTATACGTATAGCTGATTTACTTTGCGGTACAGCAGAAACTAACACAACATTGTAAAGCAACTATACTCCAGCAAAAATTAATTAAAAAAAAATTCTGTTACAGGAGGCAGTTTGCACAGGCGCGGGTCAATGCAAGAATTTGGAGCCAGACTCCACGGGTTCGAGCCCAGGCTCTGCATTCTCGGTTGTGTGACTTTCACCAAGAGCCTTGATCTCTCTGTTCCTCGTATCTGCAAAACAGGACTGGGTACTCAATAGGACTTAATGTATCTAAAAGCCCTTGGAGGCAGGCGTGCAATGTTACTTTAGAAAGGAGGACACAAGCTCAAGAGATGGACGTCGACGCCGGGCGGCGCCTGAAGCGCTCAGTACAGTAAAGAAAGGACCAGCGTGGCAAACGAGGGACCCCCTCCGGGCACGCGGGCTCCAGCCGCAGAGAGCGGCGTCGGCAGGGAAGGGGTTACAATGATAGAGACGACAGGAGGACCAAGGGTGGCATGAGCCGCCCCAGCTGCTGTCCTCACGAACGCCTCCCGTCCCGGGCTAGCGCCGGGAGCCGAACGCGCAGGCGCGAGAGCCCGGCGTGGGGGCGGGGGGCACCTCCCTAGACACCCGGAAGTCTCCGCCTAACGGGCCGAGCCCGGGCCTCCTGTCCTGGAAGGGGGCGGGGCCCGAAGCCCCTCAGAGCGCGGCGCCACAGAGCGTGGACGGAGGACCCTTGTCCTAGACGCATCC
>NW_020174472.1:76418-95467 GCF_003031525.2 Neophocaena asiaeorientalis asiaeorientalis | reverse complement strand
AACGCCTCCTCCCTAGCTTCCCCGGCCGGTCGTGGCCGGAAGCGGTGGCGACTCCCGGGGGAAGTTGAGGCCCCGGTGGGGGAGGAGGCCGCGCGGGCCCAGCCTGCCTGACCGGAAACGGCGGCCCCGGGGGGCCCGTCGTGGCCCCCGGCCTGCCCCCATTCCTTCCCCCTTTCAAAGGAACTCGGTCCCGCTGTCGTCCCGGGAGGGCTGCGTGCGGCCTTTGATCCGGCCGATAATTACGGGCATTCCGGCCGGCGGGAGGCTCATTCATTCGCCCCTGCGCGGGCGGCGGGCAGGAAGCGCGTGCGCCAGAGGGGAAGTGATGGGCCAAGGTCAGGCACCGCGTGGCCCGCGGGGCAGGGCAAGGACGGTGGCCAGGCCCGATGGCCATCCCGAGGCCTCCCGGGCGCCGAACCGCGCCCCTGAACCCCAGCTCCCAGTCTCCGCCGTAAAGGGGGACACCCCAGTTCGTGGAAATGAGTGCCCTTCGGTCCCGCGGGGTCGGGCAAGCTTGGGATGGCGTGATCAGTCGGAAAAGTGAGCCACAGCGAGTGTGGACAGAGGCTGTTACAGAGCCGTTACCAATGCTTGGCACCAAGGACAGGAAGATGAACAAGGTCCCTGAGGGAGCAGGTAGAGAGACCTGGACAGAGGTCTGTGCCCCTCTCCTCCCCTCTCCTCCCCTCTCCATCCCCGTCCTCATCCAGGGGGCCGAGGGAGCCAGGGAAGACACCCCACCCAGCCCAATCCAGAGGGGCAGTCAGCGTTTTAGGAAAGGACTGACTTGGTTTGGGTTTTCCGTGTGGTTCCTGGTGCCCGGCCCTGCGTTGGGCAATGCTGAGGATCCAGCTAGGAGCTGGGTCTGGCCTCGCTTCTGGGGAAGCACAGTTGCTGTTGATCCTGGCTTATCTCCTAAGACTGTAAGCCTCTTTGGCTAAATGCAGCTGGCATTCACCTACCTGTCTCTGCTGTAGTCTCCTTTGGTCCTCCTGCCTCAGCCACAGAGAACATTGAGATCAGATTCCTTCTAATGTTATCTGTTGTATTAGCCCTTTTCCTCCTGGAAGTCATCCAGGTCTGACCACCTCCCAGCAGAGCTAGAGAACAGGGAGGGCTTAGCACCATGCTGGGCCCAGGAGCAGCACTGCAGTGTGTTAGCCCGGGGCTCTGGGGTCAGACTGACCTGCTTTCAAGTCCCAGCTTCACCGTTCATCACCTTTGTGACCTTGCAGCACAAGTAATTTCTCAGTTTCTACTTGAGTGAAACAGGGATAATAATAATAGTATTGATCTTGGCAGGAAGGTTCTTAATGCTTTCCTCTTAGAGCCAAAGCAGATCTCATAGAAGTGGGTGTAAAGCATGTGGACAGGCCTCTGGGGCCAGGCATTCCTAGGCCAGGCTCTGGCTCCGTCTCTTCCAGCCCTGTGACCTTGGACATGCCACTTCCCCTTTCCCAGGCTCAGTTTCCTCCTCAGTCCCTTAAGAAGGAGAGCACAGTCGACTGTTCGCTGGATAAGCCTGGTCCATCAAAGCTGCTGCCCAGGCCCCGCCCTGTGCTGGGCCCTTGGACACAGCGGTGGTCCTGGTG
This sequence comes from Neophocaena asiaeorientalis asiaeorientalis, assembly GCF_003031525.2. Classification (NCBI taxonomy): domain Eukaryota; kingdom Metazoa; phylum Chordata; class Mammalia; order Artiodactyla; family Phocoenidae; genus Neophocaena; species Neophocaena asiaeorientalis. The sequence continues at coordinate 93,875 of NW_020174472.1, read as the reverse complement.
CAGTGCTCTGCGGTGGGGTGGGAGAGGAGGGTCACTCGGCTGGGCAGCACTTCCTGTCCTGGAGCAGCTCAGAGCCCTGGCGGGGAGGCACGTGCATGGAAGCCCAAGGCTCGGGGATTTGCCAGGATACCCCTGGGAGCTAGAGGAACCCAGAGGGAGGGCATTCTGGTCAGGGAAGGATGTCTGGGGAGATGGCATGTTCCGAGTCTTGAAAGACAGAGGAATTGGCCAAGAGGACTCCGGGGAGGAGGATGGTGAGTTCTGGGCAGGCAGAGGTAATCTTGCTCCATGGCCTCCAGCGACTGCCTGGCTGCCCTGTGCTCTTTGGTGGTCACTCCTGGGCACACAGATCTCGGGGCACCTGTGCTCAGATGAGGCCCATAGCCCCCTAACCCTGGCTGGCTGTCCTGCAGTGCTGCTTGAGGTCTCCTGCCTGCCGAGGCACGTGCCAGGCACTGCCCCCAGGGACTCAGCTCTGGCCCTGGCCTCCTGGTGGAGACAGACTGCAGATCTGACGACACTCTGGCTGAGCCCTAGGCAGGCAGCTGGCCCTGTGCCCGGTACTCAGTGTCCTGAGCCCTCAGAGGCCCTGGGATGGGGTGGTCACCCCACTCTGGGGGGGACTGAGTCCCAGGCGCCACGGCAGCACCGGAGCATGGGTCTGTGTGAATCCAGAGCCTGGCCCTTTCCCATGATGCCGCCTGCGTCAGCTTCTTTTGGCCAGGCTTGGGGCCTGGGGGAGACAAAGGCTGTTCTGAAGGAGGTCTCTTAGGTGTCATTAGTTGGTTTGGGGACTCGGGGATCCCCTTCCGGTGGGGCAGCTATTGTGAAGATTCGTATAGGCGGGGCCGCTGGCTCAGGGGATTCTGAGACCCAGCCCCTCATTTCAGGTGTGCCTTTCACAGGTGGTGAGGACACGGGCAGTGTGTGCTGAGATGCAGGTGTCAGGAGGCCTCACTAACCTATGAGGCAGGTAGGGGAGTTCTATTGTCACGCTAGTAGGGTCAGCAGCCCTGTCGTAGGAGCAGAGAGAGCCGTTGCCTCACCCCACTGTGCAGCCAGCCAGCAGAGCTTGGGGTGAGGGGCTGGCGGGGAGGGCCCTGGGCTGCTCCTGGGCCCGCCTTGACGGGCTTTCCCTGGCTCCGTCTGCCTGGTCTCTGGGCTCTCTCATGCCAAATGAGGAGTCCCGTGTGGGCAGCCTGGTAATGAATGTTGCTGGGGACCCAAAGACGCATCAGACGTGGCCCCAGCCATGAGGCTCAGGGTCAGGCCGGCCAGAAAGTTGTGGCCCCGTGGGGCTCTGTGTGCAGGGTCTGCTGGGAGGTCGCAGTCTTCCGGGGCTGCGTGGGGGACACGCAGGGGTGAGTAAGCCGGGGAGATCCTCGCAGGGACATAGGCTGCATCTGTAATCGTGGAAATAAGGGGAGCAGGTGCCCCTGTCCTCGGTGGAAGGGGAAGAAGTGCCTTGGAGTCTGGCCCACTGGTTTCATCTTGGCCCTTCTGCCCTGTGGCTCTGTGGCGTTGGGTCAGCCAGTTAACTTGTCTGAACTGGGCTTTAGACTCCTGGTTCACACTTACTAGGCAGTACTGGGCACCTGGCTCCTTGTGGAGCGCGTCATCTCGTCTGATCTTGACGCCAAGCCCACGAAGAGGAGACACGGGGTGAAGCACCTGCCCTAGGCTGGTGGGTGGTGAGGCCGATCCCGACCCTGGCAGCCTGCCCTCCTGCCCGGAGAGGACGGCTTCTCGTCTCTTGGTGGTGGTGGGGGACCAAGATTATGTTCCTGCTGCACCCTGTGCACGGTCTGCAGTGTGTAGCCTGTGCTTGATGAATGCGAGCTGGCCAGTTTTTTAAAAAAGTAATTATTTATTTTTGGCTGCATTGGGTCTTTGTTGCTGCGCGCGGGCCTTCTCTAGTTGCGGTGAGCGGAGGTTACTCTTCGTTGTGGTGCGCGGGCTTCTCGTGGTGGCTTCTCTTGTTGCAGAGCACAGGCTCTAGGCACACGGGCTTCAGTAGTTGTGCCACGTGGGCTCAATAGTTGTGGCTCACGGGCTCTAGAGCGCAGGCTCCGTAGTTGTCGCGCACAGGCTTAGTTGCTCCACAGCATGTGGGATCTTCCCGGACCAGGGCTTGAACCTGTGTCCCCTGCACTGGCAGGCAGATTCTTAACCACTGCACCACCAGGGAAGTCCTGCAAACTGGTCTTATTTGATAAGAGGGGACAGTTGAGCTGAGGGAAGGGAGAAGTCTGGGAAGGATTTCCGGAGGAGGTGCTGTTTTTGCTGGGCTCTGGTAGCAGATCTACAGGGGGAAGGCGGGTAAGCAAGGTGGAAGGAAGCACCGCGCAGATCACACAGATGGCCAGGTTGGGAGAGTCCATGCTCACCCGGAGGATGGGGAGTCTGGCCCGTTGGCCTGATTGAGGGGTGACAGAACATGAGATGCCCCGTAGGTGCAGTTCTGGTTTTTGTTTTTGTCCTGAAGAGTATTTTGTTTGTTTAAACAATTTTTAGTTGCTCACCAACATTTAAGAATCAGGAGTGGTCACAAATGTTTCGGAAGCTCTAGAAGCACTAGGTGGTGGCCGGTGGCTGGGACGGGGCAGAGGCTGCAGTGCTCCCCTCTACTCCTGGGTGGGCCTGCGGCCGTAACAGTAGGTCAGGGTTCTAGGAGTTCCAGAAACTTCTGCCTCTCGTGGAGCAGGTGGGGAGTGGTGACTGGGGCTGTGCATGTCTACCCTGAGCTCACTCTTTTCTGAGCCAGCCCGGCCCTGCTGGGCCCCTGGGAAGGGCTTCAAAGGACCTGAGAGAGGCCAGGTGGGGGAAATAAAGCAGTGTAATAGACTTAGCAGGAGGCAGCCTAATTGAAGGAAAGGGGGAGGAAGCAGAGAGACAGAAGGAAACTGGAGGGGGAGCCTCAGGGCCTCGCTCAACCCTGTGTGTCTAAGCATGCTGGAATCCTTGTAGGGAAGAGTGGTCTGCCCAGCTGGCCCCAGACCAGACAGAAAACATCTAAATGGTCAATCCATGGAGGAAACACGGACAGTTGCCACCAAAAAAGGGGTACAAGATCCTGATGGCATCACAGAGACGTTCCCCCAACATTCAAACCACAGGTCTGACATGGGGAGGGCTCCCGGACCACCTTGGGGGCCCGGGGGGCCCAGACAGATGCAGAGGAGGGAACAGACCGGGTCTTCAGGCCTGGAGTGAGGGGTGAGGATGCCTACAGAAAAGGGAAGTGAGGAAGGAGCTGGATGGGAGATGTAGGGGTGTACCTGCAGCCCTGGGGGTACTGGGGGGCACCTACCATCCAGGGAGGGCTGAAGAGGGGCTGAGGGGCTGAGGCGGCCCTGTTGAGTCGGTGGGCTGAGAGCTCCAGCCCGCTCACCTGCAGGGAGCTGGCGTGCACAGGAGCGGATGCTGGAGATGAGGAGGGCCATCCCAAACAGTGGTGGGTGGTGGCGGCCTTGGAGGGAAGTAGGCCCTGCGCGCTGGGATGTGGGCGGGGCTTGTTGGGCTAGGGATTTGACATTTGAGCAGACCCTTGAAAGGTGAGAAGGGGCCAGGCAGGTGGAGGACTGGGCCAGGCTCTCTGGAGGGAAAGAGGAGGGCTGGGCGGGAGGTGGGAGTGAGGGGCTGGAGGAGGAAGTGAGTTTGCAAGGGTGACTGGGGCCGATGGGGCCCTGCGGGACCTGCAGAGGGGTCTGGATTTTGGACTGAGTGCAGCGGACACATGTTGGAGGTGGTTCAGGCAGGGGAGTGATGTGAACTGAGCTACCTGAAAAAAAAGAAGTAACAGTTTCATTGTGATGTAATTCCCGTGTTGTACAGTTCACTTACTTAAAGTATACAGTTAACGTATTCACAGGGATGTGCAGCCATCACCACGCTGATTTTAGGACTTTCTCATCATCCCCTAAAAGGCTGTGTACCCACTCATGTCCCCTGGCCCGGAGCCTCTGAGAACCACTGGTCTGTGTTCTGACTGGATTTGCCTGTCCTGGACTTTTCACGTGAGTGGAATCACACACCACGTGGCCTGTGTCTGCCAAGGTCCATCTGTGATGCGGCACTGGTCAGTGCTTCCTTTTCCTGGCTGAGTAATACTCCAGCTACAGATGGACCACGTTTGTGCGTCCATTCACCCGGTGATGGGGGTTTGGGTTGTCTCCACTTTCTGGCTGTTGTGATTTATGCTTCTGTGAACACGTGTGTATAAATTTTGGGGCGGACATGTTTTCATTTCTCTTGGGTACGTGGCCAGAAGTGGAGTTGCTGGATTATACTGTAATTCTGTGTTTAACCTTTTGAGGAGCTGTTAATCTCTTTTCCACAGTGGCTGCACCATTTCACAGTCTCAGCAGCAACGCACGAGGGTTCCAACTTCTCCACACCCTCGCCAACACTTGTGTTTTCTGTTTTTATTATGTCCGTCCCAGTGGGTGTACAGTGGGGTCCCTCTGTGGTTTTGATGAGCGTTTCCCTGAGGGCTGATGATGTTGAGCATCTTTTCATGTACTTAACAGCATGCTGTCTTTGGAGAAACCTCTCTTCTGATCCTTTGCCCGTTTTTAGTTGCTTATTTGAACTGAGTGCCTTGAAAAGATGAATTGGTCCGTGGTGTGGGGAATGAACTGTGGAGGGGTGTTGGGCAGGAGTGCAGGCCCCCGGGGGGTGGGAGTTGGGAGAGGAGGGTGGTGAGGATGGCGGGCAGGGGAGGGGGAGCGGGGAGGGAGCTCCGGGAAGGGAGGGAGCGTGTGTGCAGACGATGGTGCTGCCTACTGTCCCCGGGGTCAAGGCTGAGAAGTAGCCACTGGATTTGGTGACCAGAAGGTTGTGGGAGTGGCGGTTGGAGGATGGCAGGGGAGGAGGTGGGGGTCACAGCTCAGCCCCGACAGTGGAGGGAAAGCAGCTGGAGAGGAGAGAGGCGCGTGGGGTGAGGGGACAAGTGAGTGGGCCCTCGGGAGGGTCTGGGGCGGGGAGGGTCTGGGGCGGAGAGCAAGAGCCAGAGCGAGGAGGGGGGAGCAGGGAGCCGCCGTCAAGCAGAGCTGGGGGAAGAGGATGAGGTGAGATTGGCAGCAGAAGAAAGAGCTGGGTAATTGGTGGGCAGGCATCCAGAGGAGGTGGGCGGGATCTAATATCAACAATAATAACGATAATTTGTCTTGCACTTAATAGCCAGCGCTAATTGAATCGCTCAAGGCCCCAGCGGGGGCGTGTCTTCGTCTCTGCAGAGCGGGGGTCCGAGCAGGGTGAGGCTGGGCCGGTACTGTTGAACGTTTGGGGGGCCGGGGGAGAGTAGGACCCTCTGCTTTTGGCCTCCGGGGCCATCAGAGTCCACAGTCAGGCTGGCTGCGGGAATTGCCCCTTCTCCCCCAGAGAGCCGCCCGGGTCCTGAGAGCAGCTAGCTTAGGGGCTGCCCGAGGCCCTCAGCTCTGGCCGCTCCCCTCTGAGGTCCTGGGGCAGGACCCCAAGCCCCCCGGATCAGGACAAGAGGGCCCAACAGCAACAGCTGCTTGAGTGGATGAGTGCATGAGTGACTGGCTGGACGGGGGAGGGAGGGACCTGGGTAGGATGGTTTAGTGAACGCTCTCGGCTCTTCACCAGGATTGCGGTTGGTCCCCCAGCACGCGCTTCCTGACCTCTCACTCAGCTCCAGGGGTACCTGCTGGTCCCTGTTGCACGGGGGCGGCAGCCGAGGTCCAGAGAGGCTGAGCCGCATGTGCAGGGTCACAGAGTGGAGTGGCCGAGGCACCGGGCTCCACCCTCCGTGCCAGGAGCCAGGGCAGCACTGCCGCTGGGGCCTTTTCCGCGGAGACAGAGGAGATGCCGGGGTGTTCTCACCTCGTGGCTGGTTTTCAGTCTCCCTGGTGGGTGGTGTAACCTCCCTCTGCTCAGGGCTGAAACCGAAATGCAGAGCGGACTGTCCCTGAGTCCCCAGGTGTGCCCTGCGCCAGGCACCCCTGACCAGCAGCGCCAGTGGGAGCCCCTGCCAACCCCCCAGAAGTCAGCGAGAGAAGCTGCATCTTTCTAGGGCCTCGTAGTAAAGTTCTGCCTAGTCAGGGCTTCCTGCCGTGTCTGGAGTACCATGCAGACGCCTGGCTGGGCCTGCACGGCCCTGCTCTGGCCCCTCTGCCTCTAGTGCCTCATCTACTACCCCAGGGCAGGGCTGGCTCCGTCGTTTTCAGGGCCTGGCATGAAATGAATAGGTGAGCCCCTTGGGCAAAAAGCAAGAAAAAAGCTTTTCCCTTTCTTCCGAGGTCTCTCAGCCTGTCAGGGTGTTTTTAACTTGGTATTTGATGTCGCACTCCCCCAGGTACAGGGTTGTCCTCGGGGTGCAGGCCTGGCTCCTGCCCAGGTCCCCGTAGGACCTCCTGTGCAAAACACAGATCCCGAGATAAGATTAGCAGTAGTCTCAGGGCGGCGACCACAGAGTATTGACCCCCATGCGCAGGGCTCCCTCACCACTGGTGGCCCTGCTGTGGCCCCTGCAGGCACCCCACCTGCCCCTTCCCGCCCTCCATTCCACATCCAGGGCTCAGCCTCCCTCAGGCCCACCTATCCTGTCCCCGCCAGGCCTTTACTGTGTGTCTGCTTGGCCTGGGACGCTTTCCCCTAAATCCTAGCATCCGTCATTCCTTCGCATCTGGGTTGGCAAACTCTCCTTAATGAGCCAGAGAGTAAATGTTTGAGGGCTTACAGACCAAGAGGCCATGTTGAGGGTATATGTTGACACCTACATACCAGTTAACGTGTGACCATTTAAACCCCTGAGAACCGTTCTTGGTTGGAGGGCAGCTTCCAGGAGGGTCATTGTGTACGGACCCTGCCTTACGTTATCCCGTCTTGGTTCCAGTCTGGCCCATGGAGGGGCCTTTGGCAGTCTGTAGGGGGTGTAGGATTTTCCTCTGCCCTCCTAGGGCTTCCGGCTGGACTGACTAAGGCGGATTAACAGGAGAAAAGCATACGAATTTTACTTCCGTGAGCTTGGGAGCCCTCAGGAGAAAATCGCCGGCGTGCTTCTAATACACCAGGGTGAGCAGGTGCCATGGTGGGGAGTAACTGCGGGACCGGGGGGATGCAGGAAGGAAGGTCATTTTAGCAGGTCTCTCTCGGGATGTTTCTTCTGCCTGGAGCCGGGAGGGCACTTTCACGTGCCTCCTGCTTTCGGGGGAGAAGGTGCGTTCAGAGCGTCCTTGTTGCACCTGCTGTTTTCCGACTGCCCTGAATTCGGGGTCATCAGTGTGGTAAAGCAGCCTATCAAGGTGGCAGTTCTGCATCTCACGTCCTGGTTCAAGAGCAGCCCCTTCCCCTCCATGCCCAGCCTCACTTTCCTGCTGGCTCTTCCCACCATGGAAATCGGGGTGTTGGTTCCCTCACTGCCTTGTTCTGGGCAGCGTGGCTCCCGGTGCTCAGTAAGCACCTCTGGGTGCAGGGAAGTCTCTGGTGCAGGGCTGGCCGCTGTCACCTCCCTGTCCTCCGTCCCTTCCCCCAGAGCCTGTGGGTTCCCTGGAAGGAGGATGGAGGCCAGCCCAGGCCTTGTCGCTGCAGGAAGCTGGCCTGAGGTGGACGCTCGAGGCCGGGAAGTCCCTGCTTTATTGACTTAGACGTGATTGTTCCAGTGGCAGCACGTGATAACCGCCTGGCAAACGAGTTTCAACCCAGAAGCCACAGAGGAGCGGCCTCTGTCCGTCCCACCTCCTCAGCCCCCAGCCCTTGGCCTCTCTTCCTTTTCTTTCTCTTGTGTGTTTCTGTTGTTGCTGGGGTTTGAATAAGAGGGCCCGTACGAATTCTTAGGTCTTTTTACCTTTTAATTGAGATGTAAGTCATATATTGGAAAGTTCGCCCTCGTAAAGTGTACAATTTAGTGGTTTTTAATACAGCCACAGAGTTGCGCAACCGTCACCACTGTCTGATTCCAGAACATTTTCATCGCTCCAAAAAACCCCGTGCCAGTGCGCGACCCCTCCCCGTCCCACCCCCAGGCTGGCAGCCGCTTATCTCGGCCTGCACGGTTCACATCCCGGAGCCGCGCTCTGAGTGGCCTTGTGTGCTGGCTGCTTCCCCGGGCGTTGGAGTTGTCACCCCTTGTTGGCTGTCACGCACAGCACTGCTGTGAATAACACTTAGGAGTGGGGTCCTGGGGTCACACAGTGACTTCGTCATTATCAGGACGTGCCAGGCTCTCTTCACAGCAGCTGCCCTACTGGCACACCTGCCCGCCGTGCAGTTTTCACGTTTACCTGTGATCTGAGGGCCCGCACAGTTCTCTCTCCCCAACACCCCGATTTCCCTGTCGTGATACACAGGCCTTGTCACCAGAAAGAAGCCAACCTTTAGTCTTTTCCCCTTGTTGCACAAGTAATTATCCATTAATGTAAAAAAAATTGAGAAGGTGAAGGTAAAGGAGAAGAAAATGTTAAGATGGCTCTTCCTGTTATTGGCTGGGGGGGCGGGGGCGGGGCGGCCACTTTACAGCGTTGTTTCAGAGGCTGTGAGATGTCCGTAGACCCGCTTCCCATGGTCTGTGATCTTATTACACTTTCTCCCACCACGGGGCTGGCGGGTTCTTTCCGGTTCTTACCCTGTTCTAAATCTTGCTGTGGCAAACCCTGCAGGAAGCATTTTCCGAGGTTTGGGTTTTCCCCGCAGATTAGCTTATGAAGTGGGCTTCCCCGGGCAGGGGCCGTGAGCTCCACAGCGGCATCACCTGACTGGGCCCTCGTCACCCGGATTGTGCATGTTGTACCCGGCTCTTGGCCCGCTAGGGGCTGGGGCCCGATGGGTCCGAGGGCCGGTCTGTCCTTCCGGTGTGGGTCTCACCACTTCCTGCAGTGGGTCCTAGAAGGGGGGTGGTCGTGGGGGTCGGATTTGGGGTGCACTGCGTTCTGTCCCTCGAGCCTCTGCTCTGTTAGTTGGCCTGTCACCCACCCGTTGGCAGCACATGTCTGTGCCTGGCATTGTCATGGGGCCCCCGGAGGATCTCGGCAGGGCCCTGGAGGCCGGGTACATCCCCTGCCCCGTGACCTGCAGCGAGGCCGTGGGCCCAGGAGGGAGGCAGGGCAGCGTCCTCCTTTGTCCCCCGGCTGCCAGGGTCCTGGGAGTCGTCTCAGCCCTGAGTCCCGCACCACCAGCGCTGAGTAACTCCTGGCTGCTGTCCAGGTGCTCCCTGCTGTTGCTGCAAGGGACCCGGGATCTGGCCTCGCTGTGTCCCTGAGCCTCAGTCTCCCCGTCTGTGAAACAGGTGTTGTCATAGTGCCCCCGCTTGGAGAGACCCTGCATTTCACACGGTTCCCCAGGCCTCCGCCTGGCCTTCCAGGCCCTGTAGGAGAATCTGCCCGCCCTGCCTCACAGCCTCCTTGCTGACCCCGGGCCTTTGCACCCACTGTCCCTGCTGCCTGCATCCCTCTCCCTCCACACTGCTTGTTCATCTCAGGCCTGCTTCTGGGGCCCCCTCCCTGGGGAGCGGCCCCTCCCAGCCCCTCTGTGTGTGTCATGGCACTTGCATTGTCTGAAATCACCTTTCCTTTCCTGTGCTCATTGGTTTTCTGTCTCCTGGACTGGCAGGGACCTCCCCATGAGGCAGGGGCTGCAGCCTGTTTACCACAGTGTTCTCCGGTGGGGGAGGGGGGGTGACTGGGACAGGTGGGGAGAAGAGAGTTAATTACATCAGTGTCTTAGGAGATGCGCACAGCACACCCCCAGCCTGTGGAGCCGCTAACACTCCCGCCTTATCTTCTCGTCAGGCCCAGATGCAGTTGGGCTCAGATACAGTGACGGGAAGCTGCCTTGGTTTTGTCATCAACCCTGCCATGGCCTCCAACCAGAGCTTGTCCGCCTCACCACCGGCCTCACCTCTCGCCACTGGCTCCATTCCCGTGAGCTGCCTGGTTCAGGCTCCCACCTTCTCGTCAGATTTCGGCAATTCTTGCGTGCTTGGTGGGGGTGTCTCCCTCTTCGTGTCCCGACGGTCTGCTCACTGCCGGGTCCAGGGCGTGCTTGGGCAGCTCTGCCCAGAGGTGGCCCAGGCCCCGACAGGCCTCTTTGAGGGGCGTCTCCCTCCCTGGCCTCCTGGCTTGTCTTGCCCTTGGATTGCGCCCCTGCTCTTAGAGTCCTTGTGACCATTTGTTGAGCGTCAGGATGGCGGAGCGGGTGAGCCATGCGGCCTGTGTCCCTCCTCTGCTCCTGGGCGCTTCCACCTCTGTGCCCTGACCCCGGGGGGTGGGGGTGGTGGTCACGTGGGGCACTTGGGCGCAGGTTAATGTAGGGCTGCGTCTGACTGTGGGACCTGGGCCCGCCTTCCCTCCTGGCCCGCGAGCTCTGCGGCAGGCCTGGCCTCTCCGGTTACTGCCCGTCTCCTGGTCTCAGGACTCCGTGAGTGAGCACTCGGGAGAGCCAGGCCCAGACCCTGAGCGGCAGCTCCGCTGGTTCTGGGCACAGACTTGGAGCCGGGACGGTCTGCCTTCACGTCCCGGCTCTGCCGCCCCTGCCTCGGAATCCTCGGTGACGGTCACATCTGCCCAGAGGGTTGCATCAACCACTGAGAACAGTACCTGGGGGCTTGTGAGCGACTTGCTCGGCACAGCCGCCTGTGTTTATTACTTAACTAAACAGGCCGGTTAAACAGGCCAGTTCTTAGAGCTTCTGGCAGATGTCAGCAGAGGTTACTGAGGGGCGGACCATGGAACGGGCTCCTTTCAGTGCCTGGATGGTGGTGAGCCCCTTATTACTGGGGGATTCAAGAGAAATGGGTCAGGCTTGTTGTGCCAGGGTGTGTGATGCTTGGGGCTGGATGGCTCCGTTCCCAGATGCCAGTTCCCCCAACTGCAGTGGGGGACAGAAGGACTGTGTGGGGAGAGGTTCTCTGAGCTGCGTGCATGCAGACAGACGGGCCTTGGTTTGCACCTGAAGGGGCCTGAACACGAGAGGAGGAACCGAGGCGCCGCCCCGGGTTCCAGTCGGTGTGCCCCTTGTCAGAAGGCCTGCCTGCCTGCCAGCGTCCTGCTGGGGAGGGATGTCACACCAAGGAGCAGGGCCCAGAGGGGACCGGAATGTCATAGCCCCAGTACCAGGCTCCGCTGCTGGGACTGGGTGCCTGCCCACACCTCCCCGCCCTGCACACTGAGTCCAAGATGCAGGCACAGCAGCCTGGAGCCCAGGCCTGGCAGCTCCTGCCCTGCCCACCCTGCAGGGGACAGAGTAGGAAGGGGAGGAAGGCTGAGCTGTGCGCCCCAAGGGCCAGGCTCTGCCGTGGCGTTTCCCCGGGCAGCGGCGGGGAGTGGAAGTGTGGGCTCTGGAGGCAGGCCACACAGTATGTGAGGGACGTGCACGCCAGTGTCCACAGCAGCTGTGCTCACTTTAGCCAAAGGGGAAACACCCAGGCTCTGTCTGTCACCCAAAGAACAGAGAAACAAACAACGCGTGGTCTGTCCCTGCAGGGGAGCATTACTCAGCCGTGAAAAGGAAGGAAATTTTGACACTCTGCTCCGTGGGTGAGCCTTGAGAGCGTGCCACTCAGCGAGAGAAGCCAGACGCCAGAGGCCACGTGCTGTGTGATGCCATTCATAAGAAACGTCCAGGGTTAGGGCGAGTGGTGGCCAGGGGCTGGGACCAGAGCGGCCGGCGCTCGTCCCGTGCAGGTCCCCGGAGGGTCCATCGTCGCTGTGTCCAGGCCTGGTGTGGAGTTTGGCTTGGCTGGCCCATGTCTGGAAGCAGACCTCAGACTGTGAGCTGCTCAGACGCTCAGTGCCCACGTCACCTGTCTCCCTGTCACACACTGTCACGTCTCAGTGGGGTTTGCCTCATCCTGGTCCAGGGAGAGGCCTTAGGACGGGCCTGGCAGGGGAGCCCTTCTGGCCTTGATTGGTGCGATGGGCCCTGGCCTGGAGTGGATTTAGGGTTCCCTTGCTTGGGGTGAGAGCTCCGTCTGTACTTGTCTCGCGTAGACTTCATGACACATGTGTCGGGCCGTCCTCCATCTTCCTGGTGAGGAAACCGAGATGGGGGGTGGAGGGGGTCTCTTGCCCCGGCCCCAGCTGGTCAGCGGTGGAGCTGGGATGCTAGCCCCGGCCAGGTGGCCGTAGCCAGAGCACTTCCTCCTCACCCAGGTTGCGTGTGGCCTCGGGCCGGACCCCTGTCCAGTGGGGGAGCAGAGGGCCATCTCTCCCTTGGCCCTTAGGTCCCCGCCGCCACGCACCTCTTGTCTGCTGGGCCTGAGCCGGGCAATTGGAGCCCACATATCACCTGTCCCCCCACCCCGGGGCCCTCCGTCCAGTCTGGCGTCCTGTAAACTCTGTCCTCTGTCTCGTCCCCTTCTAACAGGGACCCAGACATGGAGCTGCGGGAAGAGGCGTGGTCTCCGGGGCCGTTGGATTCTGAGGACCAGCAGATGGCCAGCCATGAGAACCCAGGTGAGGCGGCCTTGGGGAGTTCTTCCCAGCTGGTCCCTCACCCCTCCCTGGACCCTCGCTTCCTTTGTCTCCCCTTCCCCTCCCGTGGCTCGGGGCTCACCATCCTTCCTCTGGGGGCTCAGCCAGGCTGCCTCCCGGGCCTGTGTGGATTCTCCGAGTTCCCTCCCAGCTGGGAGCCCCTGGGGGCTGCCCCCTCCCCTCGCTGGGTGCTTGGCACCGTTTCTAGGTGGCCCCTTGGACCTCCTGGGCGGGATGCTCTTTAGACCAGGGTGGCAGGCCCACATACCAGTGGGCCAGGCCGTGGAGAGCTGGGGACAAACTGTGATGTGTGGGGAGCGGCAGGCTCACAGAGCAGGGCCAGTGACCATCCTGGGGGACAGCTGGGTGTCTGGGTTTTTATGGGGCTTGTATCTTTCTGGGGTTTTATCTGTCACTCTTTAAACATTGGCCACATGTTTTGTTTGACAAGGCGTTATTTGGGTTGAATAAAACTCATCTTTGAGCCCTCGGGGACTAGGCTTTGCTTGCTGAGACCCCACCTGGCCCTGCTGGCCCCTTCACGGCCTCACCCCTTGCCCTCTGGTGAAGATGTGCTCCCCGTTTCCAGGGGTTTTCATGCAGGGCACCTGAGAAATAAAGTATGAGCTCTTTTTCATGCTGCTTTTGATGCGTCTTCATGCGGGCGTCCCGTCCTCGTGCGTCTGGATGGGTTCAGCCAGCATTTCTTGCTGTGAGGGGGCAGAGGGGAGGTGTTTTCGGCATTGTAGGCCTTGTGCCCCTGCAGCGTGGAAGTGAATGGGCGCGACCACGTTATTTGTAGAACAGGCTCTGAGGTCGTGATCCCGGTGCCAGCGTGTCGTAGTCGTCCAAGAGAGGTTACGAGGGCCTGGGCGGGCTGGGGATAGATTGCATAAAGCACTCGAGCCCCTTCGCCTGATCTAGTTCTAAGATCCACTGAGGGGGTGAGGGAAGCTCCTTGGGCTGGCTCCGGGCAGCCGTGGTTACACAGGAGGAAACAGATTTCAGGGCACATGGCATGTGGGGCGCAGACCCTCCACCACCCAGCAGGAGGGCGCACGGCCCATCCTTCCCCATTTCATGCCGCCGGGCCTGCCCCTTCCTCCTTTCCCTGTCTTTTAGCCTTTTTAAAATTAATTTTACGGTCTGTGTCATGCTGGAAATTGCAAACATCGATAGTGTGGTGATTGCGCTTCCCACTGCCTAGCCTTAGCGGTGAGCAGTACTTTGCGGTCTTTTCCCTGGTTGTGCCTGCTTTTTCTTCTGGAGAATTTTAAAGAAAATCCCAGATATTGTATCATTTCACCTACAGATTCTCCAGCAATAACAAACGCTCATCTCACCTGACGAAGCGTTGCCCAGTGTGTGAAGGTGTCCCCAGCTGTCTCCAAAATGCATGTTTGCCTTGAAGTAAGGTGGTTTTAATTTTACACTCCGTCCACTAACTCATTCTCTTGAGGAAACCTCAACAAAGCACAAGTGGGTTCTCATATCCCCTTTGTCCGGCCTGCTGTCCCCGACCCGACCCCCCACCGGAGTCTGTTGCAAGTCTGCTCCGGCCCCTCCTTGTGTGGTGCCCCCAACCGCGTGACACCCCTTCGCTCAGCTTGTAAGCCGTGTGGCCTGGATGCCTCCAAGCTGCCCTGCGTCCCCTGGTTCTGGGCCTGCCCTGTTGGGTCCTACCTCTGTGGCAGCCTCCTGTGATGGGACAGGGCTGGACCTCTGCCCTGAGACCGCCCCCCCAACCCCCGGCTGATGCCTGGACGCAGGAGCAGGAGGCTTGGGCTGGCGGTAGCCCCTGTAGGCTGTTTCCCCGTTGGGTCAGGACGAGGGGTCCGTGAGCAGGGCTGTGAGCGCTTCCTGTGTGCCCCGAGCTTGAGGCCAGCCACCTTGGGCAGGCCCTCTCATGGAATCCTCACACCCTTCGAGCTCGGGGTGCTGATCAGAGGGTGCTGGGCAGAGAGAGGCCAGGCCACCGCCCAGGGTGAGGCAGCCGGGAGCCAGTGGAAGGGGCCTGGGGGCCTGGACTGTCCGTAGGCTGCAGCCAGAGTCTGTTGCGCTGCCTCACTGGCACATTGACCCCGGCCCACCGCCTGCAGGTGCGAGAGCTGTCCAGGCTTGGCCTGGGGCCTTAGCTACAGGGTGTTCAGAAAGAGAAGCCATCCAAAAATGAATAATAAAGAGATCCCAATTCTGAGGTGGGAAAGTCTTCAGCTGGTGTGTTGGAAATCACCCACCAGGGACAGGGTCCTGGCCTCCCGCTCTCAAGCCCGCCTCTCACGTCTCAGTGCCCTCCAGAATGACCCCGCAGAGTTCACCGCAAATGCCACGTCTGAGCCGGATGACAGCAGACCCACGTAAAAACACAGCAACTGCCTGTGGGCAAAACCCATGTTCCCGGGTCACACTGGCAGCACACCTTAGGTGCAAGGCCCCAAAATACAGCTGGATGCGGACAAGCCAGCAGCCGGGCCAGTGTGGTGTTAGCAGGGGCAGGAGGGGAGGACGCCCCAGGTAGCCCTCGGGGGTTCACCGGAGGACTTGGGGCTGGTCACGCTGCGGCCAGCAACTGAAGCTGGAGGGGTTCTGTCCAGACCAGGAGCAGGGAGCGCGGGGCTGCTGGGGCCCATGGCTTCCTTTACCCAGGTAAAGTGCCCTGCCCGGGCAGGACCCACGCAGAGCAGAGCCTGTCAGGAGGGGGTTCAGGATCGAGTGGGACCCCTGTCATTGGCCACAAGGGAGAAGGGAAGGTCCAGATAAAATCAGGGGTGGCCGCAGAGCAGGCAGCCCTGCACTCGGAAGAGGGAGCCCTGAGGAGCCAGAAACGCTGTCCAGAGTGTAGCTTCCCAGAAGTTCAGGGAGACTGACCACAGAAATGAGTGAAACTGGAAAATGGTGAGTTCAGTCCTCTTGCTTCCACCCCCAGGAAGCTATTAGAATAAAAAAGAAGAGGGGCAAATAGTATCTCCGCAGACAGGGAGGGTGGTCAGAGATACACCTGCAGACAGGTCAGGATTGTTCAGAGTGGCCAGGAGATGACGGCCCCTGGAAGTGCAAGATCAGAACAGCTCAGCCCAGGGGGCAGAACTCAGCAGAGAACTAGAAATAGAGTCAAATTAATTTCAAAGTGAAGTAGGAGGAATTTGAGACTGAATAAAAATAACACATTTTTTCTTAAGAAAAATCGAAGGTGAAAAAGAGGGCCATTTTAAAATCAAAAAGAAATGAGTAAAGATTAAGGCAGAGTAAAAAAAAACAGGTACTGAAGTTAGGTAAAGAAAGCCCTTTGAAGAAGAAATCCAAAGGAATATAATGGTAAAAACTACGAGTCCAGAAAACATTCCTGAAATGTCAAAGTTAGGTATTAAAGGAATAAATCACAGATCTGAGAATATCAACTCGAATGAACAAGACATATTCTATTCAAGTCACTGGGCTTTAAAGGAAGAAGCAAATCCTTTGGGGCATCTAGGCAAAAAGAGCAAATGACTTACAAGGCAAAGTAGATGGGATTGCTGTCAGACTTTGCCAGCAATGCTTTATGCCAGGAGAAAATGGAGTCATATTTATGATTCTCAGGGGAAGAAAAGGTAGAGCTAAGGATCGTATTCAGGAAAACTGCCTTCCACGTTGGAAGGGTGCAGATGACCTCAGCCAGCAGGAGCTGAGCAAACAGGGTTGTCGTGGGGCCTTCCCGAGGAGTCTGCGGGCAAGTGAGCCTTGCGCAGCCGCCGTGGCCAGAGAGATGGGCGCTGAGTTGGGGCAGGCTCAACGAGGGCTCAGGCGGTGGAGGTCTGGCTGTGAAATCAGTGAGAGGAACAGGTATAGTTCACCTGATTTCTCAGGAATGGTACTTGGCAGTGGTGGGGGTGATTCTAACCATTCAAGTTAGACTGCTTATCTTGAAGCTGTGTGATGTGGGTTCAGCAAATAAGCAATTATGGGCTAGTCAAGTCCTCTCCTCCCCTAGTGAGGAACAGAGATGCAGATGTCCTAGAAAAGACCGCATAAAAGCCTTTTGGCCTGAATTTGTATGGGAAGTATCAGTTAGAAGTCACAGGAATTTTATCTTAAAAAAAAAAAAGCGAAGATCATTTCCACATTTTGATTTTGAAATTGTTTCCCACGAAAAGAAACCAGAGTCCCTTGGAGAAACGGCCAGTTGCAGGTTTGGGGTGGGAAGTATGGATGAACCTGTAGCCCCTTGTTAGGCTGGATGGCAGAGAATCTGTCAAAGACCACCTGGGTCCCGTCCAGAGGACTCGGAGCTCACTTGAGGCTCCCACGCACTGAAGATGGCAGGCAGTGCAGCCTACCAGATATATTTAAATCCGTGATCTCCTAATGATGTTAAGAAAGGAAAGACTACGTGGTTACCTTGGAGGGTGGTAGAGAACCAGTTCGTAACTTGGAAAACTGGGCAGGTAAGGGGAAATGAGATTCATCCTGCCATAACCACATGAAATTTACCACTGGGTACCAACCAACAGATGATGTAGAGTCTCTAAAAGCTATTCCAGCTCCTAAACGCAGAAGAAACCACAGGGCAGCCCCATTTTGCACCCCTCGACAAATCAGCAGACCTAAGCGTTGAGCATCGGTGGCCCTTGATATCACAAAAAGAGAAACACGAGATATCGGGTGCCTTCAGTGAAAGAACAGGATTGCACCTTCAGAATGACTTCAGGGGCCGGCAGGGCTGGGTGAGCCAGATGCTAACCGGCAGCAGATGCAGGGCACTAGGAGCATGCAGTCAGCAAGGGTCCAACTGGCTGTAGGGCTCCGCTTCTTCAAAAGGAAAATCGTAAGGAAAAGCAAGAGATGGAGGAAGTCGTGTCTTACAGGAGACTTAAAGACATACTGAAGTAGGGCTTCCCTGGTGGCGCAGTGGTTGAGAGTTCGCCTGCGGATGCAGGGGATGTGGGTTCATGCCCCGGTCCGCGAGGATCCCACATGCCGCAGAGCGGCTGGGCCCGTGAGCCATGGCCGCTGAGCCTGCGCGTCCGGAGCCTGTGCTTCGCGCAAC
>NW_020174472.1:72640-76319 GCF_003031525.2 Neophocaena asiaeorientalis asiaeorientalis | reverse complement strand
CAAAAAAAAAAAAAAAAAAAAAAAATACTGAAAAAGTAACGGACCGAACTGTAATGTCTGGGATGTTGCACTTGGGTGACAACCGTACAGAAATGCAAGGGAACGATTACTGCACAGGTCAGGATGGTGGTTATATTTGGGGTTGAGGGGGGGTGAGCTTGGGAAGGGCACGGAGGGACTCCCGGTGGGTGGCCAAGACCTGTATCTTGACAGGGCATTTGTCTTTCTGCATTGATTGTGGTCAGCTCTGCATTCCGGGCTCTCTGCATGTCGTGTGTTTTAGGGGAAAAAGGTTAACATCCGGTAAAGCCGCAGGTCCTGCCCTTCCCCAGAAGGTCTGCTTGGGAGGATCCACCCTGGGGCGGGAAGCTGCGTGGGCGGCAGGACCCCCGCCTGGGCCCAGAGCGCAGGAGCCGGAGCTGAGCCCTCCTTCAGCGAGAGAAGGACAGTGACAGTTGCTGTGGGATGACGGGACCTGGAGCCTGGGACACCCCTCCCCTTCCCTTCGGGAATGGCGATCACTCGTCATTTCTGTGCTTTTTATTGAGTGAGCCCTTTGTGCTGGTCGATGTCCTCTCCGCTTTCCGGGAATTCTTGCATCCTTTTAAAGATGACGTTTGTGCGGCAGTGAAGTTGCCCCCATGAGGAAGGCGGCCCAGAGGGAAGCTGCTGACTTCCAGCCTGACCTGGAGGGGTGCAGACTCAGACTCTGGTGTGCGTGAAAGCCGCCCGCTGCTTGGAGAGCGCCGGTCCCTGCACCCACTCGCAGGGGGGACCAGGAATCCGAAGGTTGAGAGAGAACCCCGCCTCCCGAAGTGATTAGACCCTCTTCCATTTAACAGCTTAACACCTGCTTAAAAAGTAGTGTGTGGGGTAAACAGCACGCAGCAGCGGAGAGAAGAGTCACGTAGCCCAAGGCTACAG
The DNA here is from genome assembly GCF_003031525.2 of Neophocaena asiaeorientalis asiaeorientalis. Lineage (NCBI taxonomy): Eukaryota > Metazoa > Chordata > Mammalia > Artiodactyla > Phocoenidae > Neophocaena > Neophocaena asiaeorientalis. The sequence continues at coordinate 75,395 of NW_020174472.1, read as the reverse complement.
AGGAAGCCTGCACCCGCTGCAGGCACCTCACTGCCCAGCCGGCTCCTCTGCCCCGGATTGAGTTACAGGTGTTTCACAAGTTCAGATGGGCTGTGTTCAGTTCCTGTCATCATGATTGTAAATGCTCTTCATCGCTGAGTCAGGTGGCGTATTGTTAAACTTTCTTGACAACTTTGAAAACAAGACGTTTATTTCAATCAAAGGAGTGCAGAATACTTGCTATGGGTCAGGTGGTGCGGCTCATTTCCTGCAAAGAGCAAGTCTCCTTTCCAGCCCACCCCAGTCCACCCCTGCTGCCCGGACACACTGCTCAGAGGCAGACAGCTCCCCAAGGTTCCGTTTTTTATTCTTGAATATCTCCACATAATGTGCTTATGACTCTTTCTTTTTCTTTTTTTTGGCTGTGCCTGGTGGCTTGCGGGATCTTAGTTCCCTAACCAGGGATTGAACTGGGGCCCACGGCAGTGAAAGCATGGAGTCCTAACCACTGGACGGCCAGGGGATCCCCGTGATGCCATTTCTTGATTTATGTTGACACCAAAGTGGGCCCTGTGTCACCTCTGGAAAAGCGGCCGCCACCCGGCCCAGACTTCCTACCTGGATTTTTTTTTTTCCTGCTGCATATATGATTCTATATCCCAGTACCCTTTCCAGTACAGGCGGTCTTGGGACCCAGACTACCCGTGCAGATACTGCTTTGCTGCTCCCAGGCCGTGTAGCCTTGGGCAGTGGTTCATCTTCCTGGTGCCTTGGTGTTCTCACCTGTAAAGACCCGAGTTCCATGGAGCCCACCTTACAAGACTTAAACGCATGGATGCTTATTAAGTGCATGGGACCACTGTCTCAGGACAGTTGGAGCACTTTGTTCCCGGCCAGGTGCTGGAACACAGGGATCGGGCCGCTGTCCTTGTGGGCTTGCAGGCTAGTGAGAGGGAGAGGGAAAACAATGTTTGGTAGGTTATAATGGGATTCACCTTTGAAAGACACCTTCGCGGTGCACCTAGGGGCGGGGCCAGAGGCGGGAGGGCGGGGCTGTGATCAGGGGGCGGGGCCGTGCCCCCGAGAGCGAGGCCGGAACCCAGGCAGGAGTGCGGGCTTGAGCACGTGCCCCACCTCCATTCTGTAACTCAGGCCCAAGCCGGACAGGGAAGGCAAATGTCGCCAAGGGTGCACACAGAGCAGTCTCGGAGAGCTGGGCAGGCTGCGGGGAGGGGGCAGGCTCTCATCTCTCCCGGGAGGCCGCCCGCTCAGGCCAAGCGCGGCGTAATTGTATTAGAGGCTTTGTTGGGCAGATGGCCCGTGGTGGTGTCCTCAGTTTGCAGACGCCAGGACCAAGGCCCCACGCTCCTTTATTGCTTGCACTGGGCATACAGTACCTACAAACCCAGGGACCGGGGTGAGGAAGTCTGTAATAGAGGCTGCGGTGTTTGGAGGTTGCACTCCCAGTTAATGGAGGGTCAGGACTTTCATGCGGCCTGTGATCCCATTAACCAGTCCGGTGACCCCTTCCTCTTCTCTCTTCTCCACCCGCAGCCAGGATTATCTTCCGAGAGCCCAGATGTGACACCATCATTTCCCGCTTGTACACCCACAGGGTGCTGCAAGCCCTTGTCCCTGGGCAAAGTTGGAAACCGCGCTGCGGCTGCCTTCCGGTCTGGCGGGGAGGCGCTCTGCTGGCCCTCAGCCTGGGGCCTGGGCTTCGGGAGGCATTCTTTACTAGGAGCCTTCCCTAGACCTCCATCCCGTACCCCTGTTGGTTTCTGTTGTTTCCTTTAGCAGACATTTCTGGCGTCCCTGCTAAGTCCCGGGCATTGTTCTAGATGCTGGGGAAACGGCCGTGAAGGAAGGAAGAGTCCTAAGGGATGGGTAATGAATGTTTAGTAAAATGCCAGGGCGTGTTCGATGCCCTGAGGACAGACACTGAGGGGAAGGGGACCGATGGGAGGGACGTCTGACCAGGGCCAGGTCCGTGAGGAGGGCTCCGCACTGGCAGGGCCCAATTGCCCTCTGAGGGAGGTTCTGCCACCGCCCCCGTTACAGGGAAGCCTGGGAGGGCGCACAGGTGAGCGAGGTTCCCGGGGGCACGCAGAGCAGCAGGTGGAGGGGCCCCAGGCCGCCCTCGCACGTAGGCTCTCTGACTCCCTCCTCTCCCCTCTTGCTTTCCAGTGGACATCCTCATCATGGATGACGACGACGTCCCCAGCTGGCCCCCAACCAAGCTGTCCCCGCCCCAGTCGGCGCCCCCGGCTGGTCCCCCGCCCCGGCCGCGGCCGCCCGCCCCCTACATCTGCAACGAATGCGGCAAGAGCTTCAGCCACTGGTCCAAGCTGACGCGGCACCAGCGCACGCACACGGGCGAGCGGCCCAACGCCTGCAGCGACTGCGGCAAGACCTTCTCGCAGAGCTCGCACCTGGTGCAGCACCGGCGCATCCACACGGGCGAGAAGCCCTACGCCTGCTCCGAGTGCGGCAAGCGCTTCAGCTGGAGCTCCAACCTCATGCAGCACCAGCGCATCCACACGGGGGAGAAGCCCTACGCCTGCCCCGACTGCGGCCGCAGCTTCACGCAGAGCAAGAGCCTGGCCAAGCACCGGCGCTCGCACAGCGGCCTCAAGCCTTTCGTGTGCCCGCGCTGCGGCCGCGGCTTCAGCCAGCCCAAGAGCCTGGCGCGCCACCTGCGGCTGCACCCGGAGCTGTCGGGGCCTGGCGTGGCGGCCAAGGTGCTGGCGGCCAGCGTGCGCCGGGCCAAGGCACC
>NW_020174472.1:72446-72606 GCF_003031525.2 Neophocaena asiaeorientalis asiaeorientalis | reverse complement strand
GGGGACGGGCTCGGGGCGGCGGGGGGCGAGGAGCCCGCGCACATCTGCGTGGAGTGCGGCGAGGGCTTCGTGCAGGGCGCGGCGCTGCGGAGACACAAGAAGGTCCACGCCGTGGGCGCGCCCTCCGTCTGCAGCCGCTGCGGACAGAGCTATTACCGGG
>NW_020174472.1:55803-72031 GCF_003031525.2 Neophocaena asiaeorientalis asiaeorientalis | reverse complement strand
CACTGGGGACGCTCACCGGGCCGCCCGGCCCCTCCCCGCGCCCGGCCCTCGGCCTGGCCTGACCCTTGTAGGTTCTCGGCCGAGCCCGAAATCAAGACGTGTGAGAACTAGAGAGACCAAGATACGACAAAACCCACGAGCGAAAGACCATTTTCCCTCTTTCTCTTCCCCACCAACGGGGGGTGTTGAGAAGATGGCGAACATTGGGACCTTTCCACTCGGAGGGGCCCCAGAGAGGGAAGGGAAAGAGGGGTCCTTTTCCCTTTTAGAATTTTCTTTATAATCGTATCCCCTTCCTGACCCCGCCTACCTATTATTTTCTCTCTTCTTCGCGGGTCCCATCCTTTTTCCTCGCCCTAGTCCTTCCTCCCCCTCCTGGATGTGGGGTAGCAGAGAAGTGCTGGAGCGGAACTAGCCCCTGTCCCAGGCGCACCCCGCAGAAAACGGGTTCCCGTCTCATCCCATGCCTGGGCACGGTTGGAGGAGGGGTGCGGGGGGCAATAAATCGCACTATCCAATTGTCCCTGCTGTGCGTGTTTCTTGAGTTCGGGTAAACGGAGGGCTCCGCGCCGGCCAGTTGCTGCTGAGGGGGCGAGAGGCTGCCGGCTCGGCCCGCACTCGCGCCCGGGTGCAGACTGGGCGGTTGTCCTGGAAGAGTGACCGGCCAGGTCACCTGAAGCGGGTTCTGGGCCCCAGCGGAGTGGCCGTCAAGTATCTAGGCTGGAGGATGGGCAGGCCTGTGAGGAACTGGGGCGGTTGTTCAGAGTAAGGCCCACCCACTGCTGCTTTTGAAAGGAATCTCACCGTCTGGAGGTGCAGGTGGGAGTCGCACAGGCTGTGCCTCACCTCACAGTGGAGGGCAGCCTCCCCCCACGCAGTAAATGAGCCCATGCTCCCGTCTGGGCGTCCTCCCCCAGCCCCTGCAGCCCCTTCCTGCATCCAGCTTCTTGGAAGACTTGGCCTGGACGTTGCACCTGTGTCCCCCTGCTCAGATCCCATCGGGGGAGCAGGGGACAGTCACGGGGTCACATGTCACTGCAGAGGAGGCTGGAAGTGTCCCTGGCCTGCCACTGCTTCCTAGCAACAAAACTATCCTAGAGGCAGGAGATGGACTCTGGTGGGTGGGTGGATACCTGCCTGCCCCCGGGGCCCCACTGGAGGAGCCAGCCAGGGGTCTGGCAGGAAGACAAGGGTGCCGGCAGTTGCTTTCTGGTGTTTCTTGTGTTCTAGGCGCTGTGCTACTTGCCAGATGGACCTGGTCCTGCAGCATCATCGCAGCAGTCCTGGGACGTTGAGGACTGCTAGCAGGTCAGTCCTCAGGGTGGGGCCCAATGATGCCAATTCCAGTGTCCTGGGACCCTCAGCTGGAGTCCTGGGGACCACGTCCCCGGGATCTTCAGGGGGTATTTCCAGCCTGGCCAAACGCCGTGGCTGGACTCAACGTTCCTTTTACCTCTGCAGAAAGAGGAGTTTACCAGTAGAAGGGGAGCTGAAGGAGGAAGGGGGGTTTCTACCTTGAGCCCTGAATCTCCCCCTGGTGCTTTGCTGCCCTTGAGCAGATCCTGCCCCCACCCACCTCAGGGCCTCAGGTTCCCACTTGGTGAACCAGGGGCTCAAAACCAAGGTCACAGATGGCCATCTGGTGGGCAGAGACGTGACTCCCCAGGAGGATATATTAGAACATCTTGGGTGCGATCGTAGGTCAGAGAACCCTGTTCTCAAGTGGCCATCGCCTCGCTTGGAAGTTGGTTGAGGCAGTTCAGTTTGAGATCTCAGACCCCTCCAAAGGAGGGAGGGGTGACGCTGTTGTTTGTCCAGAGCGGGCTTGGGTAAACAAAGGCTGAGAACACATTACCCGTTGCCGCAGTCCCTTCCCTCTCATCCAGCGCTGCCCTTGGGCGCTTCCGGAGGTGGGGGAGGGAGGGAGGGAGGAGTCGTGCCTGGTGGGTGGAAGGGATGTGCCCAGTCACTTGGGTTGAAGTAAGGGCTTGGGTTGAGTCATTCTCTCCCTACCCCTGGGGCAAGAAAGATTCTGGGCCAGTTTCCACGGTGCCGCATATAGGCTGTGTGACTCTGGGCAAGTGAGCTAATCCCTCTCACCCTCGGCTTCCTCCTCTGTGCAGAGAAGATCTTGCCGGTCTCGACTGTCTCAAGGGATCCCTGGGAGTGTCTGTAAGTGCCTGGTCCTTGGTCACTGACAGCTAATTCCTGTCCCGGGAAGGAACCTAATGCAGGGGTGAGGAACCAGGGTTCAAATCCCTGTTCTGCCAGCAGGTGACGCTTACCCTCTCCAGGCCTTGTATGCACTCACCTCCTGAAGGACATCTTGGTTGCTTCCAAGTTTTGGCAGCTATGAATAACGCAGCTATACCTTTGGGTCTACGAAACAGCTGTCCTCCTACGAGGGAAACAAGAAGTGGCCACACCCTCAGCATTACACGCCGATGTGGGCTGGCCAGGGAAGCAGTTCTGTCCCGCGGGGTGTGGCGGTGCTTCCGAGGGAGGTTTCTCTGTTTCACGTAGAGTGGCAGTTCTCGGGTGGCGGTGAGTGTGCCCCAAAGGTAGCGTCTGGCGATGTCTGGAGCCGTTTTTAGTTCTCAGGACCGGGGGTGGGTGGGTGCACCTGGCATCTAGTTGGTAAACGCCAGGGATGCTGCTCGATGCCCTACCGTGCACAGGACAGCCCCCTTGCCCACCACAACGGATCATCCTGCCCCAGAGTTCGACAGTGCTGAGGGTGAAACACCTGCCCTGGGGACGTGTGAGCCGTCCTTTCTGGATGACGCTCTACCGTCACCTAGTGAGCGCCAGGGGAGGTTCAAGGGAATGGCGGGAGGTGGGTTGAGATCCTGCCCTCCCCGTGCTGCTGAATTCACTAAACTCACCAGTTGGGGAACTTCTACTCAGTGACCTCAGGTCAGGAATTCTGTGGCTTGTAGCTTAGAGGATCAGACCTGACATGGCTTCACACCACACACATCCCCAACATTACCCACCTGCAGAGTGTGAGGAGTGGGTAGAAGGGAGTGCTACATCACATGACATGGGGAAAGGATCCAACTGGAGAAAATGACAATGGAAGAGCCCAGAGTCATCCAGGAGGCAACATGTGCCCACCCTGGGTCCCCACCCCGTGGCCAGACGTACTAGGTCAGGGCGATGTCCCTGGATTTGCCAACGGTCGCCTTCCAGGAGATGTCCCCTGTCCTCTTGCTCTGCCTTCCGGGGGGCGCACATATAAAAAGAAACGTGCGTGCACCTATGTATCATATTTTAGATCCCACATATAAGTGATACCACATGGTATTTGTCTTTCTCCTTCTGATTTACTTCATTTAGTGATAATCCATGTAGCTGCAAATGACATGATCTCACTCTTTCTTATGGCTGAGTAATAGTCCAGTGTATACGTGTACCACGTCTTTATCCTCTCCTCCGTTGATGGACATTTACGTTGCTCCCTGTCTTGGCTATTGTTCATAGTGCTGCTGTGAACACTGGGGTGCACGTGTCTTTTCCAATTAGAGTTTTCTCTGGATTACTAATTGACTTTGTGACACCAGACAAATGTCCACATCCATCGGCCTCTGTTTCCTTATCTGTAAAATAGGGAAACTATTACCTACCTCTTGGGGTTGGCTTGAGGGAGAGACTGTGGTAGACCAGTTGTTCTTTACTACACTAGGCAATGAATTCAGCTTTGTGTTTATATCTCAGATGTTGAATGATAGTCACATCCTACTTTGAAATTCAGATATGTGCTTTAAAAAACCAGCAGATCCGTGTTATCAAAATTTGGGGGCACTTTTAAGGACCTAAGTCCTCCCTCCTCTGCTCTGGAATCACACCCACATTGATCAAAAAGGCCACCGGAGGGACTTCCCTGGCGGTGCAGTATTTAAGAATCTGCCTGTCAACGCAGGGGACATGGGTTCGATCTGTGGTCCAGGAATATCCCACATGCCGTGGAGCAACTAAGCCCATGTGCCACAACTACTGAGCCCACGTGCTGCAACTACTGAAGCCTGCACGCCTAGAGCCTGTGCTCTGCAGCGAGAGAAGCCACCACAATGAGAAGCCCGCGCACCACAATGAAGAGTAGCCCCCCGCTCGCCACAAGAGAAACCCCACATGCAGCAATGAAGACCCAACGCAGCCAAAAAAAAAAAAAAGAAGGCCACTGGATGCTTTTTCCAAATGCTCAGTGTTTATTTGATTCTCTCTCCATGCCCTCTGGTAGGACAGACATTTCACAGATACTGAGGTCCTATGACACGAAGGTCACAAGCCTACCTCAGGCAAATGCAATGACCAAGTTAAAGTGGACACACAAGAATCACTACCTATGAGGGCTTTATGAGAATCAGAAATCATTATCCATCTTTGAAAAGGAACCCCTGGGCACAGCTGGACCCTAGAAAGTTCCTCCATCAGAGTGAGTGTGGGTGGGGAGGGTTTTTACGTCTTCAGCTTTTCCACCAGTACCGGTCATCTTCCGCAAAAGAATACCAACCGTCACCAATTACAATGTGCGGCTTGAGTCGCTCTAGCTCCTCCAGAAGCCTTCTTATTCGAGCAGGGTATTGCCATTTCCACAGCCTGGGGAGCAAGAAGGGGACTTACTACTCTGAGAATTTGCTTCTGACGCTTCTCCCTTCCTCAGAATTCCTGGACACCCCACCAAGGGTCTGAAACCTCCTCTTGCACTTTTTTTTTTTTTTAATTTTTGGCCACACCACACGGTATGTGGGATATTAGTTCCCTGGCCAGATATCAAACCCCCATCCCCTGCACTGGAAGCACGGAGTCTTAACCACTGGATCGCCAGGGAAGTCCCTCCTCTTGTATTCTTGAGGAGAAACAGTGTTCCCCATAGAATGAAAGTCAGTCCCTCCTTGTAAAGGAACTCTTTACAAGGCAGACACTACACTGAGTTTTTACAGGCACCTGTCCCTCATAGCTATCTGAAGAGGCAGACATGGTTATTCATCCATTCACGAACTCCTTCCTGAGAACTGACTTTGTGCCAGGTCCTGTTACAGGGTTTAGAGGCACAGTGATGAACAAGGCAAAATCCCCACCATCGTGAAGCTTATATTCTGGGAGAGAGAAACAGGTATTCAAATAGACACATGGTATCGTCCCCATTTGACAGATAAGGAAACAGCCTCCTGAAAGGTCCATTAGTAAAATCTAGGTCTGCCTCTTCTCATCTTTACTGCTAAGTTCCCTAAATCACAAGCTTATCTCATCAAAGGCTACATTGCCTCGTGAGTCACCAACACAAATATGCCCCTTTTCAACACAGCCTTCTGCCTTTTCAGCTCGCTCGCTGAAGTGATCGCTGAAACCGTTCTCTTTGGCCGCATCAAGATCTCCAAATCCACTGAGCCATGCTTTCCAAGCCACCCTCCCCCTCAGATTTCACACCACAACCATCGTGTTCTTTCTGGTGACGTCCATCAGTCAAAACTTGACCCCTGGATAAATCCACCTGCTGTACGCTGGACCATACAGGAGAAACCAGTTAGTCAACCGGGAAGTTTGCTACTGATATAAATACATCACAATCAACCACAAGGGGCCTTCTGTGCTGCCACAAGTTTTATGTTTCTCCAGTCAGGTCTTTACTTCCCTCAATCACAGCTGTACTTCTTCACCTCCAGGGGTGCCCTGAGCATGAGGTGCTAAGAAGCAAATACTTTTTCTATCATCAAAATTAATTCCACACCCGGTCACTCTCTCTTACTCTTGTTTCCTTCTTGGCGTTTACCACCTGCAGTAATCCTGAACATTAAAAACATTTAATGGTGGGAAAATACACATAACCTTTACCATCAGAACCATTTTTCATCGTACAGGTCAGTGGCACTCAGTCCATCCACACTGTTGTGTAACCTTCAGCACTGTCCATCCTTATAACTCTTTTAATCTCCCCCAGCTGAAACTCTGTCCCCGTTAAACACTAACTCCCCGTCTCCCGCTCCCCAGGCCCCCACCATTCCACTTTCTGTCTCTGTGGATCTGATGAGTCTAGGGACCTCACCTAAGTAGTATCATGTAGTATTTGTCTTTCTGTTACTGGCTTATTTCACCAAGCATAATGTCCTCAAGGTTCTTCCACGTTGTAGCATGTGTCAATTTCCTTCCTTTTTAGGCCGAATAATATTTTATGGTATGGACAGACCACACGTCATTTATCCATTCACCCATCAGTAGATACCGGGGTTGCTTCCACCTCTTGGCTATCGTGAATAATGCTGCTATGGACACAGATGTGCAAATATCTCTTTGAAAACCTGCTTTCAATTTTGTTGGGTGTATACCCACAAGTGGGATGGCTGGATCCTATGGTACTTCCAGTTTTAGGGGTTTTTATTTTGAAGATAAACATTTTATTTGTATGTCATCCCTCCACGCTCCCCAAACCCATCCCCAGAGGAAACCCCATGGTACCAGGCACTGCACCCACCCTGTATCCACAGCACCCCAGACGGTGCCTGGAACACGATGGGCACTTAGCGGTTGGATAAAGATCTGGTTGATGAGACAAGGTCTCAACTTCTCAGATCAACTGCTTCTCCACCAATTAGTGTGCCTGTAGCAGAAGGAGGTTTGTGTTTCAGAAGACATCGCCGGGGACTTACCCGATGGTTTGTAGATTAGATGTGGGTTGTGCAAAGGCCAAACACAGCTTTGTCATCCCTCTGGGACCGAAATTGTTCTGCATCAGGTTTAGGCTGGTCAGGTGCTGATTGCAGGAGAGGGCAGAGGAGAGGGCCTCACAGCCATTGGAGGTCAGTCCACATGTCTCCAACCTTTAGAGAGCACAGCACAGCCAAGGAATGACCCCAAGATCCGGATCCCTCCTTTAACACATGTTTGACTTCCACCACAACTTTAAAATCACAGCAGGGGGCTTCCCTGGTGGCACAGTGGTTGAGAATCCGCCAGCCAATACAGGGGACATGGGTTCGAGCCCTAGTCCAGGAAGATCCCACATGCCATGGAGCAACTAAGCCCGTGCACCACAACTACTGAGCCGGTGCTCTAGAGCCCGTGAGCCACAACTACTGAAACCTGCGAGCCACAACTACTGAGCCTGTGTGCCTAGAGCCCATGCTCCGCAACAAAAGAAGCCACCGCAATGAGAAGCCTGCACACCACAACGAAGAGTAGCCCCCACTTGCCACAACTAGAGAAAGCCTGCACACAGCAACAAAGACCCAATGCAGCCAAAAATAAATACCACAACGGAATACTACTCAGCCATGAAAAAGAACAAAATCTTGCCACTTGCAGCAACATGGGTGAACCTGGAGTGTATTATGCATAGTGAAGTAGGTCAGACAGAGAAAGCCAAACACTGTATGTTTTCACTTAAATGTGGAATCTAAAAAATAAAATGAATGAAGAAAACAGAAATAGAGTCATAGACACAGAGAAAAAAACCAGTGGTGGGGGAGGGGCAATAGAGAAGTAGGGGATTAAGAGGTACAAACAGCTAGGTATAAAATAAATCAGCAGCAGGACTTCCCTGGTGGTCCCCTGGTTAAGAATCTACCTTCCCAATTTTTTCAGATTCCACATATATGCGTTAATATATGATATTTGGTTTTCTCTTTATGACTTACTTCAGTCTGTAGGACAGTCTCTATGTCCATCCACATCTCTACAAATGATCCAATTTCATTTCTTTTTATGGCTGAGTAATATTCCATTGTATATATGTGCCACGTCTTCTTTATCCATTCATCTGTTGATGGACACTTAGGTTGCTTCCACGTCCTGGCTATTGTAAATAGTGCTGCAATGAACATTGGGGTGCATGTGTCTTTGAATTACAGTTTTCTCTGGGTATGTGCCCAGGAGTGGGATTGCTGGGTCATATGGTAGCTCTATTTTTAGTTTTTTAAGGAACCTCCATACTGTTCTCCATACTGGCTGTATCAATTTACATTCCCATCAGCAGTGCAAGAGGGTTCATTTTACTCCACACCCTCTCCAGCATTTATTGTTTGTAGAAACAATGTAGTTTTTTAAAAATATTTATTTATTTATTTTTGGCTGCATTGTGTCTTTGTTGCTATGTGTGGGCTTCCTCTAGTAGCAGTGAGCGGGGGCTGCTCTTTGTTGCCGTGCGCGAGCTTCTCATTGTGGTGGCTTCTCTTGTTGCAGAGCATGGGCTCTAGGTGCGCGGGCTTCAGTAGTTGTGGCATGCAGGCTTAGGTGCTCCACGGCATGTGGGATCTTCCCAGACCAGGGATTGAACCCATGTCTCCTGCGTTGGCAGGCAGATTCTTAACCACTGAACCACCAGGGAAGTCCCAAAACAGTGTACTTTAATTAAAAAATACTTTATTGCTAAAAAATGTTAATCTTTTGAGCCTTCATCAAGTCATCAAAGTTCACCAATCTGGAATTAACAGATACAAGCTACTGTATGTAAAATAGGTAACCAACAAGGACCTACTGTATAGTGCAGGGAATATGCTCAATATCCTGTAATAACCTATACGGGAAAAGAATCTGAAAAATAATTATATATATAATGTATAACTGAATCACTTTGCTGTATACCTGAAACTAACACAACATTGTAAATGAACTATATTTCAGTTAAAAAAATTAGAAAGTATAAAAAGCTCATTGCTCACAGATCACCATCACAAATATAATAAAAATGAAAAAGTCTGAAACATTGGGAGAATCACCAAAATGTGACAGAGACACAAAGTGAGAAAATGTTGGAAAAATGGCACTGATAGACTTGCTTGATGCAGGGTTGCCACAAACCTTCCATTTGTGAAAAACACAGTATCTGGGAAGAACAATAAAATGAGGTCTGCCTGTAATCTACTTTCTGTCTTTATGGATTTGCCCATTCTGGATATTTCATAGAAATGGAATCATACAGCATGTGACCTTTTGTATTTGGCTTATTTCACTTTAGCCTAATGTCTTCAAGGTTCATCCACATTGTAGCATGTGTCAGTCCTTTTTTTAAAAAATTTTTTATTTTACATTGTATTGTTGATTTATTGACACAATGTTGTGTTAGTTTCAGGTGTACAGCAGAGATTCTATTGTGTATATATATATATATTACATATATATATCCATTCTTTTTCAGATTCTTTTCCCATATAGGTTATTACAGAATATTGAGTAGCATTCCCTGTGCTGTACAGTAGGTCCTTGTTGGTTATTTTATATATATATATATATATATATTAGTGTGTATATGTTATTCCCAAACTCGTAATTTATCCCTGCCCGCCATGTTTCCCCTTTAGTAATGATGTTTGTTTTCTATGTGAGTCTGTTTCTTTTTCATAAGTTCATTTGTATCCTTTTTTTTAGATTCCACATATAAGCCATATCATATGGTATTTGTCTGTCTCTGTCTGAATTCCTTCACTTAGTATGACCATCTCTAGGTCCATCCATGTTGCAGCAAATGGCACTATTTCATTCTTTTTTTATGGCTGAGTAATATTCCATTGTATGTACTGGCACACTGTTTTAAACAAGCCTCTGGGGTGATTCTGATGCTTACTAGGGTTTGAGAACCAGCCATGTCATCATTTGCTCTTTGGTCCACCTTTCTCACTAGACCATAAATGCAGCCACTCCATGAGCTATACATGTCCATACCTCCACCATGTGGCCCTGTGCTCAGCACACACGGGTTTTCCAGTAAACATGCATCTATTTAGTTCTCACTACCTCCAGACCCTGTTCTCAAGCGTTGGCTATTTAATTCATCCATATAAAGGAGCCCAGTTGGAATCTATGCCTCAGTCTGTTACTCTGCCATGGTTGTATGCTGTCTAATTTGATGGAATTGTGAAAATCAGAACACGGTCTTTGTTCAAGCGACTTAACGTTTGGGTCCCCTTCACTCTGTGCCCAGCCCTCAAAGAGGTGATCCCAGGAACGTACCCAAGTCTCCTCAGAGAATTCTTCTGTTTCAATCCCTCACACAGCGCTGCAATCCCGTGGTCACCCAGGGCATTGGCGGCTAGATCCAGGCTCTTCAGGTGTTGACTTCTTGTGATGACATAGGACAGATTCTTGCAGCAAGCGGCAGTGAGACGGCACTTTACCAATCTGCAAGAGGAGGGAAGTGGAGGTGGGTGATTGAGAGAGAGCGTGAGAGAGAGAGAGAGAGAGAGATATGAAGAGAGAGAGAGAGATGGAGAGAGAGAGATGAAGACAGAAAGAGAGATGAATAGATATAGAGAGATGGAGAGAGAGAGGGAGAGAGAGAGAGGTTGAGATGAAGAGGGAGAGAGATGGAGATTATTGAGCGAGATTTAGAGAGAGGGACAATATCTGTACCTTTTGAGGAGAGCACCACAGTGGGATAAGGTTCAGAAACATTAGTAGAGATTCCCCTTGTTCCTTCCTAACTGGCGATCTTTCTGTCCATCCCTGTGAACAGCTTAGGACAGTTTATCATCTCAAGAGACATATAATAGCAGAGGGTGGGGAAAGGTTTTGAAGAGACTGGAGGCATCTTCAGACAAAGAAATGAGCTATCAGAGCATTCTTTTTATCTGAAGATGAGATAAACATTCTCCCTGGTGGAAGGCAGGGAGAGAGACGGAAAAAAACACGAGTAGAAATTGGTAGAGCCTCTGACAAAGGGACAGAGCCCTGAGAGGGACAGAAAAGATGATAGAAGTCACTGAAACACTAAGTAGGGTTTGGGATCCAAAAGGAGAAGGGGTCTTGTGTGTCTGTTCCCAGGAGGAGTGAGAGAGGGTGGAAATGGCCCCTTCAGTAGTGACTATATGAGTCATCTGAAGAGACATGACAGAAACAGCTCCGGAGTCTCACATCATCAACTTAGTGTGCTCAGCACAGAATGATCCCACTGGGTCCATCTCCATGAGGCATTCACATCAAGAACGAGGAAGGAGGGCTTCCCTGGTGGCACAGTGGTTAAGAATCCACCTGCCAATGCAGGGGACACGGGTTTGATCCCTGGTCTGGGAGGATCCCACATGCCGTGGAGCAACTAAGCCCATGAGCCACAACTACTGAAGCCTGCACGCCACAACTACTGAAGCCCGCGCACCACAACTACTGAAGCCCATGTACCTAGAGCCCGTGCTCCGCAACAAGAGAAGCCACCGCAATGAGAAGCCTGCACAAAGCAAAGAAGAGTAGCCCCCACTCGCAACAACTAGAGGAAGCCCGCACGCAGCAACGAAGACCCAATGCAGCCAAAAATAAATTTAGAAAAAGAAAAAGAAAAAAGAACAAGGAAGGACTCACTTGTGAAGACCAGGTGGGAATGATCAAGTCTTAGAAGCCAGTATGGACCGATGGTGATGGTGAAGACCAGAAAATCTCCCAGCACTTAAGTGCAACCCCAAAGAAATGGCATCTCCAATGGACTAAGCTGAATTTTCTATACCATGCAGCATTAGGGCTCAAAATGCCAATTCCATGAAAAGAAATAGAAGAATTAATACTTGGGGGCTACTCAGAGGTTTGTGTACTATGATCTCTATCCAATTCCTTTCATTTGTTTATTTTTGGGGAGGGAGGGCTCTCAAAGTGGTCCCACTTTTTGGTCCACTAACTCTACCTTTGTAATCGATCATAAGAAAAGGCTATCAAGCACACAGAGTTTGATAAGGTACACATGACTAAAACACTGGACATAAGCCCAGTGTCCAGCTTTTGGGGATTTTATTTATTAAAATTTTATTTTTTTATTTTTTGGCCACACCACTTGGCATGTGGGATCCTAGTTCCCTGACCAGGGATTGAACCCATACCCCCTGCAGTGGAAGCACAAAGTCGTAACCACTGGATCGCCAGGGAAGTCCCAGCTTTGGGGGGTTTTAAAAGTTATTATGCACCATTAAATGGAATACCATATCGTGCTTCATTTACTATTATGATTTGCTTATCCTCAAGGACAGAATGTGAGACCCAAGCAAGGTTTATGTTCCTTGGGAGTTTTAGTTCCCCCTGGTGTACGACTGGTGGGGGAACTGCAGGAATATTGAGAGCCACACATGCCTGCCACATGGTAAGAATACCTGAGTGGAAACTGCTAGGATCCTTTCTTTGTGACACAGTCAATGCTGCCTATGCATCCGGGAGACATTAACTGAAATACTGAGTGATTATTGCTTGGTTTCAAGCTTAGAGATTTATTTCTGTTCATTGAGGTCCTTTAATTTTTTCTAGTTGGTTTAGTGATGGAATACTCCTAGTATATAAAAATGTTCCAATAGGGGTGAAGAAATTTGAGCCCCAGAGAGAAAAGGGATTGAGAGATAGACAGCTACCCCCCTCCCCCTCCACCCCACAAACAGAATGAATAGCTGAAGATTAACCTGGTGCAAGATGTTCTGAAAAGTAAAGAGGTTTTAGAGATCAAGCGTGTCCTAGAATCCCATAGATCCTTCCACGGGGCTCCCGTTCAGAATACTTTCTCTTTCCTTCCCATACTCACTGCAGTGTCAACACATCAACTTACGCAGGGTGTCCACTGGAAAGAATGAGCCTCAGTTGACCCTAGAACTAATTTGTGGTACCATCGCTCTTGACATTCTAGAACCTCAGGCCCCCAGATGGTAGAGTTGATCCCCAACAACAAGGGAAACTTACTCAAGGTCCTGGAGGAGACAAGACGGCTCCATCATGACCTCACACAGAAGGTTCATCCCGTCATCTTCCAAGGGGTTCATGCTGAGGCTCAGATGCGTCAGATGTCTGTTGCCCATGAGTGCAAATGCAAGAAAGCCACAGCCAGCCACATCCAGGTTGCACGCGTTTAGTCTGCAGGGCACACACAGGGAAAGAGGACGGTCATACATGTTCCTCAGTGTGACCTCACGTGAGCAACTTCCCTCGGCCTCAGTTTTCTCCTCCTGTGGGTGTCAGGGATGGGATGACCGTGGAACACCTGGCACAGTGCACGTGCTGGATGCTACTCAAGATCCATCTTTTTAAAATTTTCCTCCATACTCAATGCATTCGCTTCCTATGGCTGCTGTAACAAATGGCCACAAACTTAGTGTTTCAAAAACACACCTATGTTATCTCATGGTTTTGGAGGTCAGGGTCTCACTGGTCTGGAAATCAAGGTGTCAGCAGGGCTGTGTTCCTTCTGGAGAGAATCTGTTCCCTTGCCTTTTCCGGCTTTTAGAAGCTGCCCCCATGCCTTAGATCTTGGTCTCCAGCCAGCAACTGTATCACTCTGTTATCACCCCTCCACCTGTGAGTCTCCTACCTCCTTCTTTCCTCTGAAGGACATGTGTGATTACATGGGGACCACCCAGATAATCTAGGAGAATCTTCCCATCTCAAGATTCTTTTTAAAATTTTTTTCTTTTGCTCTTTTATTCTATTCTATTTTATTTTTACTTTGGCTGCACCGCACGTCTTGAGGGATCTTAGTTCCCTGACCGGAGATCGAACCTGTGCCCCCTGCAGTGGAAGCACGGAGTCCTGACCACTGGACCACCAGGGAAGTCCCTCAGGATTCTTAACTTAATCACACTGCAAAGTCCTTTTTACCATGTAAGGTATCATATTCATAAGTTCCGGGGATTAGGACACGGACATCTTGGCAAGCGGGTGGTGCTCACTAGTCTCTCTACACTGCTATCTCCGCATACTTACTCACTGGGGAACCTTAGAACTCGTCATAAGGTAGACATATGAATCAAAGTTATATTCTCCAACAGAATTTCTGGCTACAGGTATACCATTAATGCACGAATATTTTCCCCTCATGTGACGTTGTTGGTGGACTAATGGGTCAAAGAGGTGAAATGGCAGAGCTGGTTGTCGGCACTGAGCAGGGCTAACAGTCTCACATTCTTACCGTCAAACCAAAGATTTCTGATAGAAGAGTCTGGCAACACGAGGGGGCAGTATTTAAAACAGTGACAGGGACACCTACACCTACTGTAAAACAGCTAGAGTACACAGCACCCCCAGATGTGTGTGTGTGTCACACACACTTTGTGGCTAATGATCCTACATCACCAGTACCCTCGTCTAAAAATCTCATCTCTCTTTTTTTTTTTTGGCCACACGTCACGTGGGATCTTAGTTCCTTGACTGGGGATCAAACCAGTGCACCCTGCATTGGAAGTACAGAGCCTTAACCACTGGACCGCCAGGGAAGTACTGAAAAATCTCAGCTCTAATCCAACACTCCCCTGCCAGAATCTAACCTATGTAAACATAGGGACCACATCTGCCTCTCATCTCTGTCCCTAGCAACCAAGAGTGTCTGCCCAACGTAGGTGCTTAATAAATGGTCAAGCCTCATTATTCGTGGACTCTGCATTCCTGAATCCGCCTCCTTGCTAACACTGGTGTCCCCCAAAACCGATATTTGCAAATCAATAATGTGCAGAGCAGAGAAAACTTTGAGTTGTCGGTTGCACATGCTCCTAGCTGAGGTTGGAATTTTTCAGCTGTCACACCATAAACAGGCATCCTTTTCACAGTCCAGTTAATGCCACGATTTTTTGCATTTTTGTGGGGTTTTTTGTTGTTGTTGGTGACTTCATTGTTTAAAATGGCCCCCAAGGATAGTGCTAAGGTGCTGTCTAGTGTCCTGAGGGTTAGAAGGCTGGGATGTGTTTTATGGAGAAAACAAATATATCACATAAGCTTTCTTCGGGGATGAGATCTAGTGCTGTTGGCTGTGAGTCCAATGTTAATGAATCAATAATATGCATTAAATAAAGTGTCTTTAAAAAGAAACACACAAAACAAGGTTATGTATTGATTGGTTGAAGAAAATGTGACACAAGTGAACTTATCTATGAAACAGAGACAGACACACAGACATAGAGAACAGACTTGTGCTTGCCAAGGGGGAGGGAGGCTGGGGGAGGGATGGATTGGGAGTTTGGGATTAGCAGATGTAAGCTATTATCTATAGGATGGATAAACAACAAGGTCCTACTGTATAGCACAGGGAACTATATTCAATATCCTGTGATAAACCATAATGAAAAAGAATATATATATGTATAACTGAATCACTTTGCTATACAGCAGATATTAACACAACAATATAAATCAACTATACTTGAATAAAATAAATTTTAAAAAATGTGACCAGAGGCTCCTGGGGACCTAACCCTGTATTCCCGTAGGAGCAATGGTTCAGTATTCGCTAATTCAGCATTTGCTAATTCAGTATTCACAGCAACTTTACAGAACACAACTGCCACAAGTAATGAGAATCGGCTGTATTTCGATAAATGAGGACTTCCCACTGTAAGAAAACACAGAGGCGGAGGTGGAATTTTCCACGGAAGGATGAAATATAGAAGCTATCAGGAGGGGCAGGATGTGGCACTTATCAGGTCCCTTCGTCCTGACAATTTCCACATTCCCCACTGCTTTCTGCTCTTTGTAATAAAGCTACGAATCCTCGCAGGGCAGCGAGTTGGACTCACATCAGCCTCTGTAGACCACAGTTGGGAAGTTTCACGGCTCGACACAGCAGATTCATGCCTTCACTCCCCAGGCTGTTTCCTGACAGGTACAGGTGTGTCAAGCTCTGGTTCTTGGTGAGAGCCGAGGCCAGATCCTGGCAGTCAGTGGCTGTGAGGCCGCAGTTCCCCAGTCTGCAAGGAGAGAGTCCCAGAAAGGCAATGATATCTATTCTTAGATTTCCATCTCTCCCTCCCTTGCAAGGAAGGGAGAGAAAGGTCACCCGCATAGCTGACACGTCCTGGCAGGTATCTGGTGATGTCACATCATGTCTGTGTTTAACTTGCAAACTCAACTCCAGTGATTCAGTCCCCAAATTGCACTCTGAAAGAATGAAATAATGCCATTTGCAGCAACAAGGATGGACCTAGAGATGGTCATACTGAGTGAAGTTAAGACAGAGAGAGACAAATATCATATGATATTGCTCATATGTGGAATCTTAAAAGAAAAGATACAAATGAATTTACAAAACAGAAATATGACTCACAGACATAGAAAACAAACTTATGGTTACCAAAGGGGAAAGGTGGCAGGGAGGGATAAATTAGGAGCTTGGGATTAACAGATACGGACTACTATATATAAAATAGATAACAAAGAAGGACCTACGGTACAGCACAGGGAACTCTACTCAATGTCTTGTAATAATCTACAAGGGAAAAAAATCTGAAAAAGAATATATATATATATGTATATACCTACATATATATACCTACATATATATATATATATA